>NW_017962976.1:2091770-2144050 GCF_001890905.1 Aspergillus aculeatus ATCC 16872
TAGGCACCCCAGGAATTTCAGGTATCCCCTTGATCTTGGGAACGTCGGTGCGATTGAGATAGCGGATCAGAAAATATACCACCGCAACAGCGGCGAGGGCGAGGGTTTGGAAGGACATGGTGTGAGCGATTGAATTGGGAGTGGATTTGACTTTTTTTCCTGACGGTGGTGTCTGAAAGAAGTCTGGCGCTTTATACACCTCACCTCCGCGGTTCTCCTCGGCTTATCATGGCTGGCTATGCAGCAGTCCCCATGCAGCTAGACCTTGAAACTCGCAGTGGATTTGCGTCATGGGCCACCCGGCCAGCAAAGAGGACTCGGGCCAACTGCATTCGTTATCCGTTGCTGCAGCAAATAGAGAGTCGGCTGGCGTAGTTAGTAAGGTGATTCCCCGCACTTTCACCCTGGATGAAATGAACAAATGCACGAGCGCGAATTGGCTGGGGCGGAATTTCGGAATGAAACACCGCGACCCCGCTCTCAACGGAAGCGGAACCGGGGCCGAGATCGACACCTGCCCCAGAAACCAACCAGAAACTAGAAACCAGAAACTGCCCAGTGCCCACTGACATCCTTCCGCCACTATCCGTCCTGATGCTCCCGTCGGGCCGATACTGGCGCTTCCTTTAGGTCCGACATGGTATGGTATAAACTCCGCTGTTAAGACTGAGACAGTTTAAGGACCTATATGAAATCCTGCCTAAGATTGTACAGTACTTGCAAGTGTGCTTATCAGCATGATTCAAAATCATATTATCCTATTCGGCCGAACTCGATCACGGAATCATGACATTCACAATTTTCTCGTGCAACATCGATAGACAATACTCATCATGCAACAGCCCACCATAGTTGAAGCATTTCACCTCTCATCCACATTTCGCCCTTCACAGCCACCGGACATCCCCTCGTGCTCAGCTCATCCCGAAACCCCAACACAGATATAGTATCCATACCACATATTAGTGCATCCTGTCCCCACGGCTGGGTTCCAGGTTACAATGTCCTGCACGGTAATTCCCTCCTTCGTCGCAACAGTAGTGCACGTATCGCCCGACGCCACCAGGTAAAAGGTATTGCAGTTGGTCACCATGCCCGTCTGAACGGGGGTGGGAGTTGACACCGCAGCGGTAGTGGTGGTACTTGTGGTGGTGGTTGTCGCCGTTGATCCCACCCCAACGCAGACATAGTACCCCAGCCACAGGGCAGTACATCCGCTGCCGACGCCGGAGTTCCACGAATAAAAGTCGGTCAGGGAGATGCCGGCTGTCGTCGCAATACTGGCGCAGGTCTCACCACTCGCCACCAGATGGTACGCGTTGCAATTTGCGGCGATGCCTGGCTGGGTAGGGCTGGGGGCTGCGGCTGCGGCCGCGCTGTTGACTTTGGAGGCGGTGATGAGCGTGGTCGGTGCCGGAGATGCAGCAGGAGGAGCAATGGCTGCTACCAAGGGGGCAGCTAAAGTGAGAAAAGAAAGGTAGGAGAGATGCATGGCTGATGATTGAAAGGTTGTTGCTCAGATGCTTGATCTGTCGGGTCTGGTGCTTGTTCCTATCCACCTGTCGAAGGCAGAATACGCTTCCTTTTATATGCTGAAGCGCTGATTCCTGGTAAACTCAACCGCAGGTCACAAGATCCCTCTGGCATCAACAGAAGAAGGGATTCTTGCTCTTGGCGCAGAAACCTGGACCGATGATGATGAGCGTCTCCCCACCCCAAATACAACAGCCGCAATTAATGCAGGTCTCATATTCCGGGGCTCATCTGATGATCTGAAGCATGTGGTGTCCAATAGCTAAAGGATGCTCGAGATAGCTTCAGTCTTCATTGGCTGCCTGACTGAACCCCTACCCGTAGGTGTACCTTCTCATTGACCAAGATAAATTTCCTAAGGCACACTCGGGAAGCAGTCGGGCTATTGCAGGGGCTGCGAATGGCGATGATGTCGGGTCTCAGCCACCGCTTCCCAAGCGAAGCTGACATCCTGCAAAACAGTACATGGATGCTTGCAGTTAGAGTGACACGCCAATACTTCCAGGCGTCCCGTTGGTCGGATTCCGCGGATCGCTCGTATTGTGTCTCACAAGGGTTTTAGTTGTGATTGAATAGATCCAAGTTTTCGTATGGGATAGTTCTTTTCTGGTTCCTGCATCAGGCGCCTGATTCACCTGTTACATAAGTATCGCGGCGGAAAGCTTTTCGAGATAGTCAGCATAAGTTTGCAAACCATGTTTGAGGAAACTTTATGCCTATCAACTGCTCGATAAGCTCTGAGATAACTCAGGGCTCGGCAAGGAGCATGGACGTGATATCAGGCAAAGGGTCAAGAATTAAGTCACACGTGCCGTTCGTCAGGATGACTGCCTAAGCCCAGAGCCTTGTGTGACTCTTGTTCCGCGGATGATCGGCATATGAGCTCATATTGTCTAACATGCAGGTCTTCCTCCCGGGGATGAGGTGAGACAGTAGATGCAATCAGTCGTCGTCATAAAAATGCCCCCAGTCTCTTCCCAAGCCCTTGCTATGTAGTTCAGATGTCGCAATATGCGTTCAAAATTCGTTCTCTGTGAAAGAAAAAGCTTAGTTCGGGGCAGGCCTATAGTGAGGGGGAGTCAAGCCAAAGGAAGCGATGTACCTGACGAAGATTTATCACTCTCGGCCATCAACCTCAAGGTCAGTGCGGGGGCGGGGGGCATGCATCTAAGCTACTGCATGTCTCTCAAGCGGATCACAAGTAGGTAGTATTGAACAAGTGCAGCGTACAGCGTTGCATTCCGGTACCTCATGCTATGGGATGTAATCAAAGACTCGCTCGCCTTGTCCGTGAGTATGTCCCAAATAGTTGTATGTTGAATGTAGAAAATAAAAACAGATGATGGACCATTGAATTGCGGCAAGAGAAGGCAGAGCCAAGAATGAGCTGAAATAGAAGAAGAAAGTTGAGAAGTGAAGAAAGAGCGGGGAATGCACAAATAAGACATTTGAACAGGGGTTTGGTGTTTGGTCTCGGTCAGGCCCCCCATGCCTCAGGCCACACTGCTGCAGGCCTTTCAATTCCCCCACCCAGCGAGTGAGCAGAAAAACAATCAGAGCAGCTAGATAGCCTCCAGCTCACCATGCTCAGGCAAAATTTACATATTGTAGTACCTTGTATGATCTCAAGTCGAAAACGAAGTTCTACAAATGCGATTGGTTAAGATATACAACAATATATTATAAACAAGCTGGGAAGAGTATATTCGAATCGTAAAATTCAACATGCTTCTATACCACAGAAGCCTTCCTCGACGCAGTGCATTGGCTGCTCCGACGTCTAGTGGCGTGTCTTTGCCTGTCCGCGGCAAGGGTCTGTGCGAACTTGCTCCTCGCCCGTATCTCAGGACCTTTCCAATAAAATATGTAAATTGGAATAGTCACCAATACAGCCAAGCAGCCAAGAATAGTGCTAGCCCACTGGAGGTGGAAGCGTCCCCCGATATTGGTATACATCGGGGTTGCGTACATTGCGGATAGCCCGGCGAGAAGGTCTCGTGCGAACCCATTCCCGCCCGTAGCGGACGCAGAATACTCGCCATAAGCCGCCACCATGTAGTCTATCGTAGCCATGTATATACCATAATTCGCGATTGCAATCAGGAATACGAAGACCAGGGGCACCATCCAATGGGTATACTCCGGGCCCATGGACGTCCAGGCAAAGCCAAAGAGTCCGATCGTCTCCAGGGGTGCGATGAAAAGCAAAAGTAAGAGCCGGCGCTCAGCCACCCGGGCCGCATCACCCTCGCGTCGTCGGATCAAGCGCTGGCGGTAGATATCGGGGAGGAAAATGGCATATGCAACCAGATAGCCAACAACTATAGCGACGAAGCACAATCCAACCTGCAGTGGATTAAAGCCCCATTGTTTGAAGACCAAGGAGAACGACTCAATGCAGGTAAAAATTAGCGCATCGGAAAAGCCAGAAAGAAGAGATAGGAAAAGCACAATGGGCTCGCGCAGGAACATCTCGAAAGGGCGACGCCAAATGCGAAGGATTTCTTTTACGTCAAACCGGGAAGGCTTGAGCTCACTCGGGCCATAGACATTTGGATCCTCACCGGATTTGCGCCGACGCTTCGCCTCTCGATCTAGCAAGATGGTAGATCTCGTTTCGGTGACAAAAAGGAAATGGAGTATTTGGGTGACTCCACCGAAAATAAGCTGAATCCAGAAATTCCACCGCCAATGCAACCACTGCTCCATCATTCCTCCGAATATAGGCCCAATAGTCGTCCCACCGACAGAGCTCAAAACCACATATGCGACAGCAAAGCCCTGGTCATCTGACTCCCACATGTCAGCGGTCATACCCAGGGTGACCGAGCCTCCTGCGGAGCTAATTCCACCAAGGCCGCGCCCAACCACCATGGTTCCAAAATTGGGTGCCAAGGCACAGGGAATTTGCCAGATATTAACAAGAAGGAGGCTCAGTTGCATGATAGGCCATCGACCGAACTCCTCGCTCCATGGCGCCCATAGCTCGCAGCCAAAGGCGTAGGTTACCAGAAAGATCATCTGACCGACTCGAGCCGCTTGCTGGCTGATATGGAAATGTTCCGACAACTGCACCACGGCATTGGAATATGTACTGCTGTTGAAGTTCATGGACATTTGAACGACGAATATAACTGTCAAAATCCCCCATTTCTTGTACCATGGGAAGCAGAAGCCAAGTTTCTCGTATGCATCCTCTTCAGTCAATTCGCGCTTCCCATTGCCACGGAATTTGCCTCGCACTTCACTATCGGTATCCGAAGATGCTGTATGCTCATCATGGATGTTAGTGGGCCTTCGGGTAGGGCTCAAGTCGCAGTCTCCAAGACCAGAATCCTTCTTTTCCGACTTCTCAGGGTCAAATAGGGGGGAGCGCGGCGACTGGTTCCTCGAGGTCATAGCAACGGTGCACGGTCAGTGTAGGATATTCTTCAGAGTCGACCAGGCTTCTTCGACTGAGTTGTAAGGGTAGATGGTAGGCCTCAGTAGACGTGTAGTGTATAGATGACATTGGGTGCCCCATTCATCAGACGAAATGAAGACGAACGGTACTATGATGGAACGAAGTCGAGGTATTGCATCACGAAGAGGAACCGATCTGGTCTTATAAGCGGTTTCTTCATTCCATTCATGCTGATGACCTAAAGTGGAAGTAGATGTGGGATGGATTCGCCAGCGGAGGTGCGACGTCATAAAACCCCGGGGTCAAAAACGGACCCTATACCAGCAGCAGTGGAGATGATGCACGCCCGCTTTCCGATCCATCGATCTCCCCGGTCCCACATCTTGGATAGTCAATCAAGAACGGTTGAGCTGTCTCAGTTCTTGCCTCAAGCTTAGTAAGATCTCTGGCTGTTACCCACGAGCTTGCGGGTGGCGCCGACGAGATATGGCTCCTTTGTAGGACGTAGCGCATGTGCTTGATACAATCTGCTACCTCTGTCTGCAGGTTGCGTTTAAAGGTGCACAAACCACATCAAGTCATGGAAAAAAATGAGTCTGTAAAGATGACTCGGCTTCGGTTGCTGATGAAGGCGCAAGAAGTTGTAAATCCAATCAGCGATCTCGGACTTGGAACATTTGCCGGAATTCCTAAAGCGGAAGCCCGGAGTGCGGCCGTCCGAGGTCATCGCCGCGCCTGTTGTCTGGTCGGAGTTGTTAACAATACTCTCGGCATGACGCAGGGTCAAGGGCTAGTTCCAGGATTATTAAAGTTTCCGGTAGGGATATGAAAGGTCCTCATCCTCCAGATCTTCTGTTTTTTTTGGAAGATCGTAGTCTCAGAGGCATGAATCGACAGCCTATTTCGCCAAATCAGACAAATTTCGTGGCTGTGAACCGACGGGGTGACATCAAGTCAGTTATTCCCCGCCTTGTTCTAGAAGAATTTTTAATCATGAATGCGTGAGAACATCTGGAAATCAAATGTCATGGTGCCATGGTGATGGCGTTTAGAACCGGTCGCCATCCATGGAGCGGGGATTCACTACCTATGATCTCACGGTTGCCGCTCTGGGAGGTGCCGGGGAATTCCTGGCGTACTACTCGAGTAAGTACGATTGCTGAACGCTTCAAATTGTAGATCAAGAGGAGCTGTATTCATTCAGCAGCATTTTGTGTCGGCTTCTTTGGTCTTGTTGATGTGGCGCATATCACAGACTTTGATGCGTTGTCGAGGTCCGGTCGGGTTTGCTATGCTCTTGCCTCATCAGTCAGCATATCAAGATGGAAGGTCACCTGACATTCAATGAAGTGAAAATGAAGCAGGCAACTCCCTTGGCTCTTCTTATTCTGTTTCTGTTCTCATTCATGTTTTGCAAATGGCCTAAATCAAGGTCTACATCTCTACAGAGCTTGGGTGGTTGAATGATACGCTTGCGCCATTTTCTTTATGAAGTTACTTGAGAAAAATTGTGTGAAAATACCAGCAAAAGCGAACACATTTTTCTGACTATATTAGCGGTTTGACTGGCATTCTGGCAAAGACTACACCGGTGCCAGTGGAAGCCTATCGCGGGCGAATGCTGCTTTTCAGCATGAATGCCTGCAACACGAGGATTCGAAGTTAATGGTTCGAAGTTAATGATTCTTCGATGGACCATTCTCGTCAGCTTTTGATACATGAATCAGGTAGAAACAAGAATCAATAGTAAGGATCACTTCGCTGAGCGAGAATGTCTCCCGCCGTCTTAAAGTTTTGGCGTGGTGCAGTGTGTGTATATACTCCGTACTTGCGACACCAAAATATCATTAAAGTATAAATTCTACTAAACAACAAGTGCGCTATTTTCTCCCCTCGCCAGATGATGAGGAATAAAGCATTTTCTTCTTGGCCTTCTGATTACGTGAAACCTTAATGCTCGCCTCCAACATGTTTCCCGATATCTGATGGATGCGCACATCCTGAATGGCCCAATTCCATGGATGGCGGACGAGTGCGCCAAGACCCTAGTCCGATTTCGGGGGTAGCTTGCGAGACCCCTACCAGTTTCGGTGGGGAAAGCCGATACCGGGTGGAGCAGCAGGCGTTTGCCGTGGGCCCGAGACTATCTGCCCCCTCTTGGTAATGGCCGCCGTCGGGCCTGGCTCGCCCCCGAGTTTTCCATCTCAACTTCCTCACTATTCCCTGGCCGAGTTGACAATTACTGCATTCGCAATCATTCTCATCTGCGAACCCCCGACCCTTGTCGGGTCTATTCACATTTGCGTAACGTCTTATATTTCCACGCACTACCTGTCCCGACGCATGCGTCCATGGTGTTTCCGGGAAGACTGAGCACAGGCTGCTATGTATGCCGTAAGCGAAAGGTCAAGGTATGTTGGTCACTGTCAAAAGTGGGATGGTTCTGTGGTCTTAATACTTCTCTTTTGTAGTGCGATGGGGAGAGACCGGCTTGTCGTCGTTGCGTGACACATAACAGGCAATGCACAGGCTATCCTGATGCATTCGCATTTCGAACCTATAAGCCCGGCTCAACACCCAAGACCTCGACAAATGATGCAAATGTTCCTGCTGATTCCGGACTGGAGAATTGCAGTAAAGCTGAAGCCGGGTTCTTAGACCCTGAGGGTTCGGAGCTATCATTATGCTCCACTAACCTAATCTCCGGAGGGTTGGGGCCTTTGGTACCCACCCTTGTTCCTTGCTGGGAGTCCCAGTCCCTCGGGTACTTCTATGATCAGTATGTCCTTCACGCCCAAAGGTCTCCTTGTGAAGGTCACCTTGCATTTCTTCCAGACTTGTTCCGTGAGAAAGGCGATGACCCTTGCTTGAAGCATGCCGTGCTTAGCGTGTCCTATCTTTCCTTGCACAACGTCTCCAGACGTGGAGAGCTGCATGCCAATGCTCGACGGCACTATGGACTGGCTTTAAACTCACTGAGCACTGCACTCAGCATTGAAGGGGCTTATTTGAAGGATGAAGTGTTCGCAGCGGCACTTTTCTTGAGTATGTTTCTTGTAAGCAAACCAGGTCAGTCCTCCCACGAGAAAGACTCGCTAACCTAATACAGGACATAAGTGGTGATCACAGCGACGTCGCAAACCCTCACATACCAGGCATCTACTCCCTCATGCAGCTGCGCGGGAGGCCTCCTCGGAGTAGCAAATATGGCCGAGTCCTCTTTGGCTGGGCTTTCACCCAGACCGTAGGTCAACTCACCCAGTCCGATCAGCATCACGAGGTTAACAGACCAGCAGCAAATCCAAGCCATAGCCAACAACCAATACCAGTATGCCTCTCTGCCCTCGTCGATCAATATGATCTACGAGCCGGACTTCATCTATCGTTCAGGAATCATCACGGGAAAGATATCTGAGTTCTGTAATTCCGTCCAACGAGCACGAGAAACCTTGGCTCACAGCTCGAAACCTGCCAAATCATTCCGCTCAATTCTGTGGCGCGCCCGCTGCGTCCTCGACGAGATCGACACCTGGAACGAACGAATCCCCAGCCATTGGAAACGCCAATACCTCGACACAACTCTCGAGGACAGTCCTCCCGAGGAGCCACAGACCCCTCGCGACCCCTGGACGACTTGCTTCCTCGCCGTCGTGCAAGCCACCCAGATCGTCTTCTACCTTCAGGTCATAGCATGCTGCGACGCGCTCGACGATCTGGAAGACACAAAAACGCCTGAAACCTCACCACACCCTCCCCGACACGACCCGTACGGTAGCGACGACGACTCATCCGATGAAGGCCCACATAGTCCCACATCTCTCTACGACATCGACTTCGAAGATCGCATCGAGGACCTGACGGATCTGATCTGTTTCACCGTAACTACAATCCTCGGCCGAATCAACGAAGCCACGGGCGCGTTCCAACTCCACGCGCATAGCAAGCTGGGTAATAGCTCGACATTATTGTGGCCAATGTGGCTGGTGGCCAATTCATCTTTTTCCACAGCAGAGCAGGTCTCTCTGTGTCGAAAGGGGTTGGAGTGCATTGGGTCGACCATGGGGTACCGCCTCGCGTCCGTGCTAAGTAGGAATGCATGCCCACTTTCGCCGATTGGAATGCCTCCACAGAGCGCGAGCTTGCTTTGTTTACCGAGCCAGTGATCCACGCAATATCTGAGACTCTGGCCACCATGTATATACACTAATGTTACGACACGCGCTATGAGCCATGGAACATGAACACTTTCTCTAATGCAATGATCAATCCTAAAGCTTTCGACGCTTCAAAGCCCAATCACTAGGTTATCACCAAATCAGCAATCTCCCACCAATGTCCCAGCAATACCCATCAAGCAAATTAAAAAAACATCTCATGGTGTAGTGTGTAAATAATCTCCGCGGACCAACTTCCTCGGTCGGGAAACCCCGAACGGGTTGAACCCGGCAACTCAAAAAACCCACCGCAAACCCGCCGAAGGTTGAACCCCCGTGCTCATAAACCCTCCGAGTCCGAGCCCGCCGCCGGAGGTTTGGGGGTTCAACCGGTGTGAGCTCAAACCTCCGGGCGCCGAAACTCCCAAGAAAAGTTGAACCTCTTCGCCGATGCCCGCGCCGAACTTCTTGTAGTATTGCGGAAGAACGATAGGTACAGTACATAATAGGCTGTATACTCCAGAATTGACGCTCTAGTTAGTTATGTGGTAGTCGCTTCTGGGCGCGCTAGCAATCCTCCGTAGAGGCTTTCATTCTGCGGGAGATAACAGGATTTTGCGTATAATAAAGCTGGATGGCATAGGTAAATGCTGATTGTGTTCTTCCATTAGCTATTGAGGGATCATTTGCTCGGCTCACAACACCAGAAAATCTATCTAAATTGGAGTGAGTGCAAGGTGTACTGTGCAGTCGAAGCTAAGAATGTGTTGTTCTCGGAGAAGGCAATGAGCCTCAAGACGAAACGGAACTGAACATTGCATCATTGCTGGTCTTTCGAAACAGGCAAGCAAAAAGCAAAGAAAAGAAAATAAAGAAGAGAAAAGAAAATAAAAGAAGAAAAAAGAAAGTAAAAAGTATTGCAGAGACAGCCGCCTAGTTACCGACTCTTGGAAACACGGTGTAGTTAACGACGACAGATCGGTAGTTTCGCTCTCAGATCCGGCGGTAGTCGTTCGTCTTGCTGCAGTACCCACTCTCCTTCCAAGAGTTGATCCATCTCTCGCTCATATGCTCTCTGATATAGAAGGCGACCATTTCTGTGGGTTAGATCTTGATAGGAAACTCCGTTGCTACTCTCATGCTCCAAGATCATTTCGCCCCAGCCCTGGGGCTGAAGCGTGAGGTTGTCCCAAGTCGAGAGAACAGGACCACCGACATGTCGTTGCCATTTATATTCCTGGTGGAAGCCACCCGAGCCCAGATTTAAATACCTGGTAATAACGAAAGCATCACCGTCGCTGCCGCAAGAGACCAGGCGCACCTCGAACTTCATCTTACAGTGGGGACAGCGGTAAAACAGCGGATCAGGGTACTTATCCGGAAGGCAACCAGCCTCTCGATTGTCCTGCATACAGCATCTGATGTCATCCAAGTCCGGGACGAATAGATGGTCACAAAGTGGAAATGGAATCGTCCACATGTAATGCAACCAACTGAGATCGGCCAAGAACCAGGTTTGTATGCGGAGGCACACGCGGTGCAGCTTTGGAAGTATTTGCACGTCAGCCGAAAACAATTTCGTTGTTCCAGGCGTGGCCGGATTCCGATTAACCTGAATGTAGGATAGCCATTTCGTAGATACCCCATGCGCAGGCCCGCAATGATACCTCTTCAGCGCCAAGTGAAGGTGAATGTGCCTGAACCGATATGCGGCAGAGAAGGCCACAGTGGTTCTTCTCAGGGCCCAGGAATGATCGTATTCAAGTATACCGTGCTTCACCCAAAGGCTCGACGGCTGCTTAAGAGGTCCTGGTGGACCCAGAGTGTTCTTTGAGTGCAGACAGTAGCATGAAGTGCAGTAGACGTACTTGGAAAGGTCGCGAGCCATTCTTTCGAGGAATATGTTTCTTGAGGCACTCTGTCGGCAAGGGAAAGGGACATATCCGAAAATATTATATAGATGATGGCTGCATATCGCGAGGCATGCTTCATCTTGTGGTTGCAGGAAGTCGGCTACCAAATATAATAGTTCTACAGGAAGGCTGCTAAGACGATCGCGGCTGTAGGGAGAGGGGTCTCCAGTCGAAATACGCACACGAGGTGAGAGGGCAGTCATACATTGTATCCAGGCCTTTGTAGAACTCTTGGGGCTTTTGTAAGGCTGGTTAGTCGAACTGAAGCTCTATCGGTGGAAAGCTTTGTGGGTGGTTTACTTACCGAAAGGCATCGTTCGAGGGACCAGACATCGCGAAGATCAATAGGAAAGCTGAATTAGGTGATGATATCTTTGGTATAACAGCTAAGAATAAGAGATATCTCGGGTATGAAAATGACAGTGAAGAGCACCGACTTGTAGCGGACAACCTGCCAGGCACGTCTCGTAGGATCGCAACAATGATACCAGCTAGGTATTACGTAGTCATCGGTGACTGGTGCCTCGAGCAGTAGCCCAGAAACGCAGTCGAGGAAAGTGCGCTCAGCAGCGGTAGCGGATTGGGATCCATGGTAGTTGCCTGTGAGGTTCCAAGCATGAGTTCGATATTCCATCTATAGGGTGACTCGAAGGGCTTATGCTGATAGATCATCCAAAGATATAGGTTTGAGTACCCTCCTCCCCTAACAATCATTTTTTGTACATGCAGATCTAAGATCCATGATATGAATCTCAGACAAAGAGATCTTCGAGGACTACAGCGACTCTTTTGTATAGAACGAAGTATGTGCGATACCGCATCAGAGACGAATGATGAAATTTCTCGACCCGTAGGGAAGAGCATATCCTCCAGCTGTGAATAATCATCAGGCCTTTGTCTGTTGAAGCTTTGTGGCTTGGACACTTTAGTCCAGGGTCTGAAACATACAGTACACAGTGAGCGAGGAAAGAGCGTGGAGAGTCAACGACCAAGACTGAAGTATAGCTGAGGCTAAACCGAGACGGTCAACGGCGGCAGAACGGAAGGTGGGCCTGGCGGATCTCCATAGATTCCACCTGATCTACAAGACAACAGCTACCTTCCTTTCCTTCAACAACACTCCACCACGAACAATCATGGCGACATCATTCGTGCCATCGATCCTACGTCCTGACTATACGTGGCCTTGTCGGGCTCCTTTCACTGTCTCCCCAACCACACCTCCAGTACCTCGTGTTTCTTGGAAACCCATCAGAGTAGCATGGGGCCTCGTGCATAGAGCGTTACGATACTTCTCCCAGTGGTACTGCCACTGGTTCGGGATCCGTTTCGACTACAATATCATTCCATTACCTTTCGGACTGGTGATCAAATGGACGGATCGCAGCAGCGTTGAGGAAGCGATCGCCACACAAATGGCCAGAGCCGCTGGAATGCCCGTGCCTAAAGTTCTGAATTACGGCGAACAACTTTACACCGACTGCAACAGAAGAGTTTCTATCCTGATGACTCGACTCCCGGGAATCGACTTGAATAACTGGGAGGATACAGAGTATGATCCGGAGAGCGAGGAGCCGTGGCTACAGGAGTTGAAGACGTGCGTGCAGACCATGCGCTTGTGGACGCCCCCTTCCTCACGCCAAAATTGGGTCTCATCAGCGATCGGTACTTGTCTACGAAGTCAACGCGTCCCCGATCATATCATGGGACCATTCACAGATCAGACACAGTTGCATGACTTTCTGCTATCCACGGCTTCAAATCATGCGTTCAAATCACAAGCCGAGTTTGAGAAAACCCTGGCAATGGCAAAGAAATTGGATCAACGAAAGTATAGAATGGTTTTCAGCCAAGGTGACTTAAAAGCCCATAATATCCTTGTCGGTGACGATGGTCACCTAACTGGGTTTCTCGACTGGGAGTCTGCGGGTTGGTATCCAGAATACTGGGAGTTTACCACGGCTATGAGATTCGGGAGGAATTCCTGGTGGTTCAGAGCAGTGTCTTGGATTGGAGGCTCTGAGTATCTTGAGGAACTGGATTATGATCGTGCTCTAAACAACTTGACGGTGGACTCTTATGTCGCCTTCTAGGACAACAGGTGCTGAGTTTCCGAGGCGGCTGTTCATCAGCTTGCCTTCGGTACATTCTTGATTTGCATCTTCGATCTTCATTCCTGCAGATTACTGTGGCGTCATTATCATGTATGCATACTTGATCGAGGAGGCTCTCAAGGAGATGTTTTTGTATTGAGCTAGTGCTACGTACTTTTCGACGAGCAAGAAATTAATCCCAGCCAATACCTAGTTTGAAAATCAAATGAAAAGGCAAAGCAGCCAAACTGAGATCACCGAGAAGTGTCTTCCAGCGCGGTAAAAGCTCTGTATTGCGTACTCCCCCGAGAAGAGCCCGCAATGGACACTTTGATGACACACGCGCGACTTCACAACTGGGCGTGGCTGGCGAGAGTTTGCAGCATCAACCATGTAATAGTTCCCACTGACAAGCACTCCGCCTCCAGGTCCTTGACACTGCTGCACTTCACAATGCCCTGGTCCATGAGCTTCTGCAGAATTGCAAGAGCGCCCAAACGCGGCAAGTGATACCAGGCATTGCATTCAGGTTGCCGTCATAGAACCTCATGAAGGGATCGACTTGAGCGACTTTATCGCCAGGGACGCGTGCGATCTGAATGATAACACAAAGAAGGTTAGACTTCAAGAGACCTCCAGTTCTGCCGTGGTCCGCAAGCCATCCCTTGCCGTCGGTGCTGGGGTTCTTCACATGATACTTGAAGCCACTGGAGGCGTCAGTGTGGAAATAGAGACCCCAGTGGAAGTCGTTGGCAATGGGAGGGTCAGCGCGAACGTAGAGCACGACGTAGAGGGTGTTGAGAGGGAGTCCAGCGAGGATTTCGCCCTGGACCTTTCTGACTGCCGCCGCTCTTTCAAACGGGCGCAGCCCGGAAAAGTCGCTTCTGTAGCCCTTGGTCAGGTCCTCCATTCTCGGACAGTCTGACTAGACGGAGCGAAGCGCGCGGGTTTTGTGAGGAATATCAGACGGATTCTCCGCTTGGCGCGTGAGATACGGAGTTTGGAAACGCTTGACTGTGGCCCTTTTGCTTGTCTAGAGACATGAGAGGTTAGCGAATGCATCTTCAATCGCGCCATGAAGGACACATACTTTGATACTTGTGATGTTTTTTTCCCAACCCTCGGTTGAAGCAACCTACGAGGGTGTGAGGGATCTTCAACTAGAATTCTGTGAACAATCGTGTCGAAGTCCAGCTTCGTATGAGTGATACTGATCTTGAGAGAGGTTGTAGATTGTTGTTGTCAAGGCAGGAAGAACTGGAGGACAGAGAGACAGGCAGCTACTGAGTACGGAGGTCAACGATATTGTTCCAGGGACCGAGTTGCTGAAGTGACAGCGATTCATTCATTATGTGTTACTCCTCCAGGGCCATCTGACATATTCACTTAAGACCATCTTCCACTATGAATTCCTCTGAGCTGGGCATCAACCTTACCTTTTGCCCTGATCAGATTCGTTCTCATCTTCCATGACAATACATATTAGCTAGTATATTGACATCTTGATCAAGGCCATGCTAGAGGAGAAGCCTATATCTTCTCAATAAAGGTTCCCTCAACACGTGAAATTTGGTCTGAAACTGCCTACAGGTTTAAGTTCTGGGCGACACTCGGGCTCTTTACGCTCAATTTTGATTGCACAAGCAGGGATAGAAAGATGCGTAGTTTTTCACAACTCAGTAAGATGCATGACTAAAGAATATCGACGTAGGAGGATTGAGCACTAAGGGATTAAGCACCCAAGCATCTGCCAGTTCAGACTAACGGTAAATACCTTGCAGTATGCTAAGTTGGCTGCTCTTCATAATGTTTGGACTCTTTGCACGAAGATTTCATGGCCTATTTTATACTAATTGTTTGATGAACGCAGGGATCACTGAGTTTCACCATCCTTGAGGACCGTAATGCTTTTTCTTCAAAGCAGTAGTCAGGTTTATGAACAATACTGCCTACTGCTGAAGATGATTACATCCAGAGCTTCATGGGTGTTCTCGAGACACGAGTTTGTGAGTTGGGAGTGTCGGAAAAAGGTTCTTTGGCCTGTATACAGTTGGAGGAAATAGTTTTGGTCGCCCGTCCACCGCCTCACCGGTCACGAATGCGACTCATCAGAGAGGTAGCGATTCTCGGATTCTTAATAAAGATACGAAGCTAATCTGAATGATTCAAAGCATAGCATACTACTATTTTTCTGCACACGAAAGATACGGTCGAAAGACCTTCCCATCAAGTTGGATCCCCTGGCGGCTGGCGTAGCTTTGCTGGGTAAACTTAACCTGAAAAGGCCTGAGTTGGGCAAAAAAAAATGCTGCAAAATCAGCATTTGGTGGACGGTGACCATCGCAAATGTGCATCACGCAGGGAGAGTCTTGCATGTTGAAGGGCCACCTATTGTTCCAGCTGCTGAGGCTACCATTGCCGAGGTTGTGGCGACGACTCTTAGAGAACATAAAGCCCATCACAACTCTAGCAGAACGGTCACCTCATCAGAGACGTGTACCAGCTTTCTCAAGGAAGCCTTTTTCCAATCAGCCCATTTATGCTTCTTGAACCGATCTCGGCGGCCCGTATGTCAATCATGCCCAAGAAAAGCTTGGGCTGTTCAATGATCCGGATATTATCTTTTCCCTTCACCATGCGATGATCCGAGCAGGGGACCATGCGTCTATGACACCGAGGGGTAATTCGGCCTTCAAGTAACCTCTCGTCGTGAAGTTTACTATTCTAAGTCTCTTCGTCCGTGTCTACAGCGGAAACCGGCACTAATTGCCGTTCATGGACAAGGTGGATGGTCTCCGCAAGATTTCCCCGCCCTTTGCAACCCCACATTGCCGGCGAAAAAGTGGTACCATCCCGCAAGATCCCTTGTATATGCGTTCAAAACAAGGATCCGTCTACAATGGAGCTGAGCTTAGGGCCGCTATGTCATGGTGTAGGCCTATAAAAATGGGCTCTACTTCCGTGTTCGTTTTCGTCGTTGTATGCTACCTAGCATCGTTTGCATCTTTAATCCTGCCATAAGTCTTTCTCGGTGTCATGAGGTATTCTAGTCTTGGTCTCCTGAGCTTGGCCACTCTGGTATCAGCCAGTGCGGAAGACCCTTACTATGCGAATTTGACATGGGAAGCCCCACGCAGCTTGTCGAACTGGTCAAACTTGACTGTCGAGACGCACACTGGAACTTTCATTGGCATGCTCAATGATACCTACCCCAATGTTCGACAATTCCTTCGAGTTCCGTATGCGCAGGTACGTTCAAGCCTTTCTTGGACGTTTCTCATACCGCGTGTTGATCTTATCTTCTTCAGCCTCCCGTTGGGGATCTACGTTGGATGCCTCCGCAAAAGCCACAAAGGTCCAAGAAGCGGATCGATTCTACCTTTTATGGCCCAGGTAACTCCCTACGGTACCCATAAAATTTGTTCCCCAGCGCCCACTCACATCCTTGACAGCTTGTCCTCAGTACGTGACTGCGCCAGCCAGTATCTGGAATACCTACGAACCCCCCAATTTGCTGCTCAACATCGGCGAGAGATTGGATCAAGGTTCCACTGCCTGGTCATCGGCCGAAGATTGTTTATCGATGGCAATCTGGACGCCTGCTTCAGCTAATCGCACCTCTAAACTTCCGGTGGCGTTGTTCGTAACAGGTGGCGGCGGTATCACTGGTGGAATTGATATTCCCTCTCAGCTGCCGGCACATTGGGTTTCGCGATCTCAGGAGCACATTGTTATTACCATCAATTATCGATCAAATATCTTCGGGAGTGGGTTGACCTTACTACCAGGAGAGACATTGGACTGACCTTGCTTGCAGATCCCAAGTCCCGGGCATTGAATGAGACCTCTTTGACTTTGCTAGATGTCAGAGCTGCAGTTGAATGGGCCTACGAGAATATCGAATCTTTTGGAGGAGATGCTGAAAACATAATGGTACGGTTCTCACCATTATCATCTACTATATATAATTTCTGACTGGGTGACTAGCTGTGGGGTCAATCGCAAGGAGGTATCCTGACGCATCTGTATACTCTTGCGTTCCCTGACGACCCTCTCGCTGCCAAGTTCGGAGTGATCTCACAGGGTGCATCGGCCACCCTGGACCTCGCAACGGCCGGTGATGTTTATCAAGACTTTGACATTGTCGCCAAGGGACTCGGATGTAACTATGGAGACGACTACGAAGCCGAGCTCGAGTGTATGCGACAGATTTCCTGGGTCCAGATTGAGGAATACATTAACCGCTACAACGCTACGCCTTCGATTGCTTTTACTAACTATATTCGTGAGTCTGGCCCCCTCGCCTTTCGGTTCTCGGGCTAATCCTGCCATTCAGCCGACGAAAGATACATCTTCTCGAATGAGACCGAGCGATATCTTCAAAGGAAGGTTGCTCCAGGACCGTCGATTCGATCTGACACCGCCAGGGAGTTTCCGGATCAGAACAGTACATACGTTGCCGAAGAAGAAGGAATCGCCGACTGCTTGGCACGTTCTGACTCGGAGCTTCGGGCTTCCATCGGCCTTGACACTTACCGATATTATTGGGCCGGCAAGTAGACGTCCGTCACCCTAGGTAAACGCTCTGGGGCTAATATTTGTCTTCCCGCAGGAAACTTCAGCAACATCAGCCCTGTTCCCTGGCTCGGCGCCTTCCACTGGACTGATCTATTCATGATATTCGGTACCTATATGCTGGATTTCGGCAACATCACCGAGCTCGAGGTCAAAACCTCCGAGACGATGCAGGATTTCTTCCTAGCATACCTCAAGGATGCCTCGACAATCAATACCACTGTAGGATGGACTGCGTTCAATGGAAGTGCACCTGGCGGGGGCGTTATTCTTGAGTTTGGCAAGGATGTTCCTGTTCGCAATGTCACTGGGGATTGGCTGGATGGTGGCTGCTGGAATTCTTCAATTCCCTTCCGGATCGATGGGTAGGGCAGCGATGTTGCGAGATGCCATCTGCGAAGCATCTTCCTGATGTAGCAGTCCTGCGACCCAGCATCTGAGTGAAAAGCAATTGTTGAAAACCGATCGATGCCCTATGTCTTCATGTTTTGATGAGTAGATGGGTAACTTCTTTGCAAGGGTGGATCAATGATACATGTCATAACTCTCGGCCCTTGTCTTGCTGACAGATCTGCCATGTCGGGCTTCTGGTTTGGCCTTTGTGTAAATTGCAGACTTCACTAGGTAGAGGAAATGTCGAAGCTTTGGAGTGGTAGACGAGAGAAGGTGCTTGCCCCTTTTCGGTAATGAGGGACTCCTGCCATGATCCATATCGCACAGAATGAGTTGTCTCCTTTGACTTCTTTCTCTCACACTGTTACTACACTTCTTGCACCTTGCACTTTTTCCTGTTTACATATCAATTGATACATTCTGATTGTGCATGCTTAGCTACTAACACAGTATTTTGGTTAACACTGCATCCCCTATCATGTGTCAACGCTGTTCTTCACGAGACAGACGACCCGTGCTGCAGGCTGTTGACATCAACAGTCCCACAGATGGTTGCCTGGGACAGTATGTTCCCGTGAGAATTTGTACTCGCACTGTCTGCTGCTGAGAACGCGAAAACAACGACGAAATCTGATCGTTCGTTCGTTCGTTCATACAGGCGAGATACTTTAATTTCATCAATAAGAACATACACACGCTCAAGCTGATCACGCTGCCAAATATGGGTCAACTCACGGATCTCCTGACCGAGATCATACTCCACATGATCCGAGCTGCAGTCTACAGAGCGGGATTCCCTAGCCATGTGATTGAACCCCTGATCACGATAGTTAGGCTGATCTCCGGAATCACCCATCGCAGGGAAAAAGTGGAGTTTGACCCAGTCAGTCATCCAGCCAATCATCCAGCCAGGTCAGCCGGCCCCCTTCCTTGAGCTGCAATCATTTCAGTGCTTACCATCAACCCATTCTAGGCTTTTTCGTTGCCACGAGCCCCTTCTCGCGCAGGTTCTGACAGCACTTCTTATCTCCGTGACACCGGAAGTAGAATCCATGGCCCTCTCCCAGCCTTTTCCCAGCAGGATTGTCGTACCCTGGCACACAGACTCCATCGACGGCAAGCGTATAAAATTCCCTTTGCATTTGCTTCTGCACCAAATCAACAATAAGACACATTCCCGGGTGCCCGAGGGCGGAAGCTCCTGAGAAAGCTTCGCGACGTGTACTTGATCGACAAGACGTACGACACATCCTGGATAGAGGATCGAGTCATCCTTATGACGGACCTCTTTGGCTTCATAAATATCTTTCGCCGTCTTCCATCGATTAAGTCGATTGGCATGGATGGGCTGAGAACAAGCGTCGTCGGTAAGCACGGGGTCCCATTTGCCTCGTCAAATATCTCCCGTATCCGGATCGAGCACTCGTGGGTTGACAGCATGGCCTTGACAAGGATCATCTGACTTTGCAAGCAGCTCCGAGAGTTTCGATGCTCCATCGGGGCCGAGTTAGTCGGCGGCGACCTTGGTATATTGACCGCATTTCAAATCGTCTTCCAAGCGCTTTTGGTCCACCATACAACCTTGAAGCTTTCTACATATAGATGCCGCATACATATCTTCTGAGACAGACACGGTAGAGCGGGATCTCCTTGACCTAGGTGAGAACTTCGGAAAAAGAAAACCGCGAACAAATGAGAGCAATCCGAATTGCGGATGAAATGGCTTTGGTTGATAGGTCAGTGAAGCTGCCGGTCTGGATTTGGGACCAAGCCGGCTCGTTGGCCGACTTCTCCGCCTTGAAGCACCTGAATCTGGATATTCACTACCTGTTGTACATGGTGAGGGGGGTGGAGGCCGCGAGAGACGATGAATACCAGCTCGCTGATCGGTTGCCGCCCAAGTTGGTGCATCTCCTAAACAACGCATATGAGACTCATATGAGAGAGAACTCAACAAACAAATGAATTCGTTGAGATCAATGGACAGAGAGCAGCTTTTCAGCAGCCTGAAGTCCATTCTGGAAATCGATTTCACAATCCCGGCGGTCCCGGAATGGGAAGAAGGGCCTGGGTTAAGTGCACATGTGCGTCGGTTGATCGAGGACGTAGGTGGATTTGCAGAAGAGGAAGTGGAGCAATTTATCCTTGATCCGAGTATCAGTGATGAAATCTCCAGAATTGCTCAGGCGTGTGAACACAATCAATGCATTTCTGCGCGAAGAACGCTTCGGGTGGTGAGAGTGATCTAGCGATTGTCTAGATCTGGGAAGTATTCTGACTTAAGCAATGCCCAAGTACATGTACTGAGTCACAACAAACCGCACCAGAGTGTTGTTAATTCCTGCCACCAGTACCAAGAATGAATAATTTTTCCATGTCTTTAAATCATAATAAACTGCCCTAATTTCTTACTTGCAAATATCCGGTCCAGCCCTTAAGCTTTTGCAGCCGTACCCGTACCCGTACCTGAAACAGTGGACCCTGGCCCGTGCGCGCGCAATCCGACAGATTCTTTTCTTACCGCCTTAAGTTACAGCCACCGTAGGGGATCATCAACATACCACAAAAAGAATAAAAGAACACCAGAAGGTACGCAACAAAATGAATCCGCTTCGCTACCTCGCCCCTCCCACTCCTTACAAGGAGCTCTCCACGACCAACAAGAAAGGCCTAAAGGAGCGCCTCAGCTACGCCGAGGCCCTGGAGCACCACCCAGGCCTGCAGCTGTCCGCCGAGAAGGCCGAGCTGCTGCACACCTACCAGCAAGCATGCGAAACGCTCCTTGAGGAACCGGGCAACCTCAACGCCGCGATGCGCATGATGCAGTACGAGCAGTCGCTCGAGCCCACAGGCGGTAGTCTCAGCAGCCCCGCTGCGCCCGTCAACCTCTCCTTCGACCTCGCCACCAAGGTCAAGCTCGGCGAGGAGCTCGACAACCTCTACAGCGTCTGGGCCGTCACGCGGTACCGGAAGTACCTTCCCACGGGGATACAGGAGGAAGCCGCCAAGCACCCGTCCTCGACCGCCGCGGACCCGTGGCACACGGCCTTCTGGACGCCCTTCCACGGCCGGCTGGAGGCCGAGGCCGCCGCATTCAAAGGTGTTCTGGCCGGCGAGAACCAGCACAATGAGTGCCCGACCTCGATTCTGTTGATGCTGCTCTGCGACCGCCACACGGTCGACTGGGACGAGACGCGCGCGTTGATCCGCTACGCGGCTGAGGGCGCCGAAGGAGTGATTCAGGGTCTCCCCGAGAGCGACTTCGGGGAGTTGCTGCACACGAAGGATGTGGCCGGGCTGGCAACACGGTTGGCCCGCGACGAGTCCGGCTGGAGCTGTTCGACGGAGTATGTGTTGGGCGTCAGTACACTGCTGATGGGCTTCTTTGCCAATACCCTGGCCGATACGCTGTTCGAGACCGAGGAGGAGCTCATGGATCCCACCAAGTGGGAGCCTAAGAAGGTGCTGCGCGAGCGGTTGGCGTTGGCCGAGGGCCATGAGCAGGCGTTCCGCGATCTGTTGCAGGAGATGTATGTGCAAATGTTGGTCGGGTCGGATGATGAGGATGAGGCTGGGTTCCCCGGGTATGACGATTTCGATGATCTGGATGATGATGAGTGGGAGGAGTTTGAGGGGGATGTGGAGGAGGGGGAGGAGGAGGATGATGGCGATGAGTCGGATGAGTATTAGTGGGAGTTCAATGCCTGAGGATGTTGGTACTTTAGAAGTCTGCGAAATTTGCAGCATAAGCGATCAAAAGATTATCTCTCCATCTCTTTGCTGAAACTCAAACAAATTAGCCATTAAAAACATCGACCACATAGACCCAACCCCGTGTCGCCCACCCCAAACCCCCAATGAATCCCAGCCCACCCACAGCCACCCCATCCATGCCCAAATCATTCATCAAAATCGAAATCACGAACCTGCCTCCAATCCAACACCATCCCCCTCGACGGCGGCCACGCCTCCACAAACCCCTCCGCATAATAGATCTCGTGCTCCTCCGGCCACGCATACACCAGCATCGTGACCTCCGTGCTCCGAAGGGCAGCCTCTCCCTCCCCTTCTTTACCTTTTTCGCCCATCCCCAAGCCGACCACATACTCGCGAATCTTCTCCCGGAGATGCGCCACAATCACGTTCCCCAACTTCTTGTACTTGTGGTCCGCGGCGATGAGTAAGTCTGTCAGGTGGAAGGTGCAGGTTCCGTCGCTGATGAGGCGGGCCATGGCGACCACTTCGCCGGTTTCTTGGGCTTTTGGGCGTGCGGTGGTGTTTGCAGGGGTGGAAGGTGGAGCTGGTGCCGTGTAGGTGATGTAGCAGCCGTACCAGCTTCCCTGGAGGGCGGATTCGGCTTGTTGGGCGGTTGGTGGTTTCGGGTGTTCCTTGGTGTGGCGGAGATGGAGGTAGGATTCGACGGCGGGGTAGCCCTGGTGGAGGGTGTAGTTTGGTGGGAGGACGGCGGGCATGTTTCGGGGGCTGCGTAGGTGGTAGTAGGTAGTGTTTGAAGGTGGTTGAATTTGGGGGTGGAGAGGTTTGAGTTGCGATTGTGGTTGTGGTTGTTGTACTTCAGTAGAAGTATGTGTTGTGGAGAGAGTGGGGTGGAATGAAAGAGGGGAAGTAATTTATGAAGGGGCCCGAGACTGTGCTGTTCTATGTTACAGGGCTGCTGGGTGTGCATGCATGATTGGAGGGGTTGTTCAATTAGACGTTGCTTCATCCCACGTTTGACCTTATACTTAATTTGAGTTATAAGTCAATCACAAATGGATTAAAACCACAGTAAATGTGTCAAATGTCCAACATGAATTGCAGCTTGGAGGCACGTTCAGTCAACTGCACCTATACTCGGTTTTCAGATGCACGCAAGTCCTCTCATCTCCACACGGGCCCCCAGAAATCATTAGGACCCTGGTACGCTGATTCGAATTTCTGACAACGCGGGTGCTCAAAGTCGTCCCACGATCCCTGAGGCCAGATCGGGATTTGACAAAACTCATCGTCATGACAGCCGTGGCACTCCTTCCACACTGTCCAGCTCAAATAGTCCATCAGTGATCGCAAGACATCAACCGCGACATCATATTCTTTCGCCTCCAGGACTTCGACAAACGAAGCGCAGATTCGACTGCTAACAGCATAAACTGCACGATAAGCAAGCGAGTCATCAGCAGCATTGGTAGGGATGAACTGAGTTGCGCATCTCTCCATTTCTTCGTCAATATCTCTGTTGTCCTGATCGACGAATGTATTCCAAATGCGTGCAACCTCTGCAACCCGAGAGAACACGCCGTGATGGTGGTGGTGTTTTGAAGCCAGCTCACGCAGCGGGTGGCTGTACTTCTGGACAATCATATCAGTGACCGCTTGCCAGTTCACCTTTCTGTGTCCGACATCATGTGCCATTACGAGGGATGTGAGGCTCTTGCGGATGGGCTTCAACTCCGCAAATGGAAGGTGGTTAAGACGTGGGGCGGTGCTGTCGTCCGGGAAAAGATTCAGGGAATAGTTGTAAGCCGTGACGAAATGATCATAGTTCAAGACCACCCGCTCACCGCCGATGCCATTGTACCTGGCCCTCATCACTTGGAGGACCTCGGTCGGTTTCCCTCCCTTCTTCTCATTGCCCCCTTTACTCAGACTAGATGACCTCACTCTCGCCACATGAACAGGCTCCAAGTTCTGTTCTGAGTTGCAGAGAATCACCTCGAACCCCGAAGCCAGCCGAATAATCCCATCCACCCGATCATTCCACTCTTCCCTTGCAATCCGACACACGGCCTCTGCACGCACATTCTCCTGCAAGACACCACCGTTAATCTTATCTTCAAATAGCACCCGGTCCTGCAGGTCGAGAGTCCCAATCTTGGATTTGCCAGCTGACATCCCATCGATAAGAATGAGGCGAAGATCCTTGGCCGTAGTGTAGGTGTGGAGCCATCCGCCATTGTCTTCCCCGGCTGGTCCATCTTGGTCCCCGCCCATCACTTGCTGGGAGCCAGATGACAGTTTCGGAGGGGGTGTCTCGGGTCGCTTCGGTCCTGACCGTGCGAAGGCAAATGCATGCTTGGGGTCGAAGGCCAGCCATCGGACTCCGGTGATGTGCTCTGGATAGCCGTCACCGTGGTAGAGTTTGGTTCCCTGTGGCATTTCTGCCAGGAAGAATGACAGCCCGTTGTGGTTGAGTGCCGAGCCCCATTGTCTCATAGACGAGTGGATGGCGTTGAAGATGTGGTTCGCATTTTGGACAGGTTCAGGGGGACCGCTGTCAGCGGCAAGAGGAGAGGTGGCAGCTCCTATGGCGGAGATTAAGGCGAGAATGCACGACCGATGCATTTTATTATCTGTGAGAAGAGTAGACTGTGTTGATCGGTGCAAAACATTTGGCTGGAAAGATGTGCTTTTATCTGGGATAAAGGAGTCGATGGCAGACACGCAATGCATGCATAGACATTACCAGTTCAGGAAATCAAGGCCGAGGGCCTGCGGAGGTGTTCAGGCGCCCAGGCACCCAGGCACTCCAATCCTGCTCATCATCTTCCCCGACGCGTCATCCGGTCTGTCACCACCTGCTCGCAAAAGCAAGATTACAATACCATGTCCTCCGGTGTTGCATCCGCCGTTATTTCACATTTTACGGTTCTTCACGGGCTTTCTCTGCAAGTACTAACGGTTCCAAACTATAAGCAAGTTCGCTGACCTCCCAAGTATGAGTAGCAATCTGCGAAGGGATACCCACCACCACCTCTTTCTAACCACTTCGACAGCTTCATCGAAGTCACCCACAACACAGATAGCCTACTTTGTCGATCACTGCCACAATGGCTACCTCCTCCGTGACATATGAAAAGAAAACCGCCAATGATGACAATCCATAAGAGTTGTAGGACAACCCTGTTGTATGTGCCAGGCTTATTTCAACCGCGAGAAAGTGATTCATAGGGCAGACTATTTCTTTCGTTCCTAAGAACCTCCTTCTTACATTTGTCTGCCCCAACGGAGTTTTATGAGGCTCCGTTCTTCGATCTCATTCAGTGGCACATTTACCTCCTCCGCAAACGTGGAATGGATTCTCTCGGTACCCAAATTGCCACGGTACCAAACAGTGGGTAAGCCCCAGGTCTGATTGATAAGAATTCGGGGAGAGAAGTTTTTCAAAAATGCTTGGCTCCGGGTCATGAGAGCTCGTCTGCGCGGAAGTGCTATGTTGCGAAGTGTGGGACATCTTACAAATCACAATGAACTGAGCATCGGAATCAAGGGTCTGGCTTCCGAGGTCGAAACCCATCATTTTACGGAAGCTCCGCTCGTGAAATAGTACCAGTGAAGCATCACACTGTGCTTTGTTGAAAACGACCCACGGGAAAGACTCTTATTGTGAAATAGTGAGTTTCCTCTTTCCCTACCTCGCTTCAGCGCTCGAAGTAGCATAGTGAAGGTGTATCTTAGTCTCGCATTCACTACCGTCTGCAGGAATCTATTTCTCTGCCATGCATTCCTTGATTCTCACTTAACTGACCTTCCTAGTAGGGGGTATCTGCCGAAAACCGCCATCCAAAAAAGCCTCCGTGCAAACCATGACTCACGATGCAAGCGATGCCAAGAACACCCGAGCCACTTCATCAGTCGTCTGATGGATACATGAGGTCTTTGCCTGAAAATGCGTGCACATCTCCCGAAAGGGACGTAGCTTGCGAGGATGGGGCTCGAAAAAATCAAGCAACCGACGGATGTGGGCCGCCAAGAAACTCGGGGTTAGATTGGGTCACCACTGCCAAGAGCTTGTATACGTCGGCCCAAGGGTCTTTCTAGCCAGTTATACGGTGCTTGATCGCATGCTAAGTGGATCTTATCAGATTGATCAATTGTTCCACGCTCCGAATTATCAATCAAACCTTGCTTCCACAGTGTGGCACTTGTGGGTCGTCCGGGTTTTTCGTCTTAGACAAGACAGAACTTTCTATGCTTTTCGCCCCGTCAGGGAGATGTTGTCAGAAGAAAAAATCTCTGCATGCAACAACCGGGCTAATACGAAGTTGGCGGAGAAGAGGCCGCCACTATTGGCCTTTGACTTGTGCTTCTCTCTCATCGGCTGTATGTCCTAAAAGATGTGTTCAACGGCGCTACACATATCGCACTGGAGTCCACAAGTCCGATGAATGCGAATCTATATGATGAACCAAATTCATCGGTCTAGATGCTCCGAGCCAAGGAGGCATGGTGCAATGATCAAGTGGAGATTGATAACTGGTTCGTCAGAGATTAGCTCGATTCTCTCCGGTGGGTTCCGCCACGCCTGTGTAATGAGCGTGCTCGAATAGGACCCTCGTTGCGAGCAAGTGGGTAGGTCCAATATGAGGATTCTGTGCGATATAAAGATTGACTTGACACCCGGACTACGCTGATCTCGGGAGTATCTTATCCATCAGCCGGCAAAATGAGAGTGACGAGTACACTTCTCCTGATCCTGGCCTGGACGGGTGTCCCCGTCCTGGCAGGAGGGTTTTCTATGTCTGCCCCTGAGCTTGCAGACTACTGCTTCTATGCTATATATGAGTCTCTCGGCTCGTACACGTATGCAGGTGCTACTACAACCAGCTCAAGCTCAACCGACACGTCGACTTCTGGAGGCTCTTCTAGTTCTAACAGTTCGGCAAGCGGTTCGACCTCGCATGGCTCCTCCTCCTCCTCCTCAAGTTCCGTCGTCACAACATCCCATGGCTCCTCCTCAAAACGGGCATTCGCAAAGAGAATGGCTCGACGTGGTCATCACGGTAGTTCTTCTACTGGAGGCTGCACGAGCACAGTGGGTGCCATGTCCTTGTATGCCAGTGCGAAGGCATGGTGTAACAAGAAGCAATTGGAAGCCACCATTCCTTATTGGGAAAGCCTATGTGAACAGAACAGTGCCACTTTGGTCAATCTGACTGATATCATCGCCAACGCCACCGATTCCTATATCGCATCATTGCCAACCATCGACCCGGAAACCAACAGCACGACGACAACCGGCACTATTGAGAGTCCAGTCTTGCTTAGCCACTCGTACTACAAGCGAGCTTACAAGTCCTATGTAGGTGTTCCTTTACGATATTCTGAACCAAAGATTAACCGTATGATAATAGGTCACCCATGACTATGCGCTGATCAAAGACAAACGTTATGGCTGGGGCCTTATGGGCTACTGGGGTGGAATATTGGCTCTTGGCATGATCGTCAAGGCCTGGAAAACATTCCGAGCCCACCTCAATGGCCTCGGACGCGGCGATTCTGAGAAGAGTGGCTTCTATGCAGCTGGTCGTAACTCCTGCGCGCCAGTGGCTGCTATTACTCACTTTGTCCGGACTCACTTTGTCATTCCTGCCAGCTTTGCCCCGAGCCTTTCCAACCACCAGCAGCTCTTCTGGTTCCACACTATCCCAAAACGATTGGACCTGTTGATCGTCTTTGGCTGGTGGGCGGTGTGTATCATCCTGTCCTGCGTTGATTACCAGAGCTTCCGCGGGAACATTCAGTAGGTTTTTTTCATAGATTAGCAGAAATATGTCTAACGGCCATATAGGACGCCGAGTCTCTACGAACAAAATTGGCAATACTCGTCTGATCGGACGGGAATTCTATCTTACGCCTGTCTTCCATTCCTTTGGCTTTTCGGTGGACGAAACAATATCTTCCTTTGGGCGACGGATTTCAATGTCCAATCTTTTAACATCTTTCACCGTCATGTGGCCTGGGCTTGTACTCTTCTGGCTATTGTTCATTCGATCAATTATACAGTGGTTTTCCAGGTCTACGGTTAGTACCCTTCCAATGCAGTTATAGAGTTGATGCTAACAGGCTGGTATATTAGACGGCAGATATCACAGTGCACTCAAGCAGAATTACTTCTACATGGGTATTGTGGTATGTAACCATCGCCGGCGCCATTCCTCTATAATGCTCCTAACATGTCCAAGGCCACGGTAGTGATGTCTGTTATGCTCTTCCAATCCGGCACATGGCTTCGTCAGAAGTTCTACGAAACCTTCTTGATCATCCACGTTGTTCTGGCAATCTTGACCATATACTCTCTATTCCGGTAAGTCCTCTCGAGCACCAAGATGATTCCGTTACTAATAGTTACCAGCCACACTAGCTTTGACGGCACCGTCTACAACGGCTACCTCTGGCCGATGGTCGCCATCTGGGGCTTCGACCGCGCCGTGCGCTACCTCCGCGTCATCTACTGCAACTGGAACGTCCGCTTTGGCAAAGGCTTCATCAATACCACGTCCTCCACCGTGTCCTACAGCCCGGCTAGCGATTTGATCCGCATCGAAATGACTCCCGCCGCCCACAGCCTCACCCCCGCCCCTGGTCAGCACTACTACCTCTACCAACCCTTTACCCTACGCGGCTGGGAGAACCACCCTTTTACTCTGGGATGCTACAACACATCTAGCGCTGAGGCGAAACTCATCTTCTACATCCGGCCCTACGACGGCTGGACCCGGCGTCTCCGCGACCAGTGCCAGAAGTCTGGGGGTAAAGAATTGACCATCACGCCTAGGTTGCTCTTGGAAGGCCCCTACGGCCACCAAGTCCCGCTGCACACGTTCGATACCCTCCTCTTGATCGTCGGAGGCACCGGTATCGCCGCGGCAGTCCCGTACATCATCGACCACGTTTCTCGTTTGGCGGCAGGAGGCAAGACCCGCACCACAAGGATCCACCTCGTCTGGTCCGGCCGCCAGAGACAGATGTTTGATGAAGTCTGCTGCGCGGATCTGGTCACTGCGCTGGAGTGCGCGGACATCCACACTACGCTGTATTGCACGGACAAGAGCAGCATGGGTGCGATGACGACTATTGTCGCCGGCGAGAAGTCCAGCGCTGAAGTCCCGCAGATCGGCGAGGTGGGTGCAGAGACCAAGGAGGCCGGCCAGTTCGTGCAGGATTCCTCCAGTCAGGAGTCCCGACCCATGAAGGTGGAGGATCTGGGTCTGGAGGTGCGCTACGGGCGCCCAGACATCACGGCCACGGTTCAGTCGATTGCAGAGGAGGCCCGAGCCAGTGCATCCCGGTTGGCGGTGTTGACGTGTGGCCCGGCGGTGATGGCGGATGAGTGTCGAATGGCGGTTTATGGGGTGATGAAGGGGGGATTCCGCCAGGTGGAGTACTTCGAGGAGGCTTTCGGATGGTAGACTGGGTCGATCTGCTACTCTGTTCGTTGATGGGGAGAGGGAGGGGATGACTTATGATGTGCTAGCTATCCTTTAATGCACGTAGTTATGTTTATAGTTGTATGGTTCTAATAAAAAGTTCATGATGTTACTCAAGCAAAATTAAGAGCTTCTCTCGTCGACAGGTGCACTAAGATAGATTGCTAGCTCGCTTTAAATCTATAGGCATAGCGCTGTGATTTGAGTCAAATAATTACATAGGGTGGGAAGTATATATTCTAGCTCTCAAAAACTTCTGCCACATGATTAGACATACCGAGTTCACCGAGTCAACCCCGCGCGCCTTGCCATTCCAAACCGGTGATAAAAGTTTCCATTTCTGTCCATCTGGTCAGTGCCCAACTCCTGACTTAGCGAGGGACTCGAAGGAAATCAGAGCCGAGATATCGGAAGCGCACACTGCTGGCACTCGCAAACTGCATCCCGAAACGGCTGGGTGGGGCCCCCGTATAGGGCTGCCAAGAGATCCGAGCTACTCATCAGCCCGGAGCCACTATCCGTAATTCCGTACTGATTTCGCAAGGTGGTACCCAGATTAGTCTTGTGCGGATTTCATTTTTGCTTTAGGATGTTCTATCCGTTTGGTCCATTTCAGCCACCGTAGGAGATAATAAACCGATGGGGAGGGAGCTATGGGCTATCAGACGATCCGGTTATATAGCGTGGCCAACCGCAAAATCCCTGGTTACCAAACAGACAACTTTGCCCATTCCGGAAGGAACGGGAGCAACCGGGCTTAGGGCTATGAGATAGCATTCTGCGTTATGTTCTATTTGTGGGTCCCATAGCATTAAAAAAGCCCATTCCACAACGCATTCCGATATGGTGTAGTGGCTAACATCGCCGTCTCTCACACGGCAGCCGGGGGTTCGATTCCCCCTATCGGAGCTCATTCTCTTTTGCGGTCATCGACTGTTGTTTTGCCTTTTCTGTCTGGGGCTTTGACCTGGCTCATAGCGGCTTTTCACACAGGCTCTTTTCATGCAACATCCGATATGGTGTAGTGGCTAACATCGCCGTCTCTCAGTGTGCTCGGTGCACGGCAGCCGGGGGTTCGATTCCCCCTATCGGAGTGTCTATTGAAGCCTTCGGGCTTGACTTTTTGGGGTTTTGTTTTGTAGCTGCTCTTTTGTTGCGCGTGGGGGTTGAGTGTTGCCACGGTCTGCGGGCTGAGTGCTGGGTGCTGGGCGCTGTGCTGCACGGTTGTCGTGTCAAATTGCAGTTGCCTTTCTGGGGTTGAAATATATGCTCGACTCTCGCATCCATGTCGGAGGTACAAGAGTACCGGGTGACTGAGAGGCGACGGTGGGAATAGTGAAGGAAGAGGGAGCAGGGGAAGCTATTGGTGTAGTGCGGTGTTAATACTGACTGTGTCTAGTGTCTTAGATGTCAAGAGGTAAGTGACAATTTGACCAAGGCGGTTCGGGACAGGCGAATAGCAGCAGGATGGTGTTGAAGAGTATATTGTGTTAGGATGGCTGGCAAAGACGTTGATCTGGATTCAATGTGTGCAATACTTGCCAGGCATGGCATACTATTTTTAAATTGTTTGCAGTTTGGCGAGCCTAATATGAATTGTTCGAGTCTCATTGTTTCTACACGGAGGGACGAACCGGCAATAGCCGCTTATATATCTAATCCCAAACCGGCTTCGGGATATCCAAGGTCTGCCTTTTGTTCCTCTCTCAGCCTCTGCACAGGAAATGGAAGGCAAAATTGACTGTCGAGACAGGGGAAAAAGGAAGCTTCAATGCTTGCAGGTACCAAGCTAAAAGTAGGTAGATATGGTATGTCTGTTATCAGGCTTCTGCCGCCGCATGTTGCACCGTAGCTCGGTTGGCTTCCGAGCAGGAAAATACGGACAAAAATATCAAAAGAGATGAGCTCCGATAGGGGGAATCGAACCCCCGGCTGCCGTGTGAGAGACGGCGATGTTAGCCACTACACCATATCGGATGTTGTGTGCAGTATGGCGCAGACTCTGTCTTCATACCCCTAAACATTCCAGGTACATGCTCAAGCCATATTGTCTTTCTTCTCTTAAAGGCCTTGGTCGCACTTGCCGGTCAAAAAAATAGCATCGGACGAAGCTCTAAGAAGTGGTGCTTACAGGCCACCAATATGGCTTCCAAAGCCAAATAGCTTCCCGAAGAGAGCCGGTCATAATCGTTAATCAACTTCGTCTAAATCACAATGTTCCGTCCCCGAAGAGGTATTCCAGGAGGCTCTCAGGAGAGGGTGCTCCCCAAAGCACGTTCGCGCGAGGCTGATCGGTCGTTTTTCTGGGTGGGTTGAGGGAGAGTGCTCTGTCCGTGGTTGTATAGAGATGGAGGCTGACTCCGACTCTGCTGGGGCTGGTCCCATAGACTGATCGCATTTCGCATGAATGGGTCCACATTCTTTTTGAGAGCCAGAATGGTCACGTTCACGCCATTTCTCAATGGCCTCAACGCAGAGTTTGACATGAGGGTGGTCCGGTCCTAACACTTTCTTGCGGAGCTGGAAGCATTTTGCCATCAAGGCCAACGCATCTTGGTCTTTCCGGAGTCCTTTCAATGCGTATGCGAGGTTGCGCATGCTGGTAAGCGTGTCAGGGTGCTCGGGCACCAGGAATGTCTTGTATCCTTCTAATGCTTGCTGGTTTATAGCCTCCGTCTCGAGGTACTTGCCCTGATAGTGAAGAACAAGACCAAGATTATCAGCATTGGTAAGAGTTTGTGGATGCTCTAGTCCTAGAACTTTCTTACTGAGCTCTAGGGCTTGTCCCAGCATGGTTTCTGCATCTTCATATTTGCCCTGATAACAAAGAACCGGCCCTAGCATACTCATGCTAGAAATAGTATTAGGATGCTCTGGTCCTAGGACTCTCTTGTAGCCTTCGAGGGTTTGCTGATTTGTGACTTCTGCCTCCCGGTACTTTCCCTGATCCCGGAGTACAGTACCATGCAGGGTACAACAAGCAAGTGTATCGGCATGATCTGGCCCTAGAGTTTTCTCCCTCCAGTCTAGCACCCGCTGGTTAATGGCTTCCGCCTCCTTAGCCTTGCCCTGGCCTTGAAGTACCAAAGCAAGGTCATAAGTACTACGTAGAGCATGGGGATGCTCTAGGCCTAGAACCTTTTCCCTTTTTTGTAGTGCTTTCCGAATAAGGGCTTCTGCCTCTTGAGATTTCCCCTGGTACAGCAGCAGCGAACCAAGAATGCTGAGACTCGTAAGACTATCGGGATGCTCTGGTCCCAGAAGTCTTTCATAGCCTCTGCCTCTCGATATCTCGGTACTGAAGGACCAATGCAAGATTATCAGCGGTAGTAAGCGTATGGGGTGATCGAGACCTAGAGCATCTCTATAGCCGTCTGGTGTTCGTTGATATGTTATCTCTGCTTCCTTGTATCCCCCAGGTCGTGTAGCACTAAGCCTAGCTCGCTGACGCAGATTAGCGTGTCGAAATGCCGCGGTCCTAGCCTTTTCTCTTGGATCTCTAGGCAATCGAGAAACAGAACTTTTGCGTTTTCATGTCTCCCGTCAACGCGCAGAGACTTCCCCACCCTTATGATGAAGTCGCCGTAGTCATGACGAATCTTTTGAAACTCCCCACTTTCTTGAAGAAAGAGTGTGTGAGGAAGATTGCTCCTCCACAATGCTCGATTTTCGGGATCAGTCGAAGGGAAGATATCATCCAGGCGTTGCATCGTTTTTTGTACCCAAAGGCTAAGGAAGCCCGCTTTGCGTAGCCAATTCTGCACTGCAAGGTGCACAAGTCGGTGGAGACTGAATGAGCTGTTGCAGGCATGTAGACTGATAAATGAATATGCATTCAGGAGACCAAGTGCATCCGCATGCTTTTTTGCCGAAGGCGCAGGTGGAAGGATTGACTGCGGAATATCCTTTGGACTGATACAGGAAATAAATGACAGATAGTCAGTCGCCAGTCGATTAAGTTCTTGGATCTGCTGGAAAGAAATGAGCCAGGTCGTGATGACTGGGTTCTGATTACCCTCGCTGTCGAATTCCTCACTCATCAATTCGATCGCAGTGGCTTCCTTCTCTTTGAAGATGAACAGATAATCAGATAGCTCGATGTCGTTCTCATTGATATAATCCGCGGCTTGAGCGATCGCAAGAGGAAAAAAATCAAGCTGTTCCAGGAATGCCAATGTGAGAAGATCATCTCGTAGCAACCCCTTCTGGACAAGCAGGGTTTCTAGCATTTTTGATGCAGTGTCTTTATCAACATCAGGGATGGATAGCACCTCAGGTGATGCCAACTTTATCGCAAGCTTTCGGTTTCGGGAAGTAAAGACAATTTGACCATTTGCACTCCTAGGGAGGATGTCTCTAAGTGGCGGTGTCGTCGCAGTCCCTTTCATCCACATCTGCATGTCATCTGCATTGTCGAAGATCAAGAGCCATCGTCTCGTGCCTTGTCTTTCAAGATAAGCTTTGACTTGCTCTTTCACCTTTGTCGGTTTCACAGCGGTAATATTAAAAGATCCGCGATCTGCATGTATGCTTGATCCACAGTTTCGTAGCTGGTACAAGGGATCCAAAAGATAGAGCACCCAGGGACCTCTTTCCTTGTTCGATACACCATTTCTAGTGCGATTTGGGTCTTTCCGATCCCTCCCAGACCATAAATGGCAATCCTCGCCAGTCCGTCTGAATTCATAATGAGTGATTCAAGATGGCTAATCTCGTGCTGCCGGCCGACAAATCGATCATTTCGGGAGAACGGAACCATCCACCTGTGAGCCTCCACAAAGTAATCGCTTCGATCGTGTCTGTCTGGAGGGACCACTTTAAGAATATTTCTAGCGACAGCAGCGGCAGTAAGAGCTGCATATCCTTGCCATAGCTTTTGCTTATGGGAGTCACAGTAATCACAAATGCCACGAATGACCAGACATGGCAGCTGATCCATTAGACCAGCTGCCTCCATTTCGAAGCAGAGTATACCCAGCTTCTAGCATTGATGTCTCGTGTCCTAGCATTTTTCATAACTTGATTGCCAGACGCAATTAGACCATAATGAATAAGCGGTTCGTTCGACACCCGGGGTACGCGATCCAATAATCGGAGACCCCAGTCTAGGTTGCGCCATGGCACCCAAGCCCGCGCAACCAATGAGCACTTGGAGTTCTAGCTGCTGGTAGAGAATATTCTGGAGGGATCCACTAATATTCTATATGTTCTTTTAGCACTAACACCCTAAATAAGCTACATGTGTAACAGAAGAAGTATGGGTGAGATCTAGTTAGTTATTCAAGCGGTTAATCGTAATCTGACTATCGTTGTTCCATATACACTCGTAACCAACAAAAATACATGAAGAGCAATACTGCCCACACTGTCCATGGAGGTCTGGCGTGAGCTCGCTAGCTGCTATAACCTCGAGCCCTCCAAAGAAGCATCCATCGAAGCCTCATAATTGTACACAACAACGAGCCGATGCCAAGCTGCCATCCATGTGCACAGGGCGCAACAAACTTTAACATCGGGATGAACCAGCTGTAGAGTGTGTACAACGGAAGGTTGTCTAATAGTTGTGTAGATGATTCTAGGGTTATTGGGTGCGGGGCTATTAGTAAATAATCTTATACTTCTTGCTTCTTGCCGGTCGGCTGCGGGAAATACCCACCGTCTGCTAATCTCGGAGTGTAGTTTGTAAATCGCGGTTGAAGCCATTGAGAAGTCGACACGGCTGGCCTTTCCCACTTTGTATTAGAGGAGGCAATGCTATTCATGCAGAAAGGTCATAGTCCACATCACTCCACTCCTGCAAAGGTTTGTGTGCTTTTCATGAGCTGTTTGTGAGTGCTAGGGATTCTTGTGATCGAACTATTTAACACCCAGATGGGACGTGGCCGTATCTTAGTTTAGTGCACTTCTGGCAGTCGGATGTATTTGAGGTTCAGCGCAAAGCCGCGTGTGGCTTTCCGGACCCAGGATTGCTACTTCCACCAATTCACGAGGTTTCAGCACTGGAATAACCAGACGTGCATTGCTCGGGTGCACAGCACAATTAAATGATGTGAGCGTTCATGACAGTCTGAATGCCCCTGCAACGTGTTCGTTACGCGTGATTCCTGGGGCAGACGTCGACAAACAGCGAGACTGTCGTGATTTGAATTGCGCGCGTTTTGACACATCTGAAAAGATGATCTGATGTGTTTCAGTACGACAATCAGTCGTAGTGTATGACATCGCAACTGCCCGAGGTCACCGCATCCTTCTGTTTTCCGTTGCCAAATCCCCTTCAACATGAGACTCGAGCTTGCCGCCGCTCTCTAGCAACAAGAATACTCCTCTCATTTAAATTCTCCGGTCCAGCCTGATGAATATGGCTTCACTGGCATTTGTGCCCGCAGGGTTGCACAAGTTCAGAACAGGATCAAGAGCTAGAAATGAGAAATCGCCTTCTTTCGGCTTGTCTCACGACTCTGAATAATAAGGGAGAATGATTGTCTTCTCTTGGGATTGAGCTGGTGTGCTTCGCCACACCATACTTGTCGAGTGTCAGTTCGAGAGTGTCGGTTCGGGAGTGTTAATGACACCGGATTGAAACTTCCATTTCGATGCCGGGCATGTCTGGCAAGACCAGGGCCAGTGAGAAATGCACACATACAGTAATAGCCGTGTCGAATTGCTGCATGGCAGAGCAAACTGGTAAGAGCTCGAGGAATATCAGTTCCAAAGCTCCTTTTTTTCGGAATGGTCAGATTTGATGACACCACTCTTGGTACTCCAGGACCATGGACAGTAGCAGGTCCATGTTGCCCTGAGATAATCCGACCCGCTTTGCCGAAGGTATGAGGAAGTTCTCGGACTGGCTTCGACTTTGAATCGTTGTCTTCGCCACTGAAAAGCAGATTCTTCGAATTGATGACCCGTCTCTTCCAGACATAGTTATCAAACGCGCGTAATCGCCTAGGGTCGGGCCATAACGTTGAGTATAGGGCCATAGATATGATAATCCCGGAGAATTTCCGGAGACTCAAGTTATCGCCATGTGTCGATGTGGTTTACTACTCCAATTTTTACGTTTTCATCGCGCCCACAGGCGATTCTTATTTCGTGAGTCCTTGAAGGCCCCTTTTCTCTCCCAATCCAGAACAGCGAGTAGTTTCTCGTCCAGATCGTCCCAGTCATCGTCTTCTCTACTCGGGAGAGACTTCCGGTAATCATTGTTGATCATAGAGGCAGGCATGGTACGCGGCGCGGTTCCCGACTTCCTGCTGCTGTTGTTGTTGCTAGGGTCACCTGGAAGCTATCTGGAAGCCACCGAGACACAGGAGAGTGCTGTTGTAGACTCAGAAAGAGGAGAGCAGAAAACGAGACGGATCTGAGGGAGGTGAGTGATGCAAGAGAAGGCACACTGAGGGAAGCATGAGAGTTGTAACAAGGTTGAAGCGCGGAGAAAAGGACGGTGATCGAAAAAGACGAGGTAGCAGAAGCAGGTAGAACAGAAGAGGTAGGGAGACAGGGGAGTGAATGACGAGGCTGGTTAAAAACCCACGAACGCCCACCACCTCATGCTACCAATGCCCATTGATACAAACAGTTTCAAAAAATCGCCGATAACGAAAGAGGACAGGAAAAAACGTGTTTCAAGGAGCTTCCTATCTCTGTTCTTCTGGTGGGTACGGTATCGCCGTTCAATGTACTGTGCGTCCTTTACCAATAGCCACTAGCAGGATCAATAATGGCGAAGCCGAAGATCACAAACATGTCTTAACAGGTGAGTGAGTTATCTGTAGGCAACCAGTTCAACTCCTGGTCAGCGATACATATGCCTGTCTTCCTCAGTGCGGAACGGTCGAACAGCCAGGTTCCACGTCTTCGTTGCGCGGACGACCCTTTTCCCTTTCAAAGCTTTCGGCAACGACTTTGAAAGAGTGGTGACATAGTTGTGTAAAGCGGCACGCATCAAGTCATCAATTGTGATGAGACTCCAGATTCGTGCGTGGTACTGCCACATTGAGGTAAATTGTCATGCCCAGGCAGCAGGCTTTCACCGGTGCAAATCCTCTTGGAGTACCTAGTCGTCGCCTTCTCGAACCAGACCCGCGGCTATGATGTGGCTTCGCAATGCGACAAGTGGGTCCGAGAGGTTGGTATGCTGTGCATAAGAAAAAAGCGGCAAAATGGAAGAGTATTCTGGGCCACTGCGACAACCAGGTGCAAGAGAGTGCAGTGTCTGGTGGTGGCGTTGAACGCACCATCTTGATGAGGCGCCGAGATCTTATATGCAGCGTATCGAATACCCAGTGCCGAAACATGCGCGCGAAGGTAACGCGGATTGTTTCTGGAAACCTTCAAAGCGCCAGACCCTCTTGGAGCGGTGATAATGACAAAGCAAATGGATGAGGGGCTGATTTTCCCGCTCGACTATGCGCAAGCCTGTCATTGAGGAAGATTTTCGGAAACTGAAAGTGGTGACGCGATATGGTTTGCGGTCAACAAAGAAAGTAGTAGACGGCCTTTGTCTGTGTCGCACTTGCCAGCTACATGCGTTCAGTGGGTTGAGTATGTCACACATTATGGGCTGGGAGCTTTGAGCTCCATTGCCCTGAATAGCTTTCAAAGCACCTCAAGCTGGCGTAGGCTTCTCTCTGGCCCCAGTGAATGATGATATGACCGGTCCGAGATGACGAGCTGTCCCATCAACGTGTGTCAGTCGAGCTGGGAACTCGCTCCACTATCGCATGAGTGGGATATTCACAGTGCCTATGTCCTTACACTGCTTCTTAAGAATCATGTTCTTGGCCCTTCCTTTGGAGACGATGCCGCAAATCTCGTTCCAACTGAGATTCAACCGGATCAACAATCCTCGGCAGCACAGTCCTCTGGGTGTAACTGTAAATCCCTAAGAGCTCCTAGGTTCGCGTGGTTTGCTTTCCCCGCCTGAACCACATGTATCTGTCCTCCGAGGCCTTGATGTTCCCTATCTCATGGTTGTGGCCCGCGAGGTAAGAGACTTTGAACTGCAACTGAGCATGGTTGTCCGTTCCGGTGCGGAGGCCGAGCTTCGAGGCGAGTAACTTGAGGTATAGGTAACATAGGATGGCTCGGCGCTCGGTAATTTTGATCAATCGAGGAAAGTGAATTCGTCTCTTCTTCACTCTGCTAGTCGTTATTCTTGAGGAAGGAGACACCAGGCGGTTTCCAAATGAATCAAGTCGGCGTTGGAAGATGAACCTTCATAATCATCTCGGTTGCAACGACATTCAAGCGGGTGGGCTACAAAGAGACAGCCCCAAAGATACCCCTGGAGAATGCACTCTGCGCAGGCACTGCCAAACCAGCTGGGGAGGCGGATACACGCGCAAAAGGCATGGGGACGAGTAACGGTGGAGGATATTATGCAGTAATGACATGGTGCGAGTGTGACGAACCATTGCAAAGGCGTCGAGGTCAGTTGAGATAGGAGAGGATTGACTCCGTTGAGGCGATATGTCATTAACATATGCAATGAGTAAAGATGCCAGAGCTCAAGGCATTTTCGCTCTTTCCTTCTGTTTCAACGTGTGGTAGTAGGTGTGGATGTAGTCTAGATGACTTGCCTCGGTTGATGGAGTTTCGTCTAGACATGCAAAACACCTGATATCTGAATCGTGTCTTCTTATCTTGACATCCCGATTTGGACATTAAGACTCAATCCCAGCTGTGGCTAGCTAGTGTACCAACCTCGTCGAGGCGGCGGCTCATCGCGACGGACTTTGACTCGAAAGAGCCACCGCTCAAAAGCAGTCGGTTTGAGGTTGGTTGGCCATTCGGTTCTTGGGACGAGCGGTTGGTCGTCATGGTGCCATTCTTGATCCGGCATCTTGTCGCATATGGTGGGCGGGTCTGGGCTGGCGTGGATCGGTGCTGTTTATGCTTTCGGGTCCCAGATACTTCATATCATATTTCCTCGGGCTCGAAACAATTTCCAGGGTCTTTGTTTCCAGAGGCATGTTGCTGTCTTGGATCATCAAGTTTAGTAAGTGACTAGCATTCCAATGTTGCGGAAAGTGTTCGCTCTGCGCAGCTGCCAGAACAGCCAAAGGCACTTGATGTATGTGGCATACAATGGCTGCAGGCTCTTCGCCTCTTTGATCCAGTTACGTCTGCTGCGGCGAAAGTTTCTCAGCACAGGAGGTAATCTCTCATCGCTTGTCGCTGGAGAAATTGTGTTCTCATCACGCGTGTGGCGCACTTTCTGGCTCTTTATTGTGCGGCAAGGCCTCGGGGCAGGATTCCTGCCGTCTGAAGGAGGGATTCCCAGAGTTACCACCAGGGGAGATTTCGCAGCGAAGCTCGGCATGCTTCCGCAGGAATGGCCTCAGGACCACTCTCTAGCGGGTATTGTCGTTTTTGATGGAGCTGCCAGCCAGCATTTTCCGTGGACATCGAACTCCCTGGCCGCCAAGTCCGTCGCGGTCAACGAGACTGCTTCATCGGACGCGAACTTCATTCTGACCATGACTGAGAAAAAAACTGTCAATGGCGATAGAACTGCAGGGGTAGCCACCTTTAGCGCACAATTAGATCTTGACTGAGAGAGAAGATCTTCCGCATATCAAGTTTCTCCTTTCGTGGAAGTCAGCTGTCGGCCCGGGCTATTTTTGTTTACCCATCTGTCCTTCCTTGGTCACAGAAGGTCATTGCCCGTTACTACCTTTTTGACATCTTGAAAATAGACGTGCTGGCAGGCTGAACAACTAATCCTGCTGCCGACCAGAACATCGACATGTGCGAAGGGTGCTTCGCCCCCTGAATTGCAGCTCTGCTTGGTCAAGTTGAGAGCACCCGCCATATGTGCTTTAAGCTTGACCCTTATCATAGCGGGGCCCCGGTAAGAGAAATCCTTATTGAAGTCCGCGTTGGTTATTCGTAACGAGCATTCCCGTGACTGCTCGTCGGACACATATTATCCAGTCCCACTTTTTATGCAGTCACAGATAGGGAGTCGGCATATACTTCAGTCAGTGAGCCATGTTCCGTGGACTGCCGGTTCAACGACGACAAAGGTTGCTTCACACCGAGCCATGGCTTTGCGATGAATGCCCACCGCAGTGCAGAAGGATATTTCCATATGGTTTCCTCCACTGATATACAACGAACCAAAGTGATCCTGCTGCTCAGACCAAGAAGAACAATCGGGCAATCGACCTGATATATCATCCAAATTTTATCGTCCTGTGTTCGGATAGCTCCGAGCTGTTTTTTTGCTCAAAGGTGCGGCCTCTTTGTAAAGCCGAAGTACGTATCACATGCAGCGTCCGGCTCATCACCTACCATGTCACCGATAGCTGACACGATGGTCATGCTATCCGGCTGGATTGAATCCAGGAAGTCAAGTTTCATGAGCCATAAAAGGCGCTGACCCACATTTCAATGAGTTCCTGGCCTTATAAGCCGAACCCTTTCAAGCCGATAGTGTCGGGACAGAGACCAAGCTCAATCCTGCACAGACAAAGCAATCATAAGTTAGCATAGAGTGTTTTGGTAAACCTCTATATGTGGCATGTGACGGACTCGTTTCTACCCACCGGAATTGGGGGCGCAGCAGCAGCCGAGTCTCAAGGTTTTTTATATGGGCTTCGGCCAAGAAGTAGGTAGCAGTTCTCAAGGCAGCTCCTCATTTCACTCCGCGCGATAAAAGCCCCAGATGCACATGATGGATGATCTCGACGAGAGTCTCTTCATAAATGGGCACCACCTGGCCCCTGGCCCCTCCGCCACATCTTTTTCCACGCCTTCTTTCATGCCCTCTACCGCGTCCTGATCCACGACCTGTTCCACATCTTGATTGACTTTCTGAGCCACGTTGCTCTCCGCCCTCTTCCTCTTACGGTATTTCTTTTTTCTGCTCCCTGATGCGCGCCATCTTTTCTTCAGAGTAATTGGGATGAAACGAGCATTCGCCTTTGGCACCCTCCAAACGTGCAATTCGCGCAGCACCGCCGATTGCGTTGTCGGGCAAACCATCCCTGAGAAACAACAAAGGTTTGAAACCTTCTTTCATTCTGACTCTCCTCAATGTTGTGTTCGCATCAAGGCTTGATACCTCAACTCCCTAACAACAATTCAGGTTCAGACATAGCTCTTCTGTGCCATGGTGGTGGACGCGATGCGGCACCATCCCTCGGGTATATCTGGGGTGCGAGGCGCTCGGCTCTGTATTCAGCTCCGCCCCCTGCTCGGCAAGGAGAAGAGCCTGCCAACACATCAGCTCCTCGTTGTTGGCTTCACGCTGTTCCTGGGTCCGTGTTAAGGGGGGCGGCGGCCCGGTTTGCTTTCCCCCAGTAGAAATGCGATGACGCTAGCTGATTGATAGATGGTTCTGTTAGCTGACTGTGGCAGATCCTCGTCATTGATAACAACGCATTATCGCCACTTCCCCAGGCTCCTTTGGCATCGCAGGCATGATTGGGCATGCGGCAGGATGGATCCGCGTGTGTGGAGGAGTTTTACTTCGCGGACGTATGGGCTGTTCTCGTATTTGCCGTAGAAACAGTCAATGTCGATCCGATCTCTGGTCGGCGGTTGCCCCGGACTTCCGACGAACTGGACAAGTGGCGCTCGAACGCGGATGTCATTTTCGCCCACTCGATTTCCGGAATGATAGACTTGTCATCCAGCATTTGGAATCATAAGCCAGGGCCAGGGATTTAGAGGCTCGACCTTTCAAGGTTCTCACATAAGTGGAAACGGTAGGGGCGGAGGACGGCGGAGAACGGCCGCAGCTGTGTTCAGGAAGCGATTCGACTGTCGGGGGCTGGAAAGAGTCGAAGAGGACTTCTGATAGCTGCCGGGGACTGTGGGGAGCTGGAGAAGCTGTCGACAGTTGTAGGGGCTGGTGACATTCCTTTGTCGGTAAATAGCTAGGACTGACGGACCCCTGCTCGACAGATTGTGGACGGTTGGCGCAGGGGGGCCCGATGGGCCGTCAGTGACAACGAATGCGGTTCGAGTTTTGATAACTTCGTTACAGCTCAACAACCGGCTCACCTGCTGGCACAATGGGTAGCTGGGGGCTCGGACTGACATGTCAAGACTGTAAACATTCCCTTGCACTTCACGTGCATGTTCCTCTCAAAGATGGCGAGTCATTCGATCAATATATAGTCATTGGCCGAAGTCCGAAAATTAGCGCAATCATAGGGTTGAATGGCTCGCAGGGTCAAGACCATAATGTAGGGCCACCAAGAGTCTTCTTGGGCACTCCGTAAGCACAGACAGCTCGACCCTTTGTCTGTCAAATTCAAAAAGGCTAGAATAAACCGGTAGCACGGCGATTAGACCATCGATATAGCTAGGAAAAGCGGCGTGGTTCCTGAGCCGACTTTGTACCCAGCGGGACCGTTGTGATATAGTGATCAAGGCCGCTCCTGTTCGGGTCATCTTCTGGCTACTTGGAGTTGGTCAATTGGACCTCGATGCCAGTAGCAAATTTGAGCGCTTCAATGCGTATAAAGGTAATTGAGCCGATACGTAGACAGAGTCATAGGTGGCTTTGGTAAAGACCCAATTCGCGCCAGCTCAGGTGACGATTTCGAATTAGGGCTCAGAGTTAGATCCACCGTTGCGGAGTTCATCGAGACTGCCTATTTGAGATCCTTCTAGCTCACGGCGCAGGCTCAAGTTATCCAAGTCCTCCTGTACTGGGTCACGGGATTCAGTGAGACAAAGAATCGAGCTCTTCTTCCACAAAAAGTCGTTATCCCCATTGATAATGAGGGCCTCGATTAAGGCACTACTATTGGCATCATAAAGGATTGACCAGAAATGTAAGCCCGGCTGATGGACAGGAAAAGATCTAGTAAATTCAGGCAACTTACATCGTCTCAGACCAGGCTGCCAACATCTGTGCAGGACCACGAGGAGGAGGTGGTGAACACCATATAAGAAGTCAGCACCGCTCTCAATGAGCTTTGGTGTAACATCGATATCAGCGACTCAATCAATCCTTACGGAACAAAACTGAGCGCCGTTGTGTGTAAATCCCTTCCTGGATAAGGGCGGCCGCATCTGAGTCATTTAGTATGCAATGTCGAAAACATGGCTTTTTTAAGATTCTGGGTAGCATAAAATTGCCAAAATAGCGGCTATTCTCTTTGACTCCTCTAGCCGTTAGGGCGAAGAGATTTGCTGATATTGTTCAGCACGATGGTTCGAGTTAGTGGAATAGATCAGAAATCTACGCACTAGCTGTTAAGCTTTCGGTGAGTTTCGTCAAGCTGCCACTTTTAATGATAAGATTGTCCATACGATTCCGTCGACGCCGCGACCCGGTCGAGTGGCATCAGTGCCATAGGTTCCCTAGGAAGGCTCAGGCTATTAGACCATGGAGCTCTGGATAAGCAGAGAAAAATAAAGGGAAGGCTTACAAGTGCTTTGGCCCCACGATTCAACATCGCAGTTATGATGGTGAGCCTTAGGCTTCCCTCGCAATTCTCTGGGTCCTGCACAAGCCCCCTCATGGATTCCATCGGTCTCATTTGAATATGAAGACTAAGGAAAGGCAATGATCACTTTGCACGGCACTGTGTCCAGTGAGAGCGATGATTTCGATAGGGTTCCACTTCGACAAACAGTGGGTAAGAGCTTTGCAGTAGGGGTACGATAAGATGGAGTGCAAAGTTTGAGGTTATAAAGGTGATTCGCAGGTGAGAGGTTTTATGTGGAAGTGGTGTAGCGATTCGTTTACGGAGTGCGTTTGTTCATCTCAGGTAATTGTGCCGATCAATCCCCAAGCTCGCAATGCAAGAGCGGCCCTATGCCTGCTAGATCCAGCTCGTGTGGACATGGGTTTGGCTTTGCCTGTAAATTGTGGGCTCGCATACGCTGCTTTTTTCTCTGTAGGCGTAAGCCACGCCCACCCTCACACAGCCCTGCTTGATCGTGGTTATATAAACCTCTATTTGCTCTCAATCATGGCAAGATCGCAAGCGTATAGTCGCAATGTTGGCAGATTGACAAGAAGCCACAGGTACTGTGATACGCGCAGAATGAGTGTCATCTCGTCAATCCAGTGTATCTCGACTGAACTCAGATTGCAAGCAGATCATGACTCCGGACTCCCCCCCGTCCCGCCCCGGGTGTTCCAGACTGTGGTATAAGAGACGCATATTGACCTGATGAAGATGTGGCGCCGTGGAATACATCAGAAATCAGGACCGTTGCAGAGCGGTTGCTAGGAGGCAGGGAATGGTCAACGCTGCACAACGACTCTCCAGAGGAAGTCATCCAGGAGAAGAGGGGATCACATACCAGCGGATGCATGAGCTTGTTGTAAAAGACCAAGACACCATAGTCAATCAGAGATAGGCGAGCTTGAAGCGACTTCCCGAGCTACAGAACAGCGGATGCCAGCTCGCGGATGCCGTTCTTACTCAGAGAGCATAGCTCCAACACTGAAACTCGATTGAGACACTATAGGAGGACATAAGTTCTTGCAAACCGTTCTAATCTTGGAATAAAAGAATGTAGGCAATGGCGCCTTCCATCCTTTGAAGAGCACAATTCATATTGCACTGTATCGGTAGCTTGAGTAGCACGAGCATGCCAGACATATGAGCATGCCAAACCCTGTCGACTGACCAAAAGGCTTTGCATTCGACATCCAATTTTGGTAGAGCTCGGTCGCCCGTGACCCCAGAATCTGTGACTCGGTTCATAACCAGACGATCTCGAAACCTTGAAGCCATGATTGTCAGTCTCGTTTTTCTTGTGGAAAGGAGATTTTGAGTATCACTTACCTCAGTGTGCCTCACCAAATTCCTAGGCATTTGCTGACAGTCATCAGCTGTGTCATGAGCTGAAACACGCAGGCAAGGCTCGTTGCGTCACGGAACGGGAGCTATCTTGTCCAGGAAGGTCTGAGTGTTCACGCCGCTGTGTTCACAGCTTGCTTAGAGGACATCCATTTCGACCGTAGCCATAGAACCAGCCTCTAGGCTCTGTGGACGAGTGTCAGCCTTGATCTGGAGATGGATACATTTGACTCAGCTCGGACCGGGTCAGAAGGAGAGAGATATCTAGACACCTTAGAAGGCTTCTTAGTAGAGCGAGCATCACTCATCGCTTCCAAATCTTCCAGGGATGAGGACTTTGAGAGGTAGGTTTGACACCGGGGAAAAGTGAGAAGAAGCTACTGTGGGAGTGGGAAGTTGAAGCAAGTTGATGGACTTGATAGAGACAAGTGGGCTCAATAGAGGTGGCTGTGATGAAGATAAAGTAGGCTTGGTTGAAGTGGGCTTGATGACAGAAAGTGAGTTTGACAGAAGAAAGTGATCTTGATAGAGGAAAGGGAGCTTGATAGAATTAAGACAAAATACAGAAGCAAGTGAGTGTTGATGATGACGACGACGATGATGATGATGAAGGACAAGTAAAGAAAGAAGTCAAGTCATGAGATAGACCTCAACCTTGACCAGAGATGGAATGACGATCATGAAGTTGGAAAGATGGAAGATGGTGGTTGGTGGGAGGAGGGAAGAAGAAAGGAAGAGAAAGGGCGAAGAGAAGGAGGAGAGAGATATTTATGCCTGAGGGCGAGCGAGGGCGCAGGAGGGGGATTCACCCGTCGTTGCGCAAATCACACGCATGCTTAACTGGATTGGCAGTATTTCCATTGTCGCACTCCAGGCGTTATTCACTGCCTTTTTCAGACATTAACCCGACATTGAGACCATACAATCCTTGGGGCGGCCATTGGCGATTGATTGCGCAGCCATGCGGCTCGACACGCTGGCTCCGTGTGGCTCGGCGCGCGGCTGGCTGGTGAGTCAAGAAGTGGGAGGTGCACAGTCGGTCATCCATGGGGGGAAGAAGCGGGAAGGGACGGGATCAGTCCTAAATAGCAAACAGCTGTGAAAGATTGTGGCAGCCGCAGTGGGCAGTTGCATGCCTTGAAAGAGATGGATGGGTCTTTTATCAGTCATTTGAGGTTTTTTTTTCTCATAAAACGGAGTTTCCAGAGGCATACTTTGGACCTTCTGGTCTATACTAAATGTGTCTCCCTTGATTGTCTATCCAATATAGAAATGAGTCCACAGAGGCTGAAGTACTAGAATGACTATAGAGTAGAGGAAGAGCATAGCAATATCAAAACCTCCCTGCTATCAGCTTCCCCGCCCGGGGTCAGCCTTCCGGGGGTGGGTCCCAAGGGTCCTGCCTACGCCACGCTTCCCTTCCGCGACGACGGATTTTGCCCTACTTGCAATACAAAAAGGAGAAGACACCAAGGTAGACTTAAAGATGACTCCTCCAATGACTCTCGTTTCTACGAAACCCAGAATACTCAACGCACTAACTGGAAAACCAGCCTGACAGAACCATTTCAACCCACCCATCCTCCCAAATGTCCCACCTCTCCATCATGCCACAATAGTATAATTACTCGCCGTCGACCCAACAACAGTCAAATAACCGGCCTAGACACCAAGAACACATCATCAGCATGCATGCTCCTTCCAGCCACATCCATTTCCTCCACGAACACAAGGGAAGAAAACCACATACCCCAACAAGATAAGCCCTCGTCACCCCAATCTGGGCCGGTCCCGTCACGTCAGGCACCGTGATCGTGAAGTTCTGATACTGATCGTAGAATCCCGTCTCATACTGAGGGTCATAGGGGCCGGTGTAGAGAACGTATTGCAGGTACTCGTCCGGGGATGGGCAGGGGCGAGTGTTGGGGCAGGATTGGATGCCGATCGCGATGCCGATTTCTGTCATGGCTTGGATGTAGTCCTGTCATGTTTGATTGTCAATCAAAGGCCTTCTGTCTGCTTAGGTAAGGTGAGGGTATGCGGGAAGAAGGTAGGTAGAAAGAAAGGGAAAGGGCAGATCATACGCCGCGAGCGACCTGAACGGTGATGGTTTCTCCAACTTGGAGTTCGGTGCCTGCTGCAGGGGAATTTATGAAGATGCCTTGGCCCAGGGCCGTGGTGGCGAAGGTTGCGATGGCGAGGATGCTCTTCATGGTTCCTGATCTGAATTATTGGGTTGTGTTGGATGGTGATGTTGATGGACTATCGACCATCTTCTGTGGAATCGATGGCCCTTATATAGTCTTCCCGAGCCGCTTACTTCTAGTATATCCAGACATGACATGAAAGTCGCATCAACTTATTTCCATCTTAGATTTGGAAGTTGACGTCAGGCATAGATAATGTCTCTGCTATATTTATCAACTTCAAGGTTGCACAATCCCGTTGGTAGAGGTTGTGAGACATCAGGCGTACCTCTCGTATTCCGGCCCATGCGGGGTGACCTCGTCGATAATTGCTTTTCCAGTTGTACGTCAAGTGTGTATTACAGCTTTGATGTCCAAAGAATTCTATCAGAATCAGACTTTTTCTCTTCTCCAAAATGCCTCACGAGTAAACTGAACTCATACAGCGTCAAGGCCTACGCTCAGAAACAGTAAATGCTGCCGCGCAGAAAGTACTGTACGATCTCACCTGACACGATGAAATATACTTAGAGAAAAGTCAGCCTCACGGCCCCAGAAATATTTCAGCGCAGCGGTAATACGAGGCTCTTGGCCAATGCTTGTCTTCGCCAAGTCGGATCAGCCCAAGGCTTGATTGCAGATTGGATGTGGGCGTGGGGATCATGGACCTAAGTACAGTATTCATACAGTATAACTCGGCTACCGCGTGCTCGGCAAAAATTAGACTTCGACCATAGTGGACTGTGGTCTGACAAAGATAAACGGGGGCAAGATCACCCCTCCAGCTCCTGCAACTGTGCCAATTCCCAGTACTTGCCCCGCGTCTCCATGAGTTTTTGGTGCGTCCCCCTTTCGACAATCCGGCCATTCTCAAAGACCAAAATCTCATCTGCATGCATAATTGTCTTCAAGCGATGAGCCACCGCGATGGTTGTCCGACCGGCCATTGCCGTGCGTACGGCCTGTTGTACTTGATACTCAGAGGACGCATCTAAGGCTGAAGTCGCTTCGTCCAGGAGTCTGCTTTTCTGTCAGTTCGCTCGTCTAGAATCATGCGGTAGAGCCAAAGTCACGTACAGTATTTTCGGCTTCCACAGCAGGGCTTTTGCAATGGCCATACGCTGACGTTGACCACCCGAGAGATTGGATCCGTTTGCTATGATGGGTGTGCTGAGACCTTGAGAAAGAGACAACTAATATGGATGGATTAGGCAGGGCTCCAGTGACCAGGTGGGAACAGGTACTCACAACGAAGTCTTCCAGCCCCACATTGGCCAAAACAGCAAGAAGTTCCTCATCAGGGATGACTCTGTTATCACTATGAAGAGCCTCCCGGATATCTTCGCCCACTAGGCACGGGTTCTGGTCGACGAGGGCGAAGTATTGGTAGTAAGACTCAAGATCATACTCGTCGATCGATGCCTCATCAAGCGTAATACTACCCGAGCCAAAGGAATAAAAGCGCTCGAGGAGGTTGATCACAGAGCTCTTCCCACTTCCAGTTGCTCCAACCAGACCGATAAAGTGCCCGGCGCGCGCATTCAGACTAATACCGTTCAGAGTCCAGGACGCAGAAGGGCGGGTGGGATACCTGAAGTGAACTTTCCGCAGTGCGACATCTTTGACAGTGCTTGGGGTCGGCACAGCACCTTCTGATGGAGCAAAGCTTGACCCATGCATAAGGCTTTGCATCCGAGAAGCGGCCATCTGCGCGCCTGCGATGTCCGGCGCATGCGCAAAGAGAGTCGACGCCGCCTGGGATCCCCACACAATAGCCGCGAAGCAGAGGTAGAACTGCTGAATAGAGTACTCTCCTGTGGCAATGAGATGGACTCCTCCATACCAGAAGACAAAAGCAATGCCCAACACACAGAAGAACATCCCGCATGCATAGGCCACGCCGGTCAAGATCCAGTATCTCTCTCGAAAGTCCTGCTGGATCTGGGCGGCAAATGTCGCGCTGATGGTGCTCTGCACCCCGAGGACGGTCACGGTTCGGATTGCGGTAAAAGCCTCATGTGCGATTGCAACTGCATCAGTGTTCCGTCTGATTTTGATATACTGCAAAAGTCCCGACGCGGCGATGAACGGGATTATCGCTGTTGAGGCCAATCCTAGCTTCCAGCCAAAAGCACACCCGACAGTGACCCCAGTGACGAGCATGAACACGCTCTCAGCCGTCAAACCAAGGGATGTCCCTGAGACGCCAATGATCTTCTGAGCGTCGGAAGAAAGAACACTGAGAAGGGATCCTGTTGAATGAGCCTCGTCATCGAAGAACGGGAACCCTTTTGAGAGGAGGGATTCGAATAGGGAAGCGCGGGCTCGCATGTGAAGCATGGATGCAGAAGCTGCGAAACAGTATCCCCGGCCACAGTATATCGCAAAGACAACAAGACCATGAATAAGGTACATCAGAGCCCAGAACCGGGCGGGGTGATCACCCGTGCTCAGCTCAGGTTCAATGATAGAAACAATTCCGTTTCCGAAGAGGATCGCGTGAAGGGGATAGCTCATGCCTGCAAGGATACTAAGAAAAACGCCAGCTACAAGATAAAGCAGTTCTGGCTCATTGAGCTTCCAAACAAATCTAAAGCTACCCTGAGGGACGGGGGTAGATGCAGAGCCATTGTTTGGCTTGTGGATGATTGTACCCGATTTTGTAATGTCCTTCCAGTCTTCAGTTGACGCATCCTCTGAAAACGAGATTCTCTCATATTGCAACTCTTCCTGAGCTAGAGGTTCTGTCTTCATGCTCTGTTGCCTAACCAGAGCTTGGTAAATGTCGCATGAGAGCATCAGTTCTGCGTGTGAGCCTTGATCCTTGATCTGTCCATTGTGCATGACGATAATCTTGTCGGCACGCTGGATTGTGGACAGCCGATGCGCAATCACAATTGTCGTTCTCCCCGTCATCGCTGCCTCTAGTGCCTTCTGGACCTCCATTTCACTCTTGCTGTCTAGGGCAGCAGTGGCTTCATCGAGAAGCAGAACTGGGGGCTGGGACACGATTGCCCGAGCGATAGCGATTCGCTGCCTTTGGCCTCCAGACAGACCGGACCCGCCGAAGCCTAGTGCTGTATCGTAGCTATCAGGCAGGTCGGAAATGAAGTCATGTATCTGAGCAATCTTGGCAGCTTCAACAACCCGCTGCCTGATGTCTGCTGCTGTTAGGCTCTGTCCAAGTCAATCAGTACGCGATCTCCCTGGAATGAGCTAAACTGACAGACCTGTTTCAAAGAGACATGGATACCGTACGCTATGTTGTCGTGAATTGACCCTCGGAAGAGATCTATATTCTGATCGATGTATCCTAGCTGGGTCCTGAACCACGAGATGCTGAGCTCTTCGATGGGTTCATGATCTACCGTTATGCATCCGCTGGATGGTAGATACAATCGCTCGAGAAGACAGAGCACCGTCGACTTCCCAGATCCTGAAGCACCAACGAATGCCACTTTCTGACCTGGCAAAACGTTGAAAGTAAGGCAGTCTAATATCGTTCGTTTCGGTTGGGACGGATATGCGAAGCTCACATTCCGAAATTCAATCCGTCCGCGGAAGGACTTGATGGTGCGACCTGCAGAGCATGCAGAGTTTGAGGGTGAAGTACGATCAATGACCGAAAGAACTCGACTGACTGCGCCATGAGCCTGAATGATAGCGGGTAGAAATGGGAGAGCCTGGCTAAGCATTCCCCCGGCTACCGTCATTGCATACAGGGTAGTCAATGCTTCTGCTAGGGTACATTCCCCTTCATGGACTAGGCGATTTGCTTGCCAAATCTACACATCGACAATCGCTCAGAGTCAGTCAATCAAGGTTGGGGGGAAATAAGGCCTACATACACCTAATCCATTTGCCCAATGAAGGACGGTGAAAGATCCGGCAACAATGACACCGAAAATAAAACGCTCGCGACGCTCGAGCAGAATAGGACCGCGAATAGTTTCCTGGTATTTGTTCGTGTATCTCTCCTGGCTTCGGTACGCAAGAACAGCTCTAATGGCACCAAGCACATCTTGCGCGAGGCTGTCTGCCTTTACCCAGTTCACCTGCCCTTCCCGTTGAGTCCTGCTCATCCAGGATCCAAGCCCACCTACTACAAGCACTAGAGCTAGAGGCTGGAATAGCATGATTCCCGCAAACTGAGGGTTCTGCGAGAAGGCGATAATGATGGCCACAATGAAGCCGGCGAGACCGGAGATAAGCATGCCCATTTTCTGCGAAATTCCTTCTTGGATCGCTCTTATGTCGGTGTCAATGCCAGCCGTCAGCTGGCCGGACCCGACTTCATCGAAGTACTCCAGATTCTGATGTAAAGCAGTGTCGAGGTACTCCAATTGTAGTCTCGCAGTGATCTTTTCGCCGAGGCGATTGAACCCCCAGGTGCTACACCAAGTCGATAAAAGGGATCCGATAGCTTCCTAGATCTATCAGTCGACGTCCAGCCCTCGTCCGAATGCACACTCACAGACCAATGTAAACCAGCCACAGTGACAGCTGCGTGACCGATTGTGCAATTGTGTCACTTCTTTCAGCTTCTTTTGCATCGCCACTATCAAAGTGATCGATGAATGATCCAAAAACGAGCTACACATGTCAGTTCGAGCCGGGAGCGGTGCCGATCTAGAAAGTATTTACCGTCACCAAAGGAAGCGCTGCACCGGCAACCAGCGCACAAACGACGCATATAACCAAGCCCCATCTCTCATAGCGAGTGGCATATGTGTAGGCTGTGAACAATCCAGCTCTTCGTGATACAGACTCAATTTGCTCCTCGATCGCTGTGTCTTGGGTCTCCCCATCCCGGAAAGAACACCGGGCAATCGGCTGGATGTCATCAAGCAAAATAGCATCAGACATTTCGTTCCACCGGGTTCCAAGCAAGGATCGGACCTCACTGATGTAGAGCCTTTAAAGCCGGCCACTGGTTGCTAGGTATCCCACACAATTGAGACACCACAACCATCGCTCTTTTCAGTCACGTCGGATGGAATATCTCATCCAGAAACTCGAATGCAGGAACTGTGTTGCTTGAAAAAAC
>NW_017962976.1:2144738-2555996 GCF_001890905.1 Aspergillus aculeatus ATCC 16872
CTCCAGATTCTGATGTAAAGCAGTGTCGAGGTACTCCAATTGTAGTCTCGCAGTGATCTTTTCGCCGAGGCGATTGAACCCCCAGGTGCTACACCAAGTCGATAAAAGGGATCCGATAGCTTCCTAGATCTATCAGTCGACGTCCAGCCCTCGTCCGAATGCACACTCACAGACCAATGTAAACCAGCCACAGTGACAGCTGCGTGACCGATTGTGCAATTGTGTCACTTCTTTCAGCTTCTTTTGCATCGCCACTATCAAAGTGATCGATGAATGATCCAAAAACGAGCTACACATGTCAGTTCGAGCCGGGAGCGGTGCCGATCTAGAAAGTATTTACCGTCACCAAAGGAAGCGCTGCACCGGCAACCAGCGCACAAACGACGCATATAACCAAGCCCCATCTCTCATAGCGAGTGGCATATGTGTAGGCTGTGAACAATCCAGCTCTTCGTGATACAGACTCAATTTGCTCCTCGATCGCTGTGTCTTGGGTCTCCCCATCCCGGAAAGAACACCGGGCAATCGGCTGGATGTCATCAAGCAAAATAGCATCAGACATTTCGTTCCACCGGGTTCCAAGCAAGGATCGGACCTCACTGATGTAGAGCCTTTAAAGCCGGCCACTGGTTGCTAGGTATCCCACACAATTGAGACACCACAACCATCGCTCTTTTCAGTCACGTCGGATGGAATATCTCATCCAGAAACTCGAATGCAGGAACTGTGTTGCTTAGAAAAAAAAAAAAAACAAGCTGATACGTCATAAAATGGGTACCGTATATGTGTACACCGGGTTTGGCGCGTGTGAGTTCGGCAATGCACATTCCTCCGCAAACGCGCCCCAGGATACGCGAAAGACGCAGAATAGCTCAGACTTCCTGAACATGAATTGCGAGATGGCTCCTAGTCTCCCTCCGCATGACCCACCATGGAGTAATTGCTGCTTCCCTTGCTGCAGCATGTTGCTGCAGCATGATTAATAGTGCAATGTAATAATAGTAAACACAGCAGTAATATCGGTGGCTCCAGGTTGATCAAGCCAATTCGGGACGCGAGATTTGCTTTTTGGTACTGGCTAGTGAATACAAGATAACATCGACCACTGCAGCTGAAGACCTGGCTAAGACCCACAGTGGAATAAACAATCTGACTTGTCCGCCCAAGAGTCCGCCCAAGAAAATAGTCTCGCTCTGGCACATCTCCTGCATAATCAGCATTCCGAAGTTTTGTCGGTATCCATCAAAGCAGAGTTCAGCCCTCTGACAATCTTCTCCCAAGCCCCCTCCCGTAGAGTGCATCAAAGCCACCAGTTGCCCACGACGTCTTTCCCTATCACCCGCAGCAGATTCCTCGCTGAGTAGTTAGTACCCATCAGTGAGTTCCGCATAACCTATATATGAGGGTCGCCTCAACTGGTTGGCTCGTTTTGACAAGGGAACCCCTGGTCGGACCACGGTCACGGAAAAATCCAGTTCGAAGAACCGGGCCTTGTGATGGTTAGTGCAGGTCATGAACACCAGATTTGACTCGTCGACGAGCAGGATTGTCTTCAACAGCGAGCGACTTTGGAGAGGTGAGGGAAAGGTGATCTTGTTGACGGTGGATCCACATGTCGAACAAATGGCGGATTCCAAATCCGACGATCCCAAGTCCCTGAAGGACCCGGTCGGCATCGATGTAGCTTGGTCCTGGAACTTCCACACCGAGTGAGGCCAGCGGGCCCTCGGACAGGTCTCGGAAGGGTGGAACTTCCCCAAGTTGGCCGCGCAGGACGGCTGGACAGGCTCGCGGGAATGTTGAGCGCCCGACCGCGTCCACCAGCGTATGCGGGGTGGTGTGATCGTCAACAGGGTCGAATCATCAAACAGGACCAAATGAAGTCTGAGCTGCGGTAGATCGGACGAAATCCGATCTCTCAGAACTTGGGGAGAGCCATGGTCACACACCAAGGGACTGAATGCAGCCGCGCATGGGGCCAAGAAGGGTGCCTTGGATGATGATGTTCGTGGAAGACGAGACCCCAGTGGGTGATCATTGATACTTGAGGTATGCTTTGCTGTCGTGAAGATGAATGCTGATCGGGTATCGTCGTACTGGGCTGGGATATGGTATTCAAGTTTTCCTTTTGACTGAAGACCGATCAATGTTTGGCTTAGAAGCCTTTCAGTGTCAGTCAGTAGGAAGGAAAACCTACGTTCAACCTCAACCGCGCCCCCAGCTGTCCCCAGTCTCCTATCTGAAGCAGAGTATGTAGTGCTTCACGTAGCTTCGTGAAATCGAGTCACATCGTCGAAGCCAAAGCCAAAGGTACAGTCATGAACCAATGAGCGCAAGTGTGGAATGTCATCCCAGACGCTTAGAGGGATGATTCGATCGGTCGGAAAAGTTGGGACTTGACGATGCCCAAAAAGCATTGATAGTAGACCCATCGTCAGACTAGATATGACGTATTGGTGAAGGATGAGATTGGCAGTATATCTTGGTTGGACCTTATTGAATAAATTCGTGGGGTGGATGGGTATTGAGGCGATGACAAGAGCTAGGGAAGAGAATCCGCTTAAGGTACGCACTGACCCTGACGGGCAAAGGTGCAGACAGGACTTGCCCTACTCGGTAGGCTGCAGTTACCAGCCATGAGTGGCACTATTCGCAAATTCTTCTGTTTCACAAACTTTGGCTATACTTCGTTCCGCGAGTATCAAAAACCCATTTGAATGGCCGTCCCCGAGAAGCAGATACGACATTAACCTTCCAGAACCAGGTAAACCAGGCCACTATCCAGCATTTGGCATAGGCCTTCAGCTCAACCCAACCAACACACCATTATCATTCTCCAGCGTCATCGATAGCCTCTCAATCCACGGTCCTGGATTGTAGTCTGTTACATGCGAAAAGGTCTGCAGTAGACGAACAACCATGTAAGAGATGAAGATCATAGCATAACGTTCTAGTCAAGAATGATCGTCAGCGCTGACCTTCGCTGGGTATAGGCAGGTACTCACTTCCGGGACAAAGTCGGGGACCCTTATTGAAAGGTATAAACCCGGCGACATCGGCGCTCAATGTTTCCCATCGCTCGGGTCGAAATTCCTCGGGATCCAAGCCAAAGCTGGCCTCCGATCGGTGGCTAGACCAGGATGAAAATACAAGAATGTCGTCCTTGCGAATCAGAATCGGTTTGCTGCCATCAAGCCCGCCACCGGATGGCAGAACGGTGTGTTTGTTTGCCGTTCGTGCATTCAAGGGAGCCACTGGGAAGAATCGCATACCTGTGGCGAGCCATCATGAGCAACAGAGTCAAAAAAAAAGTCGAAGGAGCCCTTACTCTCATGGATAACATGTGTGAGGTAGGGAATCTTCATGAGCTGGTCGTGGGTAGGGGGCTTGGAACCTATCTCCTCCATTATAGTTTGTCGTAATTTTGAGACCACTCGTTCATGCTGTGACAAAAGGAAGAAGATCCCCGACAATGTAGTAGCAATGCTGTCGTTAGCTAGCAAAATACTGAGAGTCTGGTTTGCCAATTGGGCGGCATCTGCTCCTTTATCTCTCAGGCCCATCATGAGATAGTATCCCTCTGCGCTATCCTGGGACTTTCCTTTCGCCATTTCCCGCTCTGCATAATCCATGATGAAGCGACGCGCCCGCGCACAGGACTGTTGGAACTCTAGTTTCGTCGAAAAATGGCGCAGTGGGCCACGAAAGCCGTCACGAACGATTGTCTCCTTGATGATATGTAAGTCTTGCGCAAAGCGCTTCTTTGCCGGCGAGGGACTAGGATGCAAGGTATCGATCGAGTCCCCAAAAGCAAATCTGCTCTGGATATCAATTGCAAGGTTGATGAAACAATCCTGGATATCAAACTTCTGGCCATCGGGCGGTACACGCTGAAGAAAAGTCTGGAACTGCTGCTCAAACATCGCAAGGTCACACATTCTGCGGTTGTTGGACATCTGGATGCGCAGCTGGTCGCGGATTGCTCGCCAGTCGGGGCCATCAACCGTGAAGATTCCATGAGGTGTAATGGGATCGAACAAGTGGCCCCGCAGTTTGGAACTGTCATAATCCGCGAAGTTCGTTGAGAGAATGTGTTTGATGTTAGTCGGATCGCATGTGAAGTAAATCCGGTAACCCAGAATCCGAGACATATAAGTGTTCCCATATATCTTGAACAGCCTATCTGTATACTCGAGTGCAGTTTTATTTCGGAAATGACGTGCGAATTCGAGCAGTTTTGTCACACCCAACAAGTTCAACTGAGAGGCTTTCTCCTTGACCACATTCCCGCAGCCGTATTGTTGCTCGAGCGCGTAGATTTTGTGTGCTTGTCGCAGTTTTAAAAGCCAAATGAGTATAGCAAAAGCTATGACACCCAGTCGGAGAAGTTCTGGCGTCATCCCTATGGTCATAGTTGCCTGACTCATAATCCTGGGACACTCAATGCTAGCTAGGCAATTTAACCGGCTGTTATCTGAGAATGGTTCCGCCGTCTGCGAGGCGTGTAGGAGCGCTCGTAAGTGGCCAGCACTGAGACTTGCAAGTAAAAGTCCCTATCGTGTCTGCACTCCGCGAAAGTGATGTAGCGACACACCAGAAATTGCAGTAATCTTGGGGTCGATGTCAATTTGGGAAGACGTAGCTCGTGAGATGGTCAACATTAACAAAAGCCCACTAGCCTCAGCTGCAACCAAGAATCACAGAAGCAAAGAGACCAAGGACAGTACCTGTAATGCTGTAGTTTCACTCAACGCACCTTTTATGCAGGTTAGAAGTCAGATGCGATGCGTCTTCTCCGACCTATCACTCCACTGCACGCCACAAAAGTAGCGTAAGGAGATCGGCCACTTTTGCAACACCATTTCACACTAAACATTCCTCTGAAGATTATTGTTCGTGGCATCATAGTCCGTCCTATTAGTTCAGTGGCTCATATCTGTTGTAGATCGCTGAGTAGCAGGAGCTTATTTGTTCTTCCAGAGTCAGGCTTTTCTTGACTTCGAGTTGGTCAACCGACTGTTCATGTACATATTCGAAGAAGATACCTTGCAAGGAGAACATTGAGCGTCTTTGCACTTCCGTCTTTGATTGTGTGCAGATTTCACTCTCCAAAGAAAAGCGATCGTGATCGATAAAGAACACAGAGACATATACCATGTCCAAGACAGGGGATCTTGCTTCGCTCGTCAAGGACACAATCGATAAAGCGACCGAGTTTTCTCGGGACACAGTGCATTCAGACGGTCACTGGTGCGGTGAGCTCAAATCCAACGCAACCATCACCTCCGAATATGTCTTTCTCCGATACGCTTTCGGTCTGGATCTGACGGTCGATGGACCTTCATATGCCCGCTGGCTTCTGTCCGAGCAGAATCCGGATGGCTCATGGGGTCTAGCTCCAGAGATTCCCGGCGATGTCTCGACCACAACAGAGGCATACCTAGCCTTGAAGATATTAGGAGAAGATGTTAGATCTGCGCCCATGCAACGAGCGAGGAGGTTTGTGCTTCAGGCTGGGGGAGTGGCTGCCGTCCGGGTGTTCACACGCATTTTCTTGGCCACCTTTGGGTTGTTTCCGTGGACCGCAGTACCGCAACTCCCGGTAGAGCTCATCCTCCTGCCCTCTTCATTGCCCATCAATATCTTCAGATTGGCATCCTGGGCACGAGGGACGATCGCCCCATTGTTGCTTATTTGCCATCACCAGCCGGTGTATCCGTTGCCAAACGGACAGTCGGCGAACAATGACTACCTCGACGAACTATGGAAGGACAGCATGAATAAGAACGTGCCCTATGGCAAGTCACTATGGACCTTGGCGGCGGATTTTGACATGGCCGGTCTAGCATTCACCCTTGTCGATAAATTCTTGTATCAGCTCGGGGGGCTGCGATCGGTGCCATTCATGCGCGCTTATGCGCGCCGCAAATGTGTTGAATGGATTCTCGACCGCCAAGAAGCCTCCGGCGATTGGGGTGGAATCTTTCCTCCAATGCACGCGAGTATGTATGCTTTGCTGCTCGAAGGATACCGCCTTGATGACGAGCCGGTGCGCCTGGGTTTCGAAGCTCTGGAACGTTTCGCCTGGCAGGATGAGCAAGGCAAAAGGATCCAGGCCTGCGTGTCTCCAGTGTGGGACACAGCGCTGATGACTGTTGGGTTATGCGACGCCATGTCCCCTGACAAGGAACATCTCGATCGAGCGGTCAATTGGATTCGACGTCGTCAGATCTTTGACCTGCACGGAGACTGGCGCGTCTACCGTCCCAACCTCGTGCCCGGGGGCTTCAGTTTTGAGTACGATAACACGTGGTACCCCGATGTAGACGACACTGCAGCCATCATTCTCGCACAGATCAAACAGGACCCGACGTCGGTATCCTCTTTCTCCGTGGTGCAAGCCACCAACTGGATATTGGGGATGCAGAACCCTGATGGAGGATGGGCTGCCTTTGATGTTGAGAACGACAGGCTTTTCCTCAATAAGATCCCTTTCAGTGATATGGACAGCCTGTGCGACACCTCCTGTGCCGACATCACGGGTCGCATCCTTGAGGCATTTGGGCTGTTGATGCGAACTCCCGACAAGAGCAACACAGTCGTGCACCTCTACCCTCAACTTCGTCTGGCTTGCCATCGCGCCATCGGCTACCTCGCCTCCACCCAAGAGTCTAATGGAAGCTGGTTTGGTCGATGGGGGTGCAATTATATTTACGGCACTTCTCACGTGCTGTGTGGTCTGGCCTACTTTATTGACGAGGATAAACGCGCTCAGAGGATGGTAGATCATTCAAAAGAGTGGTTAAAATCTATTCACAATCTCGATGGTGGATGGGGCGAATCGTTGCTCACGTATAAAGACCCAAGTATGAGGATCAAGGGCCACAAGTCCACTGCGACGCAGACTGCGTGGGCGCTGATGGCGCTGTTGGCATATTTGCCACACACAGATGAGGCGATTGAGCAAGGCATCAGGTACCTCGTCGGGTCAATGGAAATCGTCGGTCGGAAGACGGGAGAATGGACGGAGGAAATGTCCACGGGAACAGAGACGGATAAATTGGACGCTGGGACGTGGACGAATAAATTGTACACAGGAACCGGATTTCCGAACCATTTCTATCTGGGATACGTGTATTACGCCCATTACTTCCCCATGATGGCGCTGGGGAGGTATGTGCGTAAAGCTTCGGCTCAAGGATGATGGCACGCGCGGTTGACTATATTGTAGTAAACATAGGGAGTTAATATACCGTGAACATAGTGGACCATTCCAGCTCTTTACGTGTAGCGGTAGCCTACCCTAGTCCGGAACATGAAGGAGAGTTGAGAAGAAGATATCAAGGACAGATGATCCTAATTCTTTACCTCGACTGCCAGCCTTGCTTGGCAAAGTGGATTGGAAGTCGAAGAGCATGAGGCCGAGTACGTAGCTCGAACTCGCGCATACATGCTCTCATGAAGCCATTGTTGCATTATCGGGCTGCACAGGGTAGATCAAACTTGTTTCCGAACTCTTTATCAGTATAATGTTCCGAGTCACGTCCCCAGAACATCATCGGTTTTTGTGGCCAGGTCGCGTGGCGGTTCTACTTATTCAATGGGCGACTTGAACCTCTCTTCGGTATATGTCGTTCTATCTCAATTCAAATGATCAGTGAGGTGTATTGTCATCGATAGAAGTACTTAGTTCTGCGTCTTATAGGATATAGAATGATTTCCATACGAACCATCGAGGATAAAAGAGAGACTGTATGTCGCACTCTGCTTCCACATCATCTTCTTCATGCAACTGATCTTATCACAGCCATCCGTGTGCCACTTAGTTGTTGGTTTCCGTTTTGTCGCGAGTGCGAGTGAAACTGGAAGGTAGCCTTCGTCGACATAGTCGCGATGAAAGGTCTTTAGTTCCATTCAGCGGCGGAGAGACTCGACCAGAGCTTAGCCAGTAGCTCATAAAGAGCTCTTGGTAGAGTATATTAGAGCCTGTACGGAAGGATGTTGGGTGAACAGAAATTCGTGCTGGCTACGACGAGTTCTCTGTAGATAATCTTTTCGGCCCCTATGGAGAGACAAATGGAGAGATTGATAAGAAGGTCAAAGATGCACAGTCATTGCTATGATGAAAGTCCAGATCGAGGGAGGATCAAGTGAGGATTAAGTAAATGTCTGAAAGATGATATGCCAAACTGCGAGAAGGTTCAAAGAAGTTGAGTCATTTGCAAAGGATGTTTGACCGGGTGTTTACTGTGCCCGAGGCTACGAGACAGGGAAAGTGATAGTAACACACCGGGACTCAATTCACCAACTCTTCTCTCCTTGGACCTACGCAACATCAGTGACTGCACATTCTTCCATCAAATGTACTCATTATCCCCGTCACCGATGAACAAACTTCTCAATTGTGCTCAACTTACCTCTCATCGCAACCTGAATCTTATCCGTGCCAAATGATCAGGTCATCATCCTTGCTGCCAAGAACTCTCATAACTACATCCATCTCCATCTCACCTCACAAACATCATGAGTTCAGACACCTTCCCACAATTTTCAAAGCTCCCCACTGAGCTCCGCAGCATAATTTTGAGTTTCGCGCTCCCCGAAAGGCCCATTGGGTGCTTCCTGTACCCGTACAAGCCAGGATACTGGAGCCCTCGACGACTGTCAGCAATCAAAGAGTGGGGCTCGTACTCTGAATTAGCTGGAATATTGATTGAGCCCGTCAGCTTCTCTATGCCACTTCTGCTCGTCAACCGTCCAGCCCGCGCCATCGCACGATCCTGGATGGAAGACAACGGCGTGCAGATCCGCTACTACAGGGACACCGAATCGCTTGTCTCTGTCTGTCCCTTTGATCCCCACAACGACGCTCTCTGTCTCTTCCTAAAACTGGGAGCCGTTCCTAGACGAGATGAGAAACCTCTTTGACAGGGGCTATGAGTTGCAGCGCCTGGCCGAGTTCCTCCCGGGTATGCAACGCCTGGCGGTTCCACTCAGCGTTCTCCAGGATCACGAAGACTCGATCCCTTGCGTTGTGTACATCTGCCCCTATATAGAGAAGGTACACGTAGTTACCAATCGGCAGCCGGACCTATTGTTCCCTCGCGGCGGCGACGACGACGACGACGACGACAACAACAACAGGGTGCATCAACGTTGGGAGCTAAGAAAGACCGAGGTTGCTAGACTCTGGGATCCTGCAATCGAGAAATTCTGGTGGGGGTTTCATCGTGGTGATGCACCGACGGGTTACGTCGCCGACTGGATTGAGAGAGGAGCGGACGATCTAGAAGAGATGATGCTCGATGCCTGGACCTCCGAACGGCGTAAGAAGCAACGCATTGTGCTCCGGGCTATCTATGCAGTCAGAAACGAGCATCAATAAAGAAGTTGTCGTAGACTTGATGCGTGTTGCGTGAGCTGGAATCCGGATCATCTACGAGAGCATGGAGTCTTTTTACCGACAGAGAGATGGGGGTGACATGTATCAATGTTATCTCGAGTATTCACAGCCATGTGACTTTTCTAGCACAAGACTAAGATGTCCCCAACATGCAGATATTTCTGAATGAGAAAGCAGTACCTGCAAGCCAGCTGTTACCAGCACCACCCAATCAACACCCCCCAGTAGCGCTCGACCCAACACAAACCTCCCCCGTGCAATTAAAGCCCACCGTCCCCTCCACATTCCCACACAGATACTCATCCGCAGCGGTCGAGCTCCCCGTGACCCGCAGACTCACATCCTCGACCGTGATTTTCTCGCACGGGGCCACCGCACTACACTGGAAACTGACAACATCCGTCGAAGGCAGCGTGCCCGACACATCACTGAAGTACAGATCGCGGACCTGGAACTTGGAGTTCGTGCAGTTTCCCGAAGCGCCCGAGAAGGTGGTGCATTGCGATACGGTGAACGGGGTGCCCTTGAGGTTGTTGAGCGACAGGTTCGTCGCCGTGAGGCCGGAGATATCTAGTGATGGTTAGCATTCAACTCACAATGATAAGAGAGGAGAGAGACATACACCCCAGACCGCCACCCCCGCCGTTCGGTGGGTATCCGACCTGATCCCCAGTCCAGGTCTTGACGTACACGGCATGCGTGGTCTTCTTGTATGTGCAATTGGAGACGCGAACGTTCTCCACCGTTTCGAATTCGTTGAGGTATTGTCCGATGCTGCCGATTGAGATGCCTAGGCCGGTGGAGAAGGTTGAGTCGGCGATGGTGATGTCGGTGGAGTTGCCCTTCAGACTGATGCTGTCGTCGCCGTTGACGACCTGCCAGTTGGTGAAGGTGATTCCGCTGCTGCGGATTGTGTTGGCTCCGTCGGTGTTTCCTGTTCCCATTAGTTGAGTCGGACTCCGCCTAGGTAGAAGGGTGAGCATACTAGAGGAACCGCCGTTATTGTTGAGATTGTTGACATAAATCGAATCGAAGAGCAGGTTCTCAGAGTAAATGATGGACATTGTCCTATCCCGTCAGCCTTGATCATTAATCTGCAGAGTTTCCTGCTGACAAACATACCACATTTGACTCTGGACAAACCTCAACCCCTTGAACGTGGAGTCTTGTGCCGTGATGGTCAACTGATGCGGTCGGCGGGGGTAGTTCGATACGCCGGAGGTGTAGCTGTACCACACCGGTCCACTGCCATTGAACGTCCCGTAGCCATGACCATCAAAGACAATATCCTTACCACCCAGGATCCAAGCAGTGGACTGATTCTGGTAGCCGACGTCCAGGGAGTTGGCGAGCCAGTAGCTTATGTTTGTGCTCCACTGTGAAGGTGATTTAGTGAAGGCCGTGGATAGGGTGTGAAATGCCCTACCAGGAGAGTTCCTTGGAGGTCAATCTCGACATCATTCAGCCAGGTCGTGTTCATCACCGAGTTAATGTGGTAGGTGGTATTGCTGAAGCTCACACGCCCGCCGTTGCCGCAGGTTGTCAGAGCATTGAGGATGGCCGGCACATCATCGACGGCGGTCGAGTTTCCAGCTGGGACAACACAGGTTGCTCGCGCGCGTCCGCTCTTGGTGGTATCTGACAGACCAGATGCGGGTCCTATCAAAGAGGCAATGCCAGAAATGAAAAGCAGAGCACTGGATAACATCCTGAGTTTCATACAATGGAGATGATTTTGTTTGCCTAACACATGAGTTCAAGGGGTAGGAAATCAAGATGCTTTATAGGTAGTGAACAAACCGTTATACTTTTGTACCTATACATTAGGTCCTTAGTCTGCGTTGAACATCGTCATGCTGACCCCTCAGACTCCGGGGTAATTCAACCCGACCCTGCCAAAACTCGGTTCCGTGATAGGTGCAATTTCCGATCCAGTTTCTCCACGATCTGCAGCGCCAATGAGTGTTGAGAAGGGCATTCCCCAGTTTTCTGGGGTATATTCAGGACTGCTGATGCTACACCTCTAGCGGAATTCAAGGTAATTCGTGGGCCTGATGGGACCGTCCCTGGGTCCTGCATAAGCGACTGAGAGACATGGACGGGGTGCGGCTCTTGGCATGCTGGGCATGGGCTGACGATATTAAGTGGCTCAAGTTCTGTTCTGTCTCCTGTCTCTTGTTTAATTCGCATGTTGGATTCACCCAGGCGCGCTATTTGCCTTGTAGAAGAAGGGTCATTATATCGCACATGCCTCGATAAAACATGTCAAAAGCTGGACGAACCTCGGTCAAAAACGGCAAAGAGCTTGCTGCGACTCTTTCTTCCTACTTCAGGCGTCCGATGGGGGCCATTCGAAGTTCTAAATGTATGTACTGCAGGAGAGAGGTGGAGTGGGTCCCCAGAATCCTTGACAGCGACTCCGCAACTTTACTTGGAACCTTCTCCACTGGAGCTCTTTGGCAGATAAAGTGAAAGGATCTTCAGCCTTTCGGCACACCAGGGATTATATAATCTACGTACAACACTATTGCAAGAGTACGCAAGTTGGATAGTGCGTTTACTCGAATCGCAAGTTTCGACATTCCAGGGTCACCTCCCAGCTCTTGCGACGACAATTCTTAGAAAATGCTCGCAGATTTCGTCTAACATTCGATTTTACAAAGTGGACCAAGAAAGATACTATTGCTACGAAGTGGGTCGAAAATATTGCTGCTCCTCTCGACAGGAAGCTAAGTATAAGATTTTGTATCGTTTCCTGCTCACAATTTTCCCAGAAAAGCAAGCCCCTCTTTTCGGAAATCCCAACATCCCAGATATCACGGACACAAATATATTCCACATCAAAAGTCTTTCTAGCTGCACTGGCATCAATCCGTGACTCACCACGAATCATAACTGCACGATGAGCGGTGAAGCAAGATACCAAGCCCCCCTACTATCTCGAGAGGGTCTGCAGTCAAATTCGATCTACAATCATACGATATCTCCCATCCCATCAGAACCCCATCCGCACCACGGACCGCGGAGAAAGTGAAGCGCATGGAAAAAGCGGATCTCGTCCGAGTCCCGAACCCTACAGACAGCCAACCACACCATCGGAAATTATCAGCTTGCGGGACCAAGAAACCCGGTATCGGCTCCGAAATATTATCTGATCGGCAACCGCCGTCCATCTAGCTCTGATTAGGGCTGGCCGCGACAGCGCCAGCACCAGGCCCCGCCTGAAGATACAGGCCCAAAAAAATTCTTAAGGATGCTTGCTCGCACATAGACGTTGGACACGAGGGCTACATTTTCGTCCGACACGTACACAAAACATGTCAGTCGAAACATCAACGGTAGCAGGGGTAGATGCCCCGGCCAGCCAAGCTCCAGCCGTCGTCTCGACCGTCAAAGAAGGCGAAGCAATGATCGCAGACCGTGAACTGGAAAGCGGCCCACACAAGCCGTACCGGCCCACCAGATGGCAGAGCAACCTGACCATCATCAGCTGCGTGCGTCCACTGCTTTCTACCAGATGCAAAAGCATTCTAATCCGTGTGTGTTAGTACATCGCCAACTTCAGCGACGGGTTCCAGAACCAACTGGCCAACCCCACCAATGTCATCTTCACCCACCTGCTGGGGAAATCCGGGTACCCGGCCGAGATGAAGACGCGGATCAGCAACTCGCTGATTATCGGGGCCATTTTGGGGGTGCTGGCGCTGGGGTACGTCTCCGACATGATCTCCCGCCGGGCGGGGCTGCTCTTCACCTCGGGGCTGGTGACCGTCAGCACCCTGATGGCCGCCGTGGCGCTGGACGTGCACCCTTCCCCCAACATGCTGTGGTACTTTGTCATCGTGCGGGGAATCTGTGGATTTGGCGTTGGGGGTGAATACCCTCCCAGCGCTGCTGCCGGCCTCGAGGAATCCGACGATGTGAGTCCCCCCCGTACCCCTGCAACAACAGCTGCATCGGAACTAACCGAGCCCAAAGTTCAACCGCCGCTACCGCGGCCCGGTCTTCGTCTCCTTCACGACCCTAATGGCGACGCTGGCCGCCCCGATCCTGATGATCATCTACCTGATCACGCTGAAAGCGAGCGACAACAACCTGCCCGTGACCTTCCACGCGCTCTACGCGATCGCGACGATCATCCCAGCGACGATCATGGTGCTGCGCTTCTTCATGACGGACTCGACCCTGTACCACCACAGCAACTTCAAGCAGCAGCGCCGCAAGCCGCTGCGGTTCTACTGGCTGCTGGCGCGCCGCTACTGGCGGCGGCTGGCGCTGACCTCGCTGGCGTTCTTCCTGTACGACTTCATCAACTTCCCCAACAGCATCATGTCGAGCAGCATCATCGCCTCGATGGTGACGGACGGCGACCTGCAGACCACCGCCGTGTGGCAGGTCATCCTGGCGGTGCTGCCGGTGCCCGGCGTGCTGGTGGGCGCGTACCTGACCAACGCGATCGGGCGCCGCTGGACGGGCATCGCCGGGTTCGCCGGGTATGTGGTGTTGGGGTTCATTATCGGGGGGTGTTATACGCTGTTGTCGCGGCATATCGCCGCGTTTGTCGTGCTGTACGGCCTGCTGCAGGCGTTCGGCCACATGGGCCCCGGCGCGACGATCGGGTTGATCAGTAGCGAGTCGTTCCCCACCGCCATGCGAGGCATGGGGTACAGTATCGCGACGGCGTTCGGGCGCACCGGCGCCGCGGTCGGTACGGAGTGTTTCACTCCGTTGCAGACGGCGGCGGGTGATAGTGCTACGTTCTATCTGCTGGCGGGTGTGGCGGTGCTGGGGATGGTCGTGTATTGGTTTCTGCCGGAGAGTGGGGAGTTGGATCTCGAGGCCGAGGATCGCGAGTTGGAGAGGTATATGGGGATGCACGGGTTTATGATGGAGAAGAGTCAGTAGGGGGGTTCTAGGGAGGGTGCTCGCTGAATCTAAGCTAGGTCACGATCAGTCATGCGGTTATGATAATGAGAGATGTTACAGCAAGAAAGATGGAGTTGATACACATGTACTGTACAGTGATTGTGGCATATACTACAATGCAGCAACTCAATTAAATTCAAGCACAACAAAATATATCATTACATCCAACTCGAGCAAAACAACAATCAAAAAAGGTATCTCAGCACACATCCCACCCTATCATCAATTATTCGTATATCGCATCACCTAGACCCCCTCACAGTCGATTAGCACAGCCCCCAAACCACACCAGCAAGAATCACCCAACCAGACTTACCTTACCATTAAATAAGTATCCTCAGACCCCGCTCAACTCACCACCTCCCCCCGCGCCCACCAAACCCACCCCCACCGCCACGACGGCCACCACGACCACCACCGAACCCCCCCGGTCTGCCGCCACCACCACCCCACCCGCCAGGACCGCCAGGACCCCCGAAACCACCACCGCCATGGTGATGATGATGATGAACATGACGACCACCACCGAACCCACCACCGCCGCCCATCGGCATCACCCCGCCCCCGAATCCTCCAACCGGTCGGACCGGAGGCCCGCCCATCCCGCCGCCCATCATTCCGCCTCGACGGCGTCGGTTGCCCATAAGAGACATGCAGGTTCCCATCTTGTTTTCTGGTAGAAGGAGGTGTATATCGCGATCGTTCTAGCTTCTAATAGAAGAATTGTAGGAGGAAAGGGTAAAAGCTTCGTGAATCGTCTAGTAGGAAGCGATCAAAGAGGAGGCAAAGGATCTCGTAATTTTTGCGGGATGTGCAAAGTCTATCAGCGTTGATGTGCGAAGTATAATCTCAGCGCAACTCGTAGAAAAAGAATCTCGTAAACAGCAAATCCCGAGAAGAAGGTGTGTGGAATCGTATATGTAGTGAATTCCCCGTGTCCAAGAGAACAAAAACCTTCAAGGTTAAATACTTCACCCCCCGAGGGCGAAAGAGAGTATTACGCGCGGCTTGGTTCCTGGGCGTGCGAAGTCGTTGCGTCATCGGCGCGGCGCAGTCCCCAGGCGATGTTCGGGGTTGGTGTTGAGTGGGTGGGTGGGTGACATCAGCGGGACACCACATTCGCCCTGTAGGGCTGGGCTTGCGCGGGCTTTAATCCGGTTAACCTTACCTTATCGTTTTGTCCCCATGGTCTTTTCGTCCACAGACTTGACACAAAGGGATGGGGGGAGTTCAAGGTGGAAGGATAGTATGACGACAACCGGAGAAGCTTTCATTTGACCACCAATACATGAATATTTTTCCTCCGGTAGGTAAGGTGCGATATGATACTAGTAAATGTACTTGAATTCCAACTCCGCATCCCCGGACTGCACCCGCCGCCGGTCCTCCATCTTCCCCTCCAAGATCTCCGCCTTGACCCGGTTCTCCCGGCGCAGATACAGCGCATGCGCCGTCACCACCCCCTGCGCCACGACCAACGCACCCATCGAGAACGAATTGCCCAGCACGTACGGCGACGACCGGTACACCTGGCCCGCCACGATGCCCGCGCAGTTGCCGACCGTCTGCTGGAGGCCGACAGCCAGGGCGCGCCGGTACTGCGGGGCGAAGTTCACGTTCAGCCACGCCACGTTCAGCCCGACCCCCGTGTACACCGCCACGCCGCAGAGGTAGGTGGCGAAGTACTTGACCGGGTCAGAGGAGACGGCCAGCAGCAGGATGTAGCCCACAATGCCGAAGATGTTGGTTCCGACGATGAACTGTTTGACGAAATCTTGTCAGCTATATAACAAATAATAAAAGCGGGGGGAAAGGCATACGACAGCGAATTTCGAGTACCGATCCGCGAAGAACGCGACCGTGACAGATACTGCAGCGGCCCAGATATACACTGGAACGGTGAGCACGTTGCTCATTAAGGAGTTGTAGCCCAGACTCCCGAGGATGGTCGGTAAGAACGTGCTGAACCCGTAGAGCAGGATGTCCTGGCAGAATTGCGTGATCGCGCTGAAGATCAGTTTGGGGTCCCGCAGGGCTAGTCGCATCTCCTCCCAGCTGAAGTGGTCGCTTCCCATGTATTTCTGACGCTGAGCGTTGCGGACGCGCATCATGTACCGCTCTTCTTCAGTGAGGAAGTAGGCGGTTGTCGGATCGTTGGGGAGGCCAAACCAGATGAGCAGCGCACAGATGATGCTGAAGAGGCCCTCGATAATGTAGACCCATCTATTTCGTGGCTTGTCAGTTGCCTTACACTAGGACCAAGAGGACAATGTATCAGGGGGGAAATACCTCCATCCAGCTTTCCCTGCCACACCATCCATGTGCAGTAATGCGTAGGCAAGTAAACCCCCAACTGCACCAGAAATGGCAGCGCAGCTCATCAGGTACGAGACTCGCTTAGCTTGCTCCTCGCGCCGGTAGACCATGGTCAGGTATAGATTCAGACAAGGGAAAAGACCCGCTTCACAGGCGCCGAGAATAAGACGGGTGGCGTAGAAAGAGGCGACATTGTGAATAAAACCAGTGAAGACAGTGGTGATGGACCAGACAATGCACAAGCCCGTGAGGATGTTGCGTGGGGTCAGCTTCTTCATTGCGACCGCCCATGGCGACTCAAGCAGAACGTAAGTGGCGTAGAAGATCGAGACGGCGATGGAGAACTCGTTGGTCGAGGCCCCGATGTCCTCAGGCATTCCGGCTACTTTGACATTTCCTGAGGATTATTAGCGAGATGAAGACACTCGTCTAGGACAGTACACACCAATGTTGCTCCGGTCGAGGAAACAAGACAAATAGGTCAACATGATGATAGGCACGAAAGCAAGGTCCAGCTTCAGGAGAAGCTTCTTCTCCTTGACTGGATCCAGCACCACATCGTCGATATCGCCCACATCGGTCTCCTCGGTGGTGTTCTGCGGGGGTGGTTTTTGGACCGTCTGTTTACGGTCCAGAGGGATATCATCCGCACGTTCGAAGGACATTAGTGTCACAAATGGATAGAGATTGATGGCCCTAGAAAGCTGCCACTCCGACTTGGAACACTCAAGGGGGTGTCAGGGGAGACATTAAGAACCGTGGAAACATCAGGGTTATGGTACTTGTCAGAGTGACATAGATCCCCGGCGATAAGGAAGGGGAAGAGGGGAGGTTTCCAAGCCGGCTATCTCCAACCCCGTACGCCAATCACCGGCAATTGACAAAAGCACTCACCAGGGTTACAACTGCATCGGCCCGATAGTCTGATAAGCGGTGGAGATAGCAAGGTTGTCATTGGTGCAGTGCCTCGAGACGATGGGGTTGTGATGCGGGGATCGACTGATGCTTATCATCTCCATCCCGCATATCGGAGCCCACATGCCGATACCACTGATATGGGGTATTCACTTTCGAGCAGGACTATCAATTGATTGCATAACATTATATCAACAGCAGAGCCTGACACAGACAGTTGAATTGACACTCCCAAGTTCTACTTACAAACGAGAGCACAATGACAAAAGACACCCTTTCCAACCCACCCGGGCTACAGCCCAGCGCCACAACCAAACCCTCAAAAACAACCACCACCACCCTCCCAAGCCACCAAGCCCGCCTCGCCAGCCGCGCCAACCAAATAACCAACACCGCCGGCCTCGCCCCAGGCTACCTGCAAGCCAACCTCCTAATCCTCCCCGCCCGCTACAGCCAAGACTTCCACCAACTCTGCCTGCGCAACCCCGTCGCCTGCCCCCTCCTCGGCGTCTCCCACCAACCCGGCAACCCCCACCACATCCAACCCGAAGGCTGCATCACCACCGCGGAGGATTTCGACATCCGCACCGACTGCCCCCTCTACCGCATCTACAAGCACGGCAAACCCATCGCCACGCACCAGAAGAACCTCCTCCCCTACTGGCCAAACGCCACCCCCACCCCCACACCCTCCCCATCCCCTCAACCTGTACAGCATGAAGAATACGTATCTTTCCTGATCGGCTGCTCCTATTCCTTCGAATCCGCCCTCACCACCGCCACCCTCCCCCCGCGCCATCAAATCACGGGCTGCCTCGTCCCCATGTACCGCACCAACATCCCGCTCCTCCCCGCGGGCATCTTCACGGGTGGACGCACCGTCGTCTCCATGCGCCCTTACCCGGCCCACGAAGTGGAGCGGGTCCGCGCCCTGACGCGGCCGTTTCTGGCCACCCACGGCGAGCCGGTCGACTGGGGGTGGGAGGCGCTCTCCCGGTTGGGGATTAGGGATTTGCAGGCGCCGGATTTTGGGGAGCCAGTGCCTGTGGAAGAGGGGGAGGTTCCGGTTTTTTGGGTACGTATTTCTCTCTTTCTTTTGGTTGCATGTTTATATTACGTTATTCCCCGGGGAAGTGCGGGGGATGTGGGGCCTTTCCGGGGTGTAGGGAAGTTTGTTTGGGGTTGTAGGCTGGGTTTCATTGCTAATTCTGTGATGTCAATACTGTAGGCTTGCGGGGTTACGCCGCAGTTGGCGGTGGAGGCTGCCGGGGATAAAATCGAGGGGTTGGTGTTTGCGCACGAGCCGGGCCATATGTTGGTGACGGATTGGAGGGAGGAGGATTTGGTGCGGTTGGGGCGGGGGTTGGGGGTTTGAGGAGGGGAGGTTATGATTGAAAAGTGAGTCGAGGGGATTATGCTAATTACTAGGAGGTAATGATGCTGCTTATGACAGAAGAGGGAAGATTCGTTCAAGGACATGACTAAACCACTATGACACAGTTCTCAAGTTCATCATATACTAGCAACATCACTGCCACCGTCAACCACCTTTTGATTCACACCCATCACTTCCTCATCATTACATATCGCAACCACGGCCGTTACACAAGCATGTTATATACTTCATCCTTCAATCCACACCCAGTCCACAACTATCTCACTTCTCCCTCTCCTCTCCCGTAGTTCCCAGCTCCTCCTCGATCTCCAAACTAAACCTCGCAAATTGGCTCCGAGCCCGGATCCGCTCCCCATAGCACATGAACAACACGGGCACAGCACAGAATCCCGTCGCCAGGGCCGCCAACACCGAGACCGCGACATTGGCCCCCATCCCATCGAACATTTGCCGGGTGAACAGCGGGAACGCCCCGGAGGCCATCGCCCTTAGGAACTGGACGGCTGCCGTTCCGCTCGCCGCGTAACTCAGGTAACTGTCGGACAGGTACCCGTACAGAACAGTGTCAAATTCGTTGAGCGCAAACCCGATCATGACTAAGGCGATGGTCGGGACAATCCAGGGGAGATCGGTGATGCGCGGCGGGATCGTCCAGGCAAACCACCAGAGCGCCAAGGCGAAGACGGGCGCGCCAATCACCAGTCCGTACAGTTTGTCTTCGGGCTTCACAGGCTGCTTCGTGGCTTTGCGGGCATCGAAGATACGATGATCCAGAAATCGCGTGAAGGTGCTGAAGACTACTCCCACTCCGATTGCCACGAAAGCAAGGCACGACTGGGCCGAGGTGTAGCCCATTGACTCGTAGATGGGCTGCAGGGCTTCGGTGAAGACATAGACCAGGGAGAAGGAGAAGGCAATCATGACGGCGACGATGAAGATAAGTAGCTCGCCGAAGAAGAGCTGCAGGGGGCGGAACAGGGAAACGCGGACGAATGCTCGGAAATTCGGGGTGTGATCGGGATTGAGCGGCTGTAGGGTCTCGTTGCCAGTCTCGTGGCGAATTCGCGCGACTTCGCGGGAAAGGAGGAGGGATGGACGGGATTCTTTGATGACGAAAAAGAACGCGGTAAGGACAGCGAATATGATGGCGTAAATGTAGAATACCCAGCGCCTAGAATGATTAGGGGTGTCAATCAATAGTGCTACAGGTGTAATGCAGACAACGAAGCATACCATTCCATGTGGGCAGAGATGTATGTACTCATGATGGGCCCAAGCAGTAAGCCCACGTTAGACGCAATGGTCCAGATGAAGATCACCCATATCCTGGCCCGCGAATCGAACATCTCCTCAATGCTGCCTCCGCCAACAGTGTAAGGTACCGCCGAGAGACATCCCGCAATGATACGCGCCGGGATCACCGCACCCAGCGAATGCGTCATCCCGATAATCAAGCAGCATACTGCACTTCCCGCAGAACTTATGATGTAAAGGTTTTTGCGGCCAAAGGTCTCCGACCAGGGTGGAAATATGACAGCTCCGAATATCTGACCCACGAGAAATCTGTCTTGTCAGTATCATCGACACCGCCCTAGCCGTAGAGCGAATCACTTACAGTGTCACGAAGATAAATGTTGCGAGGGTATTCCCGATATGATAGTCAACCTGAGCTTTTTGGGCCGCCAATGTCTAGACACGTTAGAAACGTCGGACAATACACAACGGGGCAGGGGGCAGAGGAATTACTCCGGCTGTGCTGGTGGCAGTCCTATTAGCTGTTAGCGATTGTCCGTTCTTGCTTATACATAGCGGTAAACATACGTGAATGTATCCAGAAGAAAGATGATACTACTATCAAAGGTCTTCCGGCTGGTCGGCCAGTTGCGAGGCTGCTTCTTGTTATACTTGCCCCAGCGGACGTACTTGCCGTCGGCTGTGAGCTCAAGTTGGTTCTTGAGCAAGTACTCGTCCATCACAATAGACTCGGAGACCATGGCTGTCGACTTTGTCTTCATTGTATCGGATGTGATTGCCTGGGGAAAGCGTCAGAGCCAGGGAAAAATATAGATAGACCTTCTACGGGGAGAATATCCCGGGCCATGCCTGGTGGAGGCTACAGCAGCTACCGCATTTCTCACGGCCAGCCATGCTGGAGAGATCGACACAGCTGCCAAGTCGACTCCCCCTTGTTGGCGATGCTGGACGTCATGACCGCGTGTATCTTCCGAGGTCAAGGTGATGTGATAGGCCACGCCTGCCATGACCGCAGAGGGAAATCGTCCTCCTGAGATTGAGGAGCCAGGTGATCATCATGGAGCTTCGAAGAGGTTGCTCTTGAAGGTCGACTAAGCTTGTCTGTGACTTGGAGGGGTGAGCAAGGGATGAGGGACCGACGTCTGATATGCAGGGCATTAGTCGATGCGACCATCTTCCTTCATAGATCATATGAAGTGTGTCTTTGATGTAGCTCTGGGGAATGCCCCGCCTCTCAAACCAGACAAGGCATTCTCAGACAGATACAGCATCCTGATTGAAGATTTGTGTCCATGAACTCAGTATCTTCACCTCTCAGATGAAGTGGTAAAAGTAACGGGTTGAGAAATCAGCGGAGGTGGAAGAACATTCCACGACGGACGATGCCTGGGGCTCCCTTCCCTCTTTAGCTTCCTCCAATGCAAGGGGTGCACGAAGATGACGAATAGGGCGCGTACAATGCATCTGCTCGGAGAAATTTCTATTGCCAGATTCAGGCAGTCTCTCCTATAGTTTCATTGAATCAGCTTCTGATGCATGACTTGTCTATCCCTTGGCCCAGAATTTCTTTTTTAGGTGATCCTATCTGACCGTGAGCCCGCCGGACCTCGGACGCACGACCACCTGCAGTTTTCGCATGATGTGCATAGTATGACATAGTTATTCATCATTACAAACCCGAGCTGTTACATGCAGTAACTGAGTCCGTGAACGAATGATTTGAAAATTCCGAAAATTCCGATGTCCATTGCAATTATGCTTTGTATTCATTGGTTCCATGAAGATATAGTATCTACACAGACTGCGATGGCCAAGACCTCCTTTGAAGCACTCTATTCTACGCTGAGGCAATGACACGCATGTCATCACAAGCCAATCAATGACAACCCTTCAGTCGTTCGAACTAGGGAAACTTGCTGCCTTATAGAACCAAAAAGGGCGAGTACGGATCTATCATGCTACAGAGAGGCCCAGCATCCAAAACATTAGGCAAATCCAATTCTCCGAAGACGGAGATACCGAGCCTGAACCCCGTCTCCGCCCCGAAACTCATCTCCGTTCATAAGCTACAATGAATCTTGGGGCCTGTATCCCCCAGCCTATTTTGGGGTCACCTCGTATAGCCCACCTGCACCCACAGCCGATCACCAGGCTGAACCATGGAACCCCCGATCATCGGATCGGATCAGATAAGATGTCCGGTCACAACAGTGGGGAGTAGAACGGTAGGATTTAGATCAGCTCATTCGGAGCAACCGAATCCTTTTATCCTGTATTATGAGACCGTAGAGACCGTACATATACGTCCATTCACCCAGTGCATTGTCCCAGAGACCATAACACGGGAAACTTGACTTCTTGCTCAACCACTACTGACTCCTTCACAAAAAACCAAGCACCACACTAATAATCCCAAATACTGGCAGTGACGAAAAACGACCACACCCACAAAAATGCTCCGCACCCTCCTCCTCATCCTCAAAACCCTCCACCTAACCCTCCAACAAGTCACCACCCACATCGCCCTCGCGCTCACCCCGCGCCTCCACCGCCTAACCTATCACACCGTCCGAGACCCGAAGGACATCGTGGTCAGTGGCGCCTCCTTCGCCGGCTACCACGCCGCCCGGGGTCTTGCCTCCATCCTCCCGACGGGTTACCGCGTTGTCGTCATCGAGCGGAACTCCCATTTCCAACTCACCTGGGTCCTGCCTCGGTTCTGTGTTGTGGCGGGCCACGAACACAAGGCTTTCTTCCCTTACAGGGGGTATCTCGCGCCCGTGGCGGAGGGGGCGTATACATGGATTACTGGGGCGGTGGGGAGGATCGTTCTCGAGTCTGGTGCGGGAGAGGGGAAAGTCGTGCTAGAAGAGTCAGGCAAGGAGATTGCGTTTGAGTATTTGGTCGTGGCGACAGGCGCAGTGGCTGCGGGGTTACCGTCGCGGGTTGGTGGGAAGACAAAAGAAGAGGGGATGGTGATGCTGAGAGGCGAGCAGGAGAGGATTCGGACCGCGCGGGATGTGGTGCTGCTTGGGGGTGGCGCGGCGGGTGTGGAGATGGCCGGGGATGTGAAGGAGCGGTATCCCGAAAAGAATGTTACGTTGGTGCATTCGGGGGAGAGGCTGTTGAATCGAGGATATGGGGAGGGGTTGAGTCGGAGGGCGTTGGATGGGTTGCAGGCACTGGGGGTGAAGGTGTTGATGGGGGAGAGGGTGGTGATAGACGACCAGCTGGAGCGAATGGAAGAGGTCAAGTTGGAGTCAGATCAAGTGGTAAAGTGTGATTGCTTGGTAGGTTGGGCGTTTATGCCCCCGAGCGAGGAGCTGGCTGACGCTTGTAGATCAAATGCGTTGGGCAAAGGCCAAACTCAGGCTTGGTGGGAGAGGTGTCGCCTTCGTCCATCGCTGAGTCTGGCCATAGTCGCATCTGCCCTACGTTGCAGCTTGTGGATAAGGCCTGCAGTCGGATATACGCAGCTGGAGATGTGACTGAGGTGGATGCGGTGCAGAATGCTCGTGGCGCATTTCAGCAGGCGGAGGTGGTTGCAAGGAACATCGTGCGAGCAATCAAGGGCAAGACTCTTGTCGAGTACCAGCCGAAGTGGTGGGAAGGTGCGACAAAGTTGACGCTTGGTCTGGTGAGTAGGCGTCCCACTATCAGCAGGCGAGGCTGACGATGTGCAGAAGAAGAGTGTGATGTACGTGAGTGACAGGTCGGCCGAGTTAATTCTTCCCACCAAGGGCAAAGAGGAGCTGGACAGTGCCCGCGTCTGGAAGTTCTTCGGGCTGAAGCCTTTCGTCGATGCTCAAGAAGAGAAGAGTACTTGAGAGAGGCTCTTTTATTTTCAGCATATTTTATGCAATGCAAATCTCGTGCCATCTTCCTCTAAGCATGGACGCTCATTTCTCAGCCAGTCCACTAGAGCCCGCCGAAGCTGAACGTGTGGCGAACGTTAACAAGCAGCGCGGCTTTTGCTGATGACGGTAATCCTCTTTATTCTTCGACTTGATCTTGCGTTCCTCCCGTGCATGAAAAATTCTTTCTCATAGCATCAACAAGCACAAGATACAGTCCAACAGAAGTTCAAGCATCTCTGGGCCATGTGGAGCGACCAGTGTCATGCAAGCTTCCCATCTCGCCTTCAGTGACGAGGTCCCCAGGCGCTTCTTGACAATATTTGTGATATTGGGTCGCTTCAAAGGGATCATTTTGCTTATCTGGTTTGTTTGATGAGACGGGCCTCAAGTGGTATCTCTGGCCTTGCTGTTGTTCAAGGAAGTGTTGTTGTACTAGAGAAAGTATCATCAGACCTGACCGAGAAGTTGATGGTAGACATTGCGGTGTGAGTTAATTCGTGCTGGTTTCAACATAGAATCACCTCATGGGCAATTCTGACATCAAGAATAGGTTGTGACTTGACATTTTGTGATGATCATGCCGCACTCCCGGAAGTTGTAGACTCAGTGCACATTGCATCACTCAGAATCGGTTCTCCTAGCCGGTTAGATGGAAAACCCCAACAGAGCTCGACGCATGACTTTCGCATCATCTTTGCTTCTCTGCCGCCTCCCTTCCGCCAAAATGGCCGCCCCAGCTGTAGAAAGTAAAGAGGCAGCATGCGCATAGAATGGTATGTCCAAACTATGAGGTATGTTCATTTGTCGGTGATCAGAGCGTCAGGCACGTGGGCTTAACACCGATGTACTCCGGAGTAGTAAGGGCAGCTCTCATAGGGCTATTTCACCATGCACGGCTTGCGGCAACTAAGGTACCTGTTGGCCGTCACGGGTCCAATTTGCCCCGCATAACCCCGACGATAAGCAGGCTTATATTTAATGCAGTGTAGATTCAGTGAAACTCGTCAAGACACTGATGCCTAGATACCTGGGCGAATGGGGCGCCGCAGGTTATACGAGTCAGCTTTAACCTAACTTGGGAAAAGGTCTTCTTTGTCCGAAATCCTTCACTTCCTCTTGAATATGAAAACGCTTTCCTGCTCGCTGCAGGCAGCCTCATGCTGTTTTCTTCTTGCCCTCACATCAATGTTTGCAAATATCCCTACTGTATAAATATAAATCTTCCATGGCAGACACTCCAGAGTTGTTCGAATTCACCGCGCAGAGACGCTTCCATCAGCGATTCATTCTCCCCGCGACAGCAGATCATGGCCCTTTGGCTGTGACATATGCTGATGTTGGGCCGCGTCAGCACGAAGATGGAACTCCGGTACCTACGATCTTAGCCGTTCCCGGTATGGCAGGGAGCCGACTATGGCTTTATCACAAAGACCACTTAGCAAATATGATCGGAGTCAGAATACTATCTATCGATCGGTGAGTGGCTCGCTCGTATTCATTAAATTATTCCGAATCGGATGCAAGTCAAGTTGCTAAGAATAACAGCCCGGGGCTGGGCGGATCAACGCCTGTTCCAATCGAGAAGCGAGTCTCTGTCTGGCTAGAAACCGTGACAGCGCTGTTGGATTATCTGTCAATCTCGCATGTGGTGCCTGTTTCGCACAGCGCGGGCACCATTTACCTGTTGAATTTGCTTATGCACAAGAGAGATTTGCTATGGCCTCAGACGCCAATCGCAATGCTTCTCGGTGAGTGGCAGTGACTACGATAGCACCTTATACGACTTCGCTAACGGATCGGTCAGCACCCTGGGTCGAGCCCAAGCATTCCGATGTGTTGTCCATGCAGATGGCTCAGATGCTTCCTAAGGGGGTGCTTAATCAGTGGAACAAACTCATTCAATTCACCTTGACTAAGGCAGCACCTGCTTTTGGTGCCAGTTCAGGCATCCTGACGAAAATGTCTTCCAGCTTACCCGGAATAGGCAAGAGCCTTGATCCCGAAGAAGCTGACGACGGTCTTACCACGTACGGAATGCCTGTAGAAGCTGTGGAGAAGCTAGAGAAGATCACCATGGAGTACATGTTTACCGAAAGCTCCACCGGCATCAATGATGAGGCGATGATCTGTCTGAAGAAAGGGCCACTGGGGCTGTGGGGGGCTTGTGAGGATCTCCCGGCTTATGTCCGGCAATTGGGGCAGTTGGAACAGGATCAAAAGCAGCATCATCCACAAGAGGCGCCCCTGCGTCTGAAAGCTATTTTTGCGGACAAAGATAGTATGATCGGCTCCAAAGGGCAGCAGTACTTTGTACAGTGCTTTACGCGTGCCGAATTGGGAGGTGGTGTGGCTTTCGAATCCGTGGTAATGCCGGGGACCGACCACGATTCTATCTGGTCAACGCGGACAGGAGTGTTGGAGAAACTCATGTGGGACATCAAGGAAATCGCGCAGTAAATGCCGCAGGAAATAATGAGAGTTTTTCGTGTCTCAAAGAGTGCCCTGCGATAAAATCAATTAATAATGCATCCGTGCTCACGGCATTTGTCAGCAGCTCCTTCGACACTTCTCTGACGCCATCTTGTAAAGCTTGCTGGGTGCAAGTATAAGAACCATCCCATTGTCCAAGCCTACCATGATAAACGATTCACTTACAAGACTCAACTGTTTGTGCCTGCCAAAGCCATCATGAGCCCCTCTACTCTCGTGGTCAAAGCCGACCACCTTCCCTACTACACTCCCGCCAATAATGCCGGCGCTGCCGTTCAACCCCGCGATGCCGCTACGCCGACCCTTTTCCGCCCGTTGACGATCCGCGACGTGACCTTCAAGAACCGTGTCGTGGTTTCTCCCATGTGCATGTATTCCGCTGAACCCGATCCGTCCTCTCCTCTTGTTGGCGCCCTAACCGATTATCACGTCGCCCACCTTGGCCATTTCGCTCTCAAAGGCGCCGGTCTAGTTTTCGTTGAAGCGAGCGCCGTGCAACCGAACGGTCGCATTTCCCCTAATGATGTCGGATTGTGGGACACAGCCCCGGAGTCGGAGCAAGTCAAGGCTCTCGAGCGGGTTGTACGCTTCTGCCACGCTCAGGGCGCCAAGGTCGCGGTGCAATTGGCCCACGCCGGACGCAAGGCCAGCACGACGGCTCCTTGGTTAGCCACGAAGGCCGGGAAGCCAACCTTGAAGTCGGACGAGGACGCATTCGGCTGGCCTTCGGATATTGTCGGGCCATCAGGTGGGAAGGAACATATCTGGGACGGCACAGGCGAGGGATACTGGACGCCACGGGCGCTGAGCACGGAGGAGATTGACGAGGTGGTCAAGGCCTTCGCCAGAAGCGCTGAGGCGGCCGTCCGAGCTGGTGTGGATGTCATTGAAATTCACGCAGCGCATGGGTATCTTCTCAACCAATTCCTGAGTCCGGTTACCAATAAGCGGACGGACAAGTATGGTGGGAGCTTTGAGAATCGCACTCGACTTCTGCGGGAGGTCGCGGCGGCTATTCGAGCGGCGATCCCCAGCGGCACCCCACTGTTTGTGCGTGTGAGCGCGGTCGAGTGGCTGGATGGAAAGGCTGTGGCGGCCGAGTCCGGCTCTTGGGACCTCGACAGTACGGTTCGCTTGGTTGCGGACCTGCCGGAACTCGGAGTTGATCTAGTGGATGTCAGCTCTGGTGGTAACCACAAGGACCAGAACATTCACATGAGCAACAAGAATTATCAGATTGACCTGGCAGGTCATATTCGCAAAGCAATTCGGGAAGCTGGAGCATCGACGCTTGTGGGCAGCGTTGGATACATCACGGACGCAGAGCAGGCGAAGGAGATTGTAGAAGGAGCGGAAGAGGCTCGCGCAGCGGAGGCCACCCTGTCTGGATCATTCCCACGCGCTGATCTGGTGTTTCTGGCCCGCCAGTTCCTGCGTGAACCGGAGTGGGTGATCAACGCTGCAAAGACGCTGGGAGTCCCTATTGAAAAACCGGTTCAGTTTGGACGGGCCGTGTAGGGGGCTAGAGGTGAGGTTATGAGAAACGATCTGATTAATGTAAATAGATTTGTATGTTCTGAATAGATTTTATCTGTTTCATTTTCCGGAATTGAGTATCTGAGCTGAAGTATCTCAGAGGCAGGATGCGGGATGCGGACGGAAAGCGCCGAGGTCCTCGCGCTTGACCGCATCGGAATGACGAGCTGCATAACAAGTAACAACTCATCAACCGCCACTGATTCATCGATATGTTCGCTCCCTTAAGAACGCCAACCCCGCACTTTCTCCTCGTCCTTCCCCCTCGTTCTCAATTGACTTTTGCCCAACAATCAACAAGAATCAAATCCGTCTAACATCACCATGGCCCTCAAACCCGGAGATTCTTTCCCCTCTGACGTTGTGTTCCAGTATGTCTTCAATTGCCCGGGGGAAGCGGTGAATATTTACTGAGACACCATTGGATAGGTACATCCCCTGGACCGAGGAAAGCGGCGAGATTACCTCCTGCGGAATTCCCATCAACTACAACGCCTCGAAAGAATGGGCCGATAAGAAAGTCGTGCTCTTCGCCGTGCCTGGTGCGTTCTAATCTACCCCATGTTTTCTCTCTAGGTGGAACAATGAGTACTAAAATGCGGATCCAAATCCATAGGAGCTTTCACCCCCACCTGCTCCATCAATCACGTTCCGGGGTACATCCAGAACCTTCCGCGGCTTAAGGAGAAGGGAGTGGAGGTGGTCGCTGTCATTGCCTCCAATGATCCATTTGTGATGAGTGCTTGGGGCAAGGCCAATAACATCAAGGGCGATGATATCGTATGTTCTTTAATTGAGTCCCCTGTTTCCCACCTGACGAGTCTAGCTTTTCCTCTCCGATCCCGATGCCAAATTTGCCAACTCCATCGGCTGGGCGAATGGCGGCCGCACCGGCCGTTTCGCGATCATCATTGACCACGGAAAGGTGACTTACGCACAGATTGAGACAGAGAAGGGAGTCAAGGTAAGACACCGGCTTGCATTCACCGGCTCTGTTTCAGGAGTTGCTAATCTTCAACATAGGTTTCTGGTGCAGACGCTGTGTTGGCTCATCTGTGAGGATAGTGAAGTGGGTAAAGCAAGTGAAGAAATCTATAGAGAACAATTTCGTGCCTGCCTTGTGTCTTCGTGTCTGAGAATTGGATCCCAGTGGTCGTGCTTTTGTAGTTCTGTAATCCTGAAGAGAACGATGCGTTGACCACCATCTCGAGCTGGTTTCGAAGCTTATGCAATCGACTCTCGAATCTTCCACAGTCCTTGCGGGTGATCCGGGGCAATCAACCACGGCATTGATTATGAATCCTGTGGACCAGGTCCACGACTCACGGTCATGAGACAATTCGTCGATTGGAAGCTATCAAGCAAGCATTGCCCAGCATGTATTAACCTGATTAGTGTCGGATCTCGGGCCAGCTCGGTCCTGATGAGGTTATCTATAGTTGGTACTAGGTATAGAGTACTTGTGTCTCTCCGCTGCTTGTAAATCCTTCCGAAGAGCTTGTTTCAGTTTCCTTCTCGTCCGTAGCTATGTCAACGCCCTGAACTTGCTCGAAAATTGGTGGCTTAGCGTGGAATAGGTGGGTCCACCCCATGCGGTGTAAGCAGCTTGCATGAAACCCCGGATTTAAGACTATTTCTCGGGAATACTGGAAGATCTACATCCAATCACGATATGGAAGCCCCTCTGGAAACCCAAAGAAAGCAGTGGCATGTTTTAAATTGTGTAAGGAAGAAGAGGTGAGGAGAATTTAACCGATAGCTCAAGAACCGACTAATCAGTTTTGGGGAAAGTCTCCCGTGCCCCGCCCGTTCCCGTTTTGTGCTGCTGAATAATCTCTTTCAAGCTCTTGATGTCATCCATTTCTGCGACTGCAACATCTATATAAACCTCAAAGAGAGAGACATTGATCGAATGCAACAACATATAGTCAATTCCTCATTGATCATACACTTTCCATCATGGCTCCCAAAGTTCTCGTTGTCCTCACCTCCCAGGACCACTTCCCTGCTAACAACCACCCCACTGGTTGGTATCTGGTGAGGACCCCGCCATTCGCACAAAAATCAATTTCTATGACGATGAGCAACTGACACTGTAAATAGCCCGAGTTCGCTCACCCCTGGGAAGTTCTCCATGAGAAGGCAGAGCTGGTCATCGCCTCCCCCAAGGGTGGCAAGGCCCCTCTCGACCCCAGCTCCGTGAAGATGTTCGAGAGCGACCCCTCCTCGACCAAGTTCCTAAAGGAGCAGGAGGCTCTCTGGACCAACACCGTCAAGTTGTCCGATGTCGCCTCCAAGGTCTCCGAGTTCGATGCCATCTTCTATGTCGGTGGCCACGGACGTAAGTCTTTTTGTCATCCCAGCCTGTCGATTGAGAATGGTACTGATTCCCACTAGCGATGTACGATCTGCACAGCGACAAGACGTCCCTGGCTCTGATCCAGGAGTTCGCTGCTGCTAAGAAGCCCGTCGCCGCCGTCTGCCACGGTCCTGCTGTGCTGATTAACGCGACCACCCCCTCCGGCGAGCCTCTTCTTGCTGGCGCGGAGGTCACCGGTTTCTCCAACACCGAGGAAGACCAGGTCGGCCTCAGCCCCATCATGCCTTTCATGCTGGAGACCGAGCTGAACCGCGTCTCCGGGGGCAAGTACGTCAAGGCCGATGAGCCCTGGGGCGAGAAGGTTGTCGTCTCTCAGGTCGCTGGTCTTGGTGGTGCTCTCATCACTGGCCAGAACCCGGCCAGTGCCACCGGTGTTGGAAAGGCAATCATCAATGCTCTGGGATTATGATTGATCTGATATGTGAAATGATACCTAAATATGCCGATCTGATAAGTCTAATTAGTGATTGATTTATATTTTTGTTCACGAGAGTTGTTTACTTTTGATCTGGGACAAATTGCCGGAGAGAGGTGCTTGGCTGATCCATAAAAATCCCAGTACTCAACCCCGTCTTCTGCAGGTGCAGTGTCGATATTCTGGGGCCTGAGACACGTTGCCTGTACCTTACTTGCCCATATCCTCCGGTACTATCTCACTCAACGAACTTCAGAAGCAGAAATGTCAGTGATGAGTCTATACTTTCTTCTAAAGCAGGCTGTGTCAGTCTACATGCCGAGAAACACTTAGGTAACATGTCATCTTGGCTAGGATCTTTCCTTAGAAGATGGATCGGAACACATACGCCGACGGAATTAGACATCGGTCGACCTTTCCTCCATGACGCCAATTGACGTCTATTAATTGATGATATGGCTAGACAGAATCTACATCCGAAGCCTTCCCAGGTGTAACACTCTCACATTGCGAGAGATCAATCTTAAGTGCTATCATTGACCCTCGACTACTAGATCTACATCTTAGACATCATCCATCATGATTGCTACCGACATGACCATAATCCTAGACACCACCCTCGACGACCTCTATTCGCTGGACAGCGACGAACCTCATGGGGTGGTGACTGCGTACCCACACCCTAGCCAGCCCTCGCGGGCGATGCCTCACCCCTTCTCCTCCGAGCACTTCCTGTATGGCATCACCTTCCCCAACACCACCGCCCCGAACGCGATGCAAAACATACTCGAGCGCGGCATCGCGCAGCGCTACTCCTTCATCGCCGGCCGCGCGCCCGTCATTCTGTTCGACTCGCTTCCCGCAACCACCGACGCGGAAAGCCAGAAGAAGCCAGAACAACCCCCATCCCCAGCCATCGCCGATGTTGTCACTCTCCACGCCCAGCTGCACCCAACCCAACGACCAAAGCTACAGTTCCCCCGCAACGCCTCCGCAATCGACCTCCCGCCGAACACACAGATCGCCATCATCGTCCCGCAAGACGAACTGGCCCACCTCCCGCACATCCTACCCCCGGAAACCCACTACCACCTCCTCAGCAAACGGTGGCTCGCACTCTCCTCCCTCCCGACGCCAAATTCCCTCATCATTGACCCCATCATCCCCCCAACTGCGGACCACCCCGCAGCCATCGAAGCAGAAATCAGCCGCATGCTCCACTCCATCCAATCATACCCCTCCCTCCCCTTCGTCATCAAAGTCTCCGTCGCCGCCTCCGGCCGCGGTACCCTTCTGGTCCGCTCCGAAACCGACAGATCCGACGCCTACATTCGCCTCCGCGCCATCCTACACACCTCCTTCCCGCATGTCACGCCCCAGAACGCCCACCTCCACCCTCTGGCTCTCATCCTCCAGCCCTTCGTGGCGGGCGAGGCCCACGGCATCTCCTTCTTCCTCACGCAGACCGGAAGGGTGATCTTTCACACGGCCTCGCGGCAGCAGTTCAACGCGCAGGGCCAGTGGTGCGGCGGGTGGGTGTCGTTCCCTGCGCAGCAACGGCTCAAGGAGCGGTACTGGGGGGTTGTCGTCGCTTTAGCGGAGAATTTACATGCGGAGGGGTATTATGGGCCGGTTGGGGCGGATGTGATGACCGAGGAGAATGGGGGCCGACACGTGATTGTGGATGTGAATCCGCGGGTGACGGGGTCGTATCATCTGGGGTTGTTGAGGGGGCATTTTGTGGGAAGGGGTTTGGTGGAGGTGGCGGTTTTGTCGCCTTTGTATGTTATTGGAGATAGAAGTGGGTGGGTGGAGAGGTTTGCAAGGGAGATAGAGGAAGGGAGGATGATTGTTACGGCTTGGGTGCAGGGGGTGGATGGGGGGAGGAGTTATGTAGCTGTTACGGTGGGTGGGGAGGATGAGAGACGGTTGAAGAGGTTGGTTGGGGAGGTGGAGGCTTTTGTTTGGGAGGGTTATTCGGGGGTTGGAGAGTGAGAGTATGTACTGTACTGTGTTGGGCATGGGCTGTATGCTTAGGGGGAGGAGGTAATCGCATCCATAGTGTTGTTTTTTCTATTTTAGCTTCACCCTACCTCCGTCTTGATGGAACTAAAGAATACTAGATCCCACAGCAGAACATCGCCCTCAACCGATCCCAAGGCCGTGAGCTAGCCATCCATTGCGCCTTGCGACTCAGCCCCTCCCCCTCCCTTTCCTCACCCCACTTCTCATTATACTCCTCCACTGCACAAGTAGTTGCAAACACATCATCCTTATACCTCATCTCCTCCTTGGGGGCCTCGAACCCCCGAATCGACTCCACCACCAACTCAAACTCCCCCTCCTGCTCTCCAAAGAAACTACACAACCACAACCATCAGCACAAATCCCTATCCCAAAACATCTTCTCCCCCAAAAAAGAATGGACGAGAGAAGAAAAACAACTCACCTCCTCACCATAATCCCCACCCTCCTCACCCTCTCCAAATCCAACGGCTTCACCCCATCCCTCATCTCCCTCCCACGGTACGTCGGCCGAAACTCCTTCCACGCAAACCGTAACCTCCCACCCCCTTCCGGTACGGTGAAGTCCACCTCCCACGACAGCGAGCTCCGCTCCCGCCCGTCCGGCCGATTCGGCAGGATCTCATCCTTCAGCATGAGGGTGTAGCGCTTGTCGTCGGCGTGGGGGACATGCACCTCTATCCCCGAGAACCGGGAGAGGTCCCATTCTTTGGTCGTGGTGGTCGTGCGTTGGGAGGCGAAGCCGGCGCCGCCCAGGGTGTGGATGTCGAGGGTGCCGTGGAAGCGGGCTGTAGTCTTTTCGTCGTCGGAAGAAGAAGGCGTGATGGTGAGGTAGGAGTGGGAGGCGCCGCCGCGGACGCGGTCGTCGGAGGAGGTCCAGTCTTCGGGGGTCCAGGGGCTGGTTTTGTTGGACGGTTGGGTTAGTGGCTTGGTGGTTGTGGAGGTGATTAGGGGTTTGGCCGGGTCTTACTTCGGACCTCCGAAGAGGTAGGTTGCTGTTGTGGGTGACATTTTTATTGATGAGTGTGTGTGTGTGTAGTTCTGAGAAAGAAACAAGGGGAATTGAGGTGCGCGGGGTAAGAATGAGAGAAAGAGACGTAGGTGGTTTTTTGTGGATGTTGTTGATTCAGATTCCAGAATCGCGGCAATCGGGATCGGACGGTTTTCGGCATCGATGACGTCGGGATTGCGGAGCCCCGATTGCGGAGCCCGGTTGGGTTTAGCTTCGGTGAATGGGGGTGGTCCCTTTACATATTCCATGTTGGGGAGTGGCCAGAATTGAGCTTGTTTTTGTCTATCATGGAGAACAGCTCTGCCGGAGCGGCTTCGTGGGAATGGAGCCGTGGAGGACCGGGGGTACGTCGATCTGGCCCAGTCTAGATCGTGGAGCTTGGGCTTTATCAATCTCCTGTGGCCTGTCCGGGCACTCATCACAAAGACAATGCCTAGGTCGCAAGACTTTGCCTGCGTGTTTCATGCAATACTCAGGGATTAGTTATATATGGTATGTAAGATTCATCTTGGTACCAGACTCTAAAGTCATGATCATTGTCGGTCGTTCAGTGCTCCGAAGAATATTGCGCACTAGAGGATACGGCTTAGAGTCGAGGACTTAAGTATCTCGATCTCTGGAACACACCCTAGTTGCACTCAATGTTATACAGTCAAGACGCAGCACATTTACGAAAGCTGGGTGGATAACTGAGGGCGGAGAAGACTGGATCGATCAATACTTGATGATTGTGCAGAACCAAAGCGAAATCTGATCGAGTATCTTATCGGCTCAAGCTTATCCCGCGGGTCATGCCATGACAGCGCCTGGAAGGAGCATTTTGATTTAAATCTGGACACGCATGACCACCACTCTCGTCACTCGAATCAGCCACACCCACAGAGTTCATGTCAACGTCTTCCTGACGCAAAAAGAAATGCATCCCATGGTAGCCACATGTCCTCTGTATATCCGGCGGAACGAAACATATCCGACGGATATACATGTAGTACTTGACGTCATGTGTATGTAGTCTCAACCACAGCATATATCAACGATTAGTCCTCTCATCGATTGTGGTGATAAGCTATTGCACTCATTCATCTCCTGAGCAAGCACCCTAAAAACCAGAATCATCCACCACCACCAAACCCGTTCCACAGCAATCGTCATCATGGTTGCACACTCCGGAGGTATCACGAACGGCCACCCTAGCTCAGTTCGGTAAGTCATACTATGTTTGTCATCGACAGTGCATGTAAGGTAGATACTCATTACTTCATCATGTAGTTCCCGAAACCTCGCCCTCTTCAGTATCTTCGGCGTGATTGCCGGCGCCGCTCTCGTCTTCCGCGCCCAGTCGCCCAGCAAGGATGAGAAGCTGTTCTCAAAAAAAGAAGCTCAGACGATGGTTGGAGGGCAAACGGGAGAAGACCGAGTGGGACGGGCACCGAGCCATCAGCCCAAGAACTGATCTGAAGGATTACTATGAATGTTATGATTATTGAGATGTGACTAAACTGTACTTATATGTAAAGCGAATGGCTGGGCTATATCGCATGAAATATCATTGTTGATGAAGTCTTTCTGTTTCAACATAATGAACAAAACGTCCTTCAGTATAAAACGCTATACAACGCTATCTCAACGCTTGAGGAATCCATAAAACCACTCTCAAGATCAGTGCCAATAGTTCGGGGCAACCCCCCGAATCAACCCCCACGCCTCCTCCAGCACCTTGACCACCTCCTCCGGCAACGGCTCCTTCTCCAGATCCGCCAGGTTCTCCTCCAGATGCCGCACACTACTGGCGCCAATGATAATCGCGTCCCCCAACTCCGCCCGCAACTCGGAATGATACTTCAACCACCGCAGCGCCACCTCCGCCACCGTCAGCCCCAACCGCCCACACACCTCCTGGATCCTCTCCAGCGCATCAAAGTACGTATCATTCCAGTACCGCCCGCGCGCCACCGCCCCCTGCACGATTGCCGGATCGAACCGCGACCCGGCCTCAAACTCGGTCTGCTGGCGCGAGTACCGGCCCGTCAGGAACCCGCCGGCCAGCGGCTGGAACGCGTACAGCGCGATGCCATACTTCCGGAGACAGGGGATGAGCTCCGCCTCCACGCTGCGCTGCAGCGCATGGTACACCCCCTGGTAGACCGTGGGGCGGATCCAGCCGTGGCGGATGCAGAGCTCGCAGATCTGCGCCACCTCCCACGCCATGAAGTTGCTGAGGCCGAAGCGCGCGAATCGGCCTTCCTCGTGTAGGCGGTGGACCTCGCGCAGGGTCTCCTCGAACGGCACGCGGCGGTCCGGCCCGTGCAGGTAGAACAGGTCGACCTGCGCGGTGTCGAGCGCGCGCAGGCTGTCCTGCAGGCCCCGTCGGACGTCCGCGGGCGTGTGCGTGTATGTCTCCACGTTAGGGACCTGGCTGTTCGCGTTTGGGTACAGCTTCGTGGCCATGGTCAGGCCGCGGGACTGCCAGGCTAGCGCGGCGAGCATTTCCTCTGACGAGCCGTGGCCGTAGAGTCGCGCGGTGTCGATCTCGCGGTGATGGTGTCTTTGGAAGGTGTCGAGAATGGTGGATGCTGTTGCGTTGTCGAAGACGCGCGCACCGAGGGTGTCTATCTCTCGGTTAGGGTCATGTTTCAGTTAGTGCAGGGTGGGTGTAGTAGATGCGTACTGGGCTTGCCAAATGTCATGGCACCGAAGACGATCTTGAGGTCGGTGTTGTTGGCCATTGCTGCTGTTGGCTTTAGGTTGTGATGGTAATGTGAGACCGGTGTCACTTAGTGTTATTGTGCAAAGACATGGTCCCCGGGCGGAAGCACTCCTGATATACTTCATCATAGATGATGCTCTTTGGCTCCTCGTGTCAGCCTGGAGGTTATTCCCGTAGGAGATAAGTCATGACAGCTAACTCCGGCTGCCAAGCCCAACGCTTAAAGTGCTGAACCGTGTTCACTGCAGTCATTTAGATGAAGGCGATTTCCAATACGAGCCGTGGCTGAGACTTGCTACGTCATTTAGCACAATTCAAGCCCACCGTTATGTTCATCTCACCTGCAGCTGCGGAGATTTCCGCAAACGCCAAGACCAAGCCGATCAGCCGAGCAATCAACAGATGCTTGATTCGACTTGACGAGGCAATTGACAGCATGTCAGAATCTCGAGATAGACATTAGATTAAGTCTTCGACCTTTCTTAGTTCTCTCGTGCGACCCGAGCTAAAATCCGTGCAAGAGACATGCAGATCTCCGATCTACAGCCGTCGGTGTCCCCGGCGCGCGCCGATCTTACGTCCGAGCTTATCTCCGGAGGTGAAAATGGAACAGAACTGTAGAACATTCTGTCATAAGCCTATTGATCGACATTCTTTGTTCTGAGCTCGCTTCCAGTCTTTCAGGACCCTGCAGAATGTCTCGTTGAGCTAGAGTGGGTATGTATTGGCATTGGTGTTTGCTAGTTCCATGCTAGTAGATGCAGCTGTGAACGTATGCGTGGTGCTACCACTGCACGCACCAGGCCCTCTGTGCCTGCATATACTACGTTCTCATAAATGAAATAAAGCCGTCTGTGATATGTGGACTGGCATAAGACATTCTTTTATGATTGATCTGAGCTTCTGTGTTGCTTCGAAATGTGCACAACAAATGCCTACGTATATATACTCAGTAAGTGGGTCGGTCTGCCGTATATCCTCTGGCCTAAACATATCGATGATAGCATTCTCGCCACAGCAGACTAGGTTAGAACAATACACAAAGCATCGAACCAGCCTGATACTTGCATTTCTTTGTCATTAATGCAGGCTCCAGCTTTTCAAGGCTGCTTCCGGATTCAAGTCAGACTATGCGTGAATATAAACCGAGGCTCGAATAGGCCGATTCCGGAGTTCTGAGCTCCGATCGCCGGACAGGCGGTACGGAAAAAATATCAAGCGGCTGCCTGCAATTCTCAGTCAGACCGAGTGTGTGTGGTGAAGATAGCCTAGGCGCGAATCATGGCCTCTGAGTTTGAGATAAATACGGTCTAAATGTTAGGGGAGTGCGGTGATTATGCTTATTATGGGGTGGTCCGGAGAGATTGGCCCGAGCCCTCAACCTGGCTCGCTGATTGGTGTCTCTCGCCGGCCCGGTCGAAGCTCTGATTTTAGCTCGGTTTGTTTTGGAGGCACCGATTTATCGCCCGGTCTAATCACCACCTTCCGGGCTGAGTCCTTCTCCTAGCACGCCATTTGGAGGCATGGAAAACAATCAGCAACATCTGGACTGACTTTCATAGGGCCGACGAGACTTTGCAACGCAAAATGCGCCCCAAATGACGTTTAACCCTCGGTGCATGAAGCATGCCTTGTCCCTTCGCCGATGGCCACCATCATCTGACGTGCGTGAACTATCGTCTTCCAATTGACGCCTCTGTCGCCCACCCCTTCACTCTCTCGAGCTCGGGGAATTCCGAGCGGGGTATGACAAGCCGGCCTCACGGGCTGGCCACGAGCTTATCTGTTGCCACGACGGCTGCCGCTGGCCTGCACCACCACTCTTGGCAGGCGGAAAGACCTTCCACTCTCCGTGTCAATGCTTGTTGTCTCCTCTTCCTCCTTACGTGGGGTAGATGGGTGATGGCTGCATGGTGGTCTGACGGCAACTAGCATAGTTGACTCCGCTCTGGATGGCGTGCGACTCTCGTGGTTCGTCGTGCTATCAGCTCCAGTTGTTGAGTATCGAACTAAAATACGCAAGCAAAATCGCCAGCCAGGCCCGGATGCAATTACAGCGTTACCCACCTGCTGTCGGTTCTAATACCTTCCTTGCTCGGCCAATCACGAAAAGAGCGATATCAGAATGTCGTTGACTATCTTGACCTTGGCTGGCAAGCTAGATAAGCCCTCCAGACGGCGCGGGCTCAATATCTGCTCTGTCGCAGTTGGAAGAGGTGAATGAGAACAGACTTCAGGATGACCTCTCCCTGCGTCGAAGCAAGAAGTAAGGGTTGCATGAGCAGTAGGTAAGGAGTAAGACCTCTGGGCTGTGGCGGGGAATGTCTAGGGCGGATGGTGTGCTTTTAGGCGTTGTTGCCATATCGGGTGGGTCTATCGTAAGCCAGCGTCTGCAGACGCCCTCCAACTATTGCAGCCCTGCTTCCCTCCTTCTCTGTATCGCTGCTGCACGATAGACGTGCGCAGCGTCCACCCGCGGTGGCGATTAGATATCGAATCCATCTTCCACTATAAATGCCTGGCGGTCGGCTCGGTCGCATACTGTCGCCCCCCGGTTCAGGTTCATCGCTGTGACACTCCAAAATCCCCACCATGGCTTCGGAAGTCGTTGCCACCGGCAAGCCCAAAGATGAGATTGAGACACACTTGGCAGGGGTAGACGCTGATGGGAGTAGCTTGGAGCGCAACGAGGAGAAGGAGGAGGTGAACGTTGCCGAGATCCGAGAAGTCACTGCAGTTGAGGCCTTTACATGGAATGTCGATGGGGATCAATCACCTTGTAAGTGACTTTGATGGGCGCGGTTCGTTTGACCAATGCATTGCACATACTGATCGCTCAAACACTGCGCAGTCCCCGAAGTAGCTGCTTGTGTTCCTAACACGGATGATCCTAATACGCCATGCAACAGTCAGTACATCAGAGTTCTCGAGTTGACTTTGGATCTCTGCTAACACTCTGTAGCGGTGCGCGCCTGGGTGCTGACCACAGTGTTTGTCATGATTTTCGCGGCCGTCAATCAATTCTTCAGTCTCCGTTATGTGCGTCAAGCTGGCTTCTTTCTGCGCATGAGGGTTAATACTGACAAGACTAGCCATCGCTCACCCTCCAATATGTCGTGGCTCAGCTGTTGGTCTATCCGGTTGGTAGAGCATGGGAGAAGCTCCCGAGGTGGAGGGTACCCCTGGGCAGGTTTACGTTCGACATCAATCCCGGGAAGTTTAGCATCAAGGAGCATGCTCTAATCACGATTGTGAGTTGCTGGCGCGGTCCACTAGCTTTGTTATAAGCTCATCTGAGTTGACATCAATAGTGTGTCAACATTAGTGCCAGCACGGCATATGCTTCGGGCTCTCTTGTAGCCATCACGATGCCACAGTACTGGAATCGTGATTTTGGAGCAGGCTTCGCCTTCATCTACCTCCTGACGTCCCAGATGCTAGGGTAAGATTCGCTCCCGTCGCTGGTGGTGACCCTGTCTAACCAAATCAGTTTTGGGCTGGCTGGGCTTGCGCGTCGCTGGCTCGTCTATCCAGCTGCACTCATCTGGCCGTCATCGTTGTCGTCGACGGTGCTGTTCCGAGCACTCCATGAACCCGAAAGTCGCGCAACAGTCAACGGCTGGAAGATGAGCCGTTATCGCTTCTTTGCCTATTTTACTGCCATCGGCTTTGTGATCTACTGGTTCCCAGACTACATCTGGACCAGTTTGAGCACGTTCGCCTTTGCCACCTGGATTGCCCCAAAGAACCAGAAGGTCAACACCATCTTTGGGGTAAGTGTTCCTCCAATCCTTTTTGGTGAGGTTCGGACTGACATGCGCAGATGAATTCTGGGCTGGGATTGATTCCGATTAGTCTCGACTGGACTCAGATCAACTATGCAGGATACCCCCTCATGACCCCCTTCTATATCACCTGCAATGCTTTTGCGGTGGTGGTCTTCTTTTATCTTTTCCTCTCGCCGATTCTGTACTACACGAATGTCTGGAACAGTGCATAGTGAGTCGAGTCATGGTCTGCCGTACTATTAGTACTCTCTAATTTTTCTTTCGCAGCCTGCCTCTGCTTTCCTCTTCCACCTTCGACAACACCGGAAGCTCCTACAATGTTTCTCGAGTTGTCGACGAAAACCTGGACTTTGTGCTCAGCAAGTACGAACAGTACTCACCCATGTATATATCCATGTCCTACTCGCTCACCTACGGCCTCTCGTTCGCCGCTGTGACGGCCGTCGTTGTGCACACCTATCTGTACAATGGTTCGGAGATCTGGGCCAAATTCAAGAACTCCCGCCATGGCGGTGAGGATATCCATCGGCGGCTCATGCATGCTTATCGGGAGGTCCCTGATATTTGGTATGGGATTCTATTCGTTGTCACGGCCGGACTGGGCATCTTCACCGTCAAGTATTGGGAAACCGGCCTGCCCGTGTGGGGCTTCATCGTCGTGTGCTGCGGCATGTGCGTCTTCTTGATTGTGCCCGAGGGAATCCTCGAGGGAACCACCAACCAGCGTGTCTTCCTGAACATCATCACTGAGCTAATTGCGGGATATGCTTGGCCCGGAAAGCCGATCGCGAACATGATGGTCAAGTGCTATGGGTATAACTCGGTCAAGCATGGAATGGATTTTGCACAGGACCTGAAGTTGGGACAATATATGGTGGGTGTCCAACATGTTTGTTGAAAGGAATCAACTATAACTGGCGCAGAAAATCCCGCCGCGGGTCCTCTTCTTCGCCCAGATCTACTCCAGCATCTTAGCCACCATGACTCAGACCGGCGGTATGCTCTCTCTACCATTTCAGGTGACACCCCAAGCTGACACTCGCTAGTCTTTCGCTGGATGATGGGCAACATCACGGGGCTGTGTGACCCAAAGAACACGCAGAAGTTCACCTGTGCTGGTGCTAAGGTTATGTATAACGCCTCGTTGATCTGGGGCACCATTGGCCCGCAACGCATGTTCCAGTCAGGGCAGGTGTACAACGCGCTTATGTACTTCTTCCTCATCGGAGTAAGTCCTCCCCAGCTCCCAGTGTCGATGTACCTAACGTTATGTTTAGCCTGTGGTGACCGTAGCTGTGTGGCTGATCTACCGCCGCTACCCCAACAGCTGGGTCAAGTACATCAATGTGCCCATCTTCTTCAATGGAGCGGGTAACATCCCGCCTGCCAACACCAGTTTGTGCCCCTTCCGTTTTCCCTCTGGTGTGAACATACTGACACCCTGCAGCGCAATATTCTCTCTGGTTCATCTTCGGATACGTGTTCATGCACCTCATCCGCAAACGGGCCTTCCTGTGGTGGAAGAAGTACAACTGTGAGTTGGAGTCGGTCCACGTCGAAGAATGAATCGCGCTAATCACATGACGGGCAGATCTGCTGCAGGCGGCCATGGACACGGGCACGGCGATCGCGACCATTATCATCTTCTTTGCGCTGACTTATAACGGGATCACGCTGAGCTGGTGGGGAAACAATGTTGGGTCGGACACAGATGATACCAACTCGGTGCCGTGGTTGACGGTCCCGACCGGGGGCCACTTCGGCAAGGGCCCTGGCGAGTTTTAGGGCAGCGCCGTGGGCCAGACTACTACATAGTAGGTACTTGCATGTAGATTCGATAAGAGTCTCGGGTTAAAAATGGCATTAGCGAGTTAATGAGCTGGCCGTAGGGGGCCGCAAATCATGACAATGGCACTGTCATTGACTTATAGTAATGAAAAATATGCCCTAATGCTTTTGTTCTCTATGATAGCAGCCAGACGGTGTAGCAATGCATGACGCAACCAGAATAATCCCAAAAATCTGCAATCTGAAATCTGCAATCTATCCTCAATGATGCCTCGAAAGATCTAGACGAAACGCGACATGCAAGACGCAAGCATGGCTGACAGGTGATGTAAGAAAAACAGCGAGGATAACCGCGCATGCAGTATATTCTGCGTGGCCCCTAATTCTTCCGAGGAGAATTCTGCTGCCCGACAGACAGCTGCAACGTTGGTCTCTTATCTCCGGGTCTTGGGACTGTACAATCAGATTCTTTTTACACTCAAGGACCACCGTTATAGATCAAATTTCTGCACGACTAGTGTCGCGGATATCCTCGGTTGCCGTCGGGGTCAGCCACAATGCCGCGCGGGTGTGCCTGGCACGAGCCACATTTCCGAGGGTACCCGTCGCGTACCTTTCGGAGTAAAATCGTTGATTGGACAATTGCAGAACAAGCTCCTTCGGAGATGTGGCTGGAGGTGTAAGACATCCAGGCTCAGCGGAAAGAGATGGAGCACAAGTGAAGTAAGAACCAGTTCTCGGCCCGCGACAATCTACTTGCCCTGGCGGTTTGGTGTGAGCACTGATAGACTATGGGTAATTCGGATTCGGAATTCGATCATGGCACCACGGGCGGAGGCCAGTGGAAAATTTGTCGTCGTTAGTCTAGATATGATGGATAAAAGTGGAAACACCCATTGCCAGACAAGTGGGTTACGGGCTGTGGAGTAGTGATGGAGCACTGAGTAGATATATCAGGGCCTGCCTGAGCTGTCCTCTTTCTTTCTCTCTGGTTCAATGTGATAGACATCAATCCCATACACTCCGGAGACCGGCATCAGCATCCACTCGCCATGGAACACCACGATGATCATGAAAAGTACTTCTCCGAGACGACACCCGTGGACAGCACCAGTGATGATTACTCGTCTTCCTTCGACGAGCCACAGCACCCGGACGACGAGCACCATCCCGACTCGTTAGAGTTGGCCCGTATCAACACCTATCGGCTGCAGCAGAAGGCGACGGTAGGGTCGACGCGACCCCCCGTGCCCCGAGAGAAATGGCTGCCCATGGGCGCGGGCAAGGAGTATCCGCCGCTGCTACCGGACCCGGAGACGTATGTGGTCGAATTCGACGGCGCACAGGATCCCATGCATCCGTATAACTGGTCCATCCTACGGAGGTATGCATGCCCACCAAACCCCAGATCAAGAACCCTCATAAACGTCCCAATCACTAACTCCTTCCAATCCCACAGATCCATCCTCGTAGCCATCCTCTGCTACTCGACCTTCGCGGCCTCCTTCACCAGCGCCATCTTCTCCGCTGCGTCGACGGGCGTGAGCCGGGAATTCTCCGTCAGCACGGAAGTCAGCACGCTCGGGGTGACGCTGTACGTGCTAGGGTTCGCGGCGGGGCCGACGATCTGGGCGCCGGCGTCGGAGCTGATCGGGCGGCGGTGGCCGCTCTCGCTGGGGCTGTTCGGGTGTGGGATCTTCACGATCGCGTCGGCCACGGGCAAGGACGTGCAGACGATCATGCTGTGCCGGTTCTTCGGGGGCCTGTTCGCGGCGAGCCCGATCTCGATCGTGCCGGCGGTGTTTGCGGATCTGTTCAACAACGCGCAGCGCGGCATCGTCATGTCCATCTTCTGCATGGCGGTGTTCATCGGCCCCTTCGCTTCTCCCTTTGTCGGCGGGTTCATCGCCAGCAACAGCCGCCTCGGCTGGCGCTGGACCCTGTACCTGCCGGCCATCATGGTCTTTGCCGGATTTGTTCTGGTCGCCTTGTTCCTGGACGAGACCTACGCCCCCGTTATCCTCGTCCGCAAGGCCGCCCTCCTGCGCCGCCAGACCCGCAACTGGGGCATTCACGCCAAGCAGGACGAGGTCGAGGTCGACGTCCACGAGCTCGTCCGCAACAACTTCACCCGCCCGCTGACCATGCTGGCCACCGAGCCCATCCTGCTGCTGATTTCCTTGTATATCAGCTTCATCTACGGGCTGATCTATGCCCTGCTCGGCGCCTACCCCGTCATCTTCCAGGGGGTGTACGGGATGAGTGCCGGGGTGGGGGGTCTGGCGTTTGTCGGATTGATTTTGGGCGAGTTGCTGGGAGGCGTGTTTGTGCTGTTCCTGCAGGGCGATTATAAGCGCAAGCTGGCCGCGAATGGGGACCGCCCCGTGCCGGAGTGGCGGTTGCCCGCTGCGATTGTCGGGGCCGTGGCTTTTGCTGGGGGGATGTTTTGGTATGTTTCCCCCTTCCGAACTTCATCTCATCTCTCCCCCTTGATATACCGACTCCACTCCAGGCTATATCTTCTGCCTACCTTCCACAAATATACTAATACCCTCCGATCAACAGGCTCGGCTGGACCGGCTACAACCCCCACATCCATTACCTCGTCCCCATGGCCTCGGGCGTGCTCACGGGCTTCGGCATCTTTTGCATCTTCCTGCAATGCTTCAACTACATTGTTGACTGTTATCCGACTTTGTACGTCCCCCACCCTTCTCTCCCTCCTTTCCTAACAAAAATGTGTACTAATAGAAGTAGAGCGGCATCCACCATCGCAGCCAACACCATCCTCCGCTCGGCCGTCGGGTGCGCCTTCCCGCTCTTCTCGCGGCAGCTGATGCAGAACCTGGGCGTGCAGTGGGCGGGCACCCTGCTCGGGTGCATTGCCACGGTGCTCATTCCGATCCCCGTGGTGTTCTGGCGGTATGGGCCGTGGTTGCGGAGCCGGAGTGCGTTGGCGGCGTCGCCGGTGGTCGCGGTGGAGAAGGGGGAGGAGGAGGGGAAGGGGGTGATGATGGTTTGATTTGTCTGTTCATGGGGTTGTGTCTATGACTTGATGAGTTGTGGTTTGATGAGATACCCTTGCATTTGTGTTTAGCGCTGTTAATGTTACTGTCTGTTGTATATATATGATTTCTACTTTCTGTGTGTTGTTGAAGCTTTTGTTATAGTGACAAGATGGTTATGATGTGTCAGTGTAAGCATGCTTGAGATGACTAGCTCAACGCATCAAGCAACCGATCTATCCAAAATCCTACCCCACCAACGTACACCCGAAAGAACAGATCGTGCGCCAGTCGGGTCGGGTACGCGAAGCAGACGTTCAAGTTGATGGCGATAACCAGCATCGAGAAGAGGGCGTAACGCCGATGCTGAAGCCTAGCTCGCGGAAGCAAGCCGCGGTAGGTGTGCGCGGGTAGTTTTGATGGTCGTGGGCGTGGTCGCGGTTCCAGGAGAGGATGTGTTGTTGGAGCGGGGTCTATTTCTTTATTAGGGATATCTTTTGGATGGGGTTGATGGGGTGGGGGAATGGGGAATAAGGTTGGGGAAGGTGGCTGGGGGGAGGTGGCTGGTGATGCGGCATTTCGGGGCTGTGATGGTGATGGTGGTGGTGGTGGTGGTTTTGGGAGTGGGAGTGGTGTTTGGTTTAGGCATTGTGGTGTGATCCTGGGTACAAGGTTACTTGTTTGTCTCAATTATCATTGCTACTAGATTGATCAATAACTACCGGTTGCACAAAAATCAGGATGAATAAGATAAGATGCGCTGGATGGCGTCACGACTGATTGGTGAAGCCGGGTCATTGTGATGTCATCCCCCCCCATCCAGCCTTCAACCTATCGCAGCCTCGCCTTATCAATATTCCCCTTAGAAACCACAATTAAGGAATATTGTTTCAAGCAGGCAAGCCAATCCTGGCCGAGTCGAGTCTCTTCTTGACTGGCTGGTATGGTCTCCGGCTTTTTCCGCAGTAGAAACCCATCAAAACTAGTCTACACTCGTGATCGCCGGATGCAATCTGGGGAACAGAGATCAAGGAACTTAGAACTCGAATGGTCCATCGAATCCAACCGTAGAACGATTAGATCGCCTCTGTCTGGGTCTGGCCAACCTGACCTTGTTCTGCGGAGATCATCGCAGACCATTCGCTCCCACTCTCGTCTCCGGGTAATGTATCCCATCAATCAGCGACAAGAACGCAGCTCTTTCACACCTGTCATGTTTGTGTCATGCTTCTCGGCGCTCAAACAGCGTATCGAAGCTGAGTCTACCGTTAGGTCATCGTGATGCGATTCTGTATAACCCAAGCTTATATGCACTCCATGCCGACCACTCAGAAAAACGCTCAAGCAACGGAATCCTAATTCACTGCATTGCTCCGGCCATGCTCCAAGCTCTGAACCTCTACAGCGTCACATGCCATAGAGCAATCCGACACAGCGCCTTCAAACGTGTCAACTACCAGCTGCTCTTCACCGTCTCTCGATACTCGACCAGTACCACCTCGCCCTCCCGCAAGCTGGCCACCATGGCGGAACACTCCCAGCAATTCATGAACACCTCCGGCGAGACGGACCCGGTCTGGGTCCGCCACATGCCTTACTCCAAGTACCCACACTTCCCTGTCCTGGATGAGAATGTTGAAACCGATGTCTGCATTGTCGGGGCCGGCATCGCCGGTATCTCCATCGCGTACGAGCTGGTCAACCGGGGCAAGCGGGTTACCGTGATCGAGGCCCGCAACGTCCTCTCCGGGGAGTCCGGCCGCACCAGTGGCCACCTGTCCAACGCGCTCGATGACGGGTACACCGAGATTCAGAAGAAGCATGGGTCCCAGGGCGCCCGGGCCGCGGCCGAGAGCCACACCTGGGCCATACAGCGCGTCGGGGAGATCTCCAAGTCCCTGGGCATCGACTGCGAGTACCGCACGCTGCCGGCCTATGAGATCTCGCAGTACCCGCGCGGCGACTCCAAGCACGACCAGGAGATCGCGGAGCTGAAGGAGGAAGTCGATCTGGCCCAGAAGCTGGGCCTCCGGGCCTCGTACCACGAGGGACTCGCCGTGAAGGGCTGGGACGGCGCGATCGACCAGCGCGACGCGGCCGTCTTCGCCGACCAGGCCACCTTCCACCCGACCAAATACTTCGTCGGGGTGCTGGAATGGCTGCGCCAGCAGCCCAATTTCCAGTGTTACACCCATACCCGCATGATGTCCGTCGAGGAGAAGAACCTCGTCCAGGTGAAGACGTTCAACGGCCACACGATCACCGCCAACGACGTCGTCCAAGCCACGTGCGTCCCACTGCAGAAGCTGAGCGTCATCGCCGAGATGGAGTACATGCGCACGTACTGCATTGCTATCCGCGTGCCGAAGGGGTCGATCGAGGACTGTCTGCTGTATGACGAGGCAGAGGCGTACAAGTACATCCGCTTCACGGAGTGCGATGCGAAAGATGACTATTTGGTGATCGGGGGTTGCGACCACAAGGTCGGCCAGGAGGAGACGGGAGGCCGGTTTGAGGAGCTCGAGGCCTGGGTGCGCGAGCGGTTCACCCAGGCCGGGTCGGTCGACTACCGGTGGAGCGGGCAGATTTACGAGCCCGTCGACTATATGGCGTTCATCGGGCGGAACCAGGGCCAACACCATACCTATATTGTGACGGGCGACAGCGGGAACGGACTCACTCACGGTGTGCTAGCAGGCAAGCTAATCGCGGACGAGATCACCGGCACTGAAAACGCCTGGGCTCAGCTGTACAACCCCAACCGTCTCAAGAGCATCGCGAAGTCGATGCCTAGCATGATAAAACATGATCTGCAGATCAATGCCCAATATAAGCGGTGGATGCAGTCCGACATCAAGGACATCGAGGATCTCGCGCCTTGTTCGGGAGGCGTACTGAAGGAGAACCCGGCCAAACCAATCGCCGTGTACAAAGATGACCAGGGCAAGGCCCATAAGTACAGTGCCATTTGCCCTCACATGAAGGCCGTGTTGAGTTGGAACGATACGGAGAAGAGCTGGGATTGCCCGGTCCACGGTAGTCGGTTCAGCTGCGACGGAGTGTGTATTGAGGGACCGTCCAAGGCCAACCTGACGCCCATGGATGAGTTTGCGAAACGGGAGCAACGTGCTCAAGAGGCCATGTAAACGATATCAGAATTTTCTTTTCTCCTTTCTTTTCTATCAATGAGATATATGTAATGGTTCAAGTCGAGTACCATGGATTTGCGTTAAAGATGTGCGTTGTCCAGGGATAGAATTAACCATGAACGGGTAAGGATACGAAAACGAAGCGCGACCGGGGATAAGCTTAGATATTGTGGAGCCCGCCGCCCCTTTCCTAATCGGGAGCACGCAACGAGATACGAAGCATCATTTTTTCCCCTTAGACACACTGCCACGAGGATCAGTTCCCAGCCATCGTTTACACTACATTTGAGGTAAATGAGGTCCACTACTACCTTAGTTATGGATCGAGTCCACAGTCGGGCATCTCTGGTACGGCAACAGCGTTCAAGTTAAAAGCAGAGCGCAATCCTCTGTCTTGTCTTCTTTCTTTCCTGCAATCTAGTCGCCATTGAACCTCTTCTGCCAATACCTCCTTTGTTAATCAACCAGCACATTGGCTATGGAATTCACGTTCTATTATTACGCGCCATCCAGCGCAGCCGCGGGCATCTTCGTGGTCCTGTTTGGCCTCAGCACCCTTCTGCACTTCTACCAGCTGGCGCGGACTCGGTCATGGTTCATGATCCCTTTCTTCATCGGAGGCATCCGTACGTCAAACATGTCACCCTTTGTCCATATATCCACAAGCTAACAGTACGGATCAACAGTCGAGACCATCGGATACGTGGGCCGCCTGCTGTCCGCTCTTCAGAGCCCCGATTTCACCAAAGGGCCGTACATCATTCAGAGCGCCCTGATCCTCATTGCGCCCGCCTTCCTCGCGGCGAGCATCTACATGACCCTCGGTCGGATCATCCGCATGGTTCACGCAGAGCAATACGCGGTCATCCGACTGAGTTGGATGACCAAGATCTTCGTGACGGGCGATGTGCTTTCTTTCTTGATGCAGGCTTCCGGTGCGTTTCCAGCCACAACCCTCACTCTACTACAACTTGCTGATTGATGAACAGGCGCCGGGCTGATGGTCAGCAACTCCAACGACCCCTCCACCGGAGAACACATCATTATCGGCGGTCTCTTCGTCCAGATCATCTTCTTCGGCTTCTTCATCATCACGGCTATTATCTTCGAGTCGCGCATGCGGAAGAACCCGACCGGCACGGCCATGGAACTGTCCGGTGTGTGGCGCCGGCACATGGTCGCCCTCTATGTCTCGAGTGTCCTTATCTTCATTCGTTCCATTATCAGAGTGGTGGAGTACCTGGAAGGGTATGACGGGTATCTCATGAAGCACGAGGCATTCATCTATGTCTTCGACGCGCTCCTGATGTTCGGGGCGATGGTCGTGCTGCAGTACATCCATCCCAGCCAGATCAACTGCTTCCTCGGGATGGGGGACAAGTACTCGGAGAAGGCCTTCAAGACGCGCAAGTTCGTGCCACTTGCGACGGAGATGGAGGTGTCGTCTGATGTTTGAGGGGGTGTGTTCCGCGATGAATGTTGTAGTTGAGGTCTTTACGAAGCGATGATTGTTCTGTGTTGCCCAGCAAGGCATATATATGTATATACTGACAGTTTATGATCTCTCCTCTGACATCGTCTGCGACCACCATGGTCAATATTCACTTATCATTGAGTTGAGGAGAGTCCCATGCCATCATTCTTATGCTCGGCCGTGCAGCTCACATTCACCATCACCTTTCTATCTATCTATTCCCTGCTTCCCGGCCGACTTCGCCACTTTTCCATTGCAAATCACTTTGACCGTGCCCCTTTCGTCTCCAGGCATCAGCCCTTACACTCCTGCTTTCCTCCCGTTACAACATCCTCGCCTACCTGACTGGCATATGCTCAGATTCCCATGAATCACTGCTTTCCTCCATCATCCACCATTTACCTCTTTCGCCATGGCCTCACCAGCTGCGTGCTTCTCGGAAGATCAGGAGAATTTTAATATCCCATCACCGCGACGCCAGGCGCTTCTGGAGCGACCAAAAGATACTTGGGGACAAGAGCGTGTTTCTCGCTTTTGGTGGGCAATGCTCCATGTTTGTGATATTGATGTCCTCGACCATCTTGTCACCCTGGAAACCTGCTCACGACACAAAGCAGTGAATGGAATGATCAGCCCCTGGATGGGGCTGGTTATGCGTATCATAAAACTTTGGATGCGGAAGCACATATCGCCATACGTGGTGCACCCTTTGAGCAAGTCCATCCATGCTTCCGACTCCGAGAGTATCATTTTTGCAGTAGAAAAAAGGGACAGCTTTTCGTGTGTTGTCACCTCCGACCCTGATGGCCAGACCGCTTCCATCTTTCCAATCACCCTTATGGGAGAAGCTCTACGGAAAAGCGATATGGGCGAGTGGCCCTCACTTCTTGACCTGCTCGGGCTTTGAGGCCTCCCGCTACGGTTGCGCGAGGGGAAGCTGCGATTTTCAGAGATCCTCCGGATCCTACCCAGGGGGCACAATCAATCAACAACACGATTACTTTCAACCCCACCCTGCATACCCTTTGGAACGCAAGATTGTTTGCCTTGCGACCCCAAGCCGAACGTCCGCCGGCCGACAGTCGCGAACTGAAGGTTCAGTCTCTCTGACTACCTTTCAGCACCAAGCATTCGCCGTTCTTCGAGGAGGTCGATTTGAGTTTGAGGCCCCCACCGAACGAGATAGGTGCTCTGGCAGACATCCGCGAGAGAGACTCATTGGAACTTGTGTTGAAAATAGCTGTGGGACAGGCCGGAATTCCCACACTGGCGACTGGGCATGAGATTACGATTACTACTAGTGATGCAGCTGAATACCCGGTTCCCAGCTACGGCCTATTGGAAATGCATCTCCTTCTGACCCGGCTCACTCGACTTGCTGGTCTGACCGCTTTGAATTACGAGAATAGTGAACTTGGTGATGACAAGGCGCATATCCTGAACTGGTTGTCCGACATTAACTAGCAAGTTTCGCTGACCTTGCCGTCGGCTGCTTGCTTGAGGCCTGGAGAGCTACGTCTTTTCCCAGATACGGTCCAAGAACATGTCAAAAGGAAATTCGGTCAGAGTTAGGTTTGTTAACCATCCCTTACAAGGTCTGTCCTCAAGATACACAGGTTCTCTGGGTTTACCTGGGCTAATAGTACTGTACCGAAAAGTGGAGGATGAAGAGATTATTGTACGGCCTGATAGGAGAGGGAGCCAAAAGTATTGACCTGTGTCTAGACAACAGCAGAAGGGGTCGGCTAGCTTGGACAATAGACTACTAAACACCCGTTTTCTCCGCGTGCATGCGCATAGTGTCGCAGTGATCGACGCCCTGTTATCCGCATTCAGGCTTGCTCTACCACCGTAGACTGCTTTTACATGCAGAGTGCGAGCCAACCATCCGACTCGTATCGGGCGCTGCCATCCACGCTAGGCACACAGTAATAAACCTTCTATGAATCACTGATAGGCCAATAAAGATACTTCTCTTGATTCCATCTGCAGCACTCCGCAGATGCGCGATACTACCAGTACCCAATGATGTGTGTGGTTCCGCGCAAGCAAATGCCGTCATACCGGGACCGAAGAAGTATATATCCCCAAGCCAGTCCACCTCCCTTCCTCCCCAACCTTCCAAACCTGAGCTACCAGCACAATGCCAGAAACTAACCCGCGGGACATCCTCCCGAACCTCCCCTGCGCCCTCCCAACAGCAGGCATCCCAGCAAACACAGGCGTCCGCAAGACTGCGGGCCTATTCTCCGACCTCTTCCGCACCGACCTCACGCCCACTCTTTTTACTCAAGACGCAGTATGGCGAGACACCTTCGCGCTGACCGGCACCTTACGAACCTTCTACTCCGCGCCCACCATCTGCGACGTCTTCAACCGCCTATGCACCAGCCGAGAAGCCCATGCCTTCTGTGTCGACATCGACGCCGCGAAGCCTGTCCGCCTGGGTGCCGAATGCGGCTGGATCGACGTGCCCTTCGTCTTTCAGACCAGATCACGCCCAGCCACCAATTGCTCGGGAGTGATGTCGCTGGTCCGGGCCGCCCCGGAGGAGGAGGAGTATCGGGTGTGGATGCTGTGCACGATGCTTGAGGGATTGCTCGGGTGGGGGGATGTGGATTCTCTGGGTCCGGGGGTGCAGAACATCTATAATGAAACCTAGGCCATGATATTGCGAAGGATATGGTCGCATCTGGGGCTTCATGTGTCACTATGGTGCAGCGTAGTACAACTTGTGAGTTGCTTTACACTTTCTTTGCCAATAATTATAAACCTTTTGCTCATGAGCTGATAACACCAGACGTTCTGCCTCGGGAATACCTGCAGCGAGCATGGGAAGGTAGGCTGCGTCCGCTGCCGTCTTTATAAGGTTTGCCTGAGAGTCTTGCTCTGATGGCACGCCAGGCATGTTCAACGATGTGACGCCTACGGAGGTCTCCGACCGCGAGATGAACCTCGTCCCGACTGCTGTGGCGCGTCTGATGACCATGGCAGCTGTGCATCCCCCGGCCGCCGCCGAGCCAGAGCGGTTCCAGGCTCTCCACCGCGCTGGGTTCCGAGTGGAAGTGTTTGGAGATCTGATCTATCAGTTGAACCAGCGTCTTGGTGGGCATTCTATGGATACAGGGTCATCGGCAATGATCGCCAGGGGCGAGGTAGGGATCATATGAAAGCTAGAAACACAAGCGAGTCAAGTGCGCTGACTGGGTTTCGAATAGATCAAAGTCAAATCCGATAGTCCGTTAGCGTCATACACAGAAGAGGGCCTCCTTTTCAGTGACGGGAGCGTCCTTCCGGCGGATGTTGTGATCTTCGCGACGGGGTTCACCGGGAACCTCCGTGACTCGGTCCGCACGTTCTTCGGCGAAGACATCTACAATCGCGTGGAGGACTACTGGGGTGTTGATCCGGAGGGTGAGTTGAAGGGCGTTTACGTCCCAACTGGCCGTAAGTGCAATCTGTTCTGCTTCTTTGCATAAAACGCTATGAGGAGTATTGAGAGTTGACGTGAAATTCATGCCAGATCCTGGTCTATGGTATATGGGAGGAGGAATGGGCCAAGCTAGGTTCTATTCGAGATTTGTGGCCTTGCAGATCCGTGCCAGCCTCGATGGGACTCCATTGCCTGTGTACCAAGGAATACACCTAAAGGAGAACTCGGCATAGCCGGCGAAATTTGCATCTCTCATGATGCACTGCAAGACCCCTAGGATAAATCCTAATTGCAGCCGCTCGAGACGATAGACTGAATTATGTCCCGGCTGCCCTAGCATTGTCAAATGTAGAAATGTTCTAATTGCACTCAAATCGGGCTTGATTCTCATGTGAACTGCCATCATCGTGCCTTTTAAAAGGCTGGCAGCGGTCCTGAGATCATGACCTGTCCCGCCTTCCTCCATTCAAGTTTCTCAGCCAGCATATCCCAGCTCAATGGACCGTCAAAACGTCCTATACCTTTCAGACGAGCCGCCACAGACGTAACTAGATGTTCGAACTGGTCTTTAATCTCTTTGATTTGTTGTAAATAGTTCGACTCATGGAAGGAGTCAGCGAATTCATTATCATTGGTATCGGAGTCGTCGTCACCCTCGTCGCTAAAGTCATCATCGGCGTCCTGACTATGTATGCGGGTCTTGCGGTCCACAGCTGGATGATTGCGACTGTCTACATTTCTCAAAGTCCTCCGGAATTGAGACTGGTCGCTTCCGTAGCGCGTAGCCTGAACCTCCGAAAAACGGACACAAAGGTCGAGAATAGCAACAATGGCTTGGTGAATCATTTCAAGATTGTCCGATAGCAAGCATTGTTCTTTAAGAGACATCATAAAGTTATAGTGGGCCTCGACCATACCATCAATGTCACTGGCGGCGGATAAGTCCTTGCGTAGCGACGCGGTTGCTGCTGAAATGACGAAGTCTGTCATGTGACTGTAGATGGCGTTGAGAAACCAGAGCATGTTGTGTCGCAGCGCATAGCTTAGCGTATTGTTCCTCGTATCTTGTATCTTGTCGTGGATATTGCTATGCTGTAAGCGCTGTTTGACAAGTGCATGCTTCGCTCTGCGTATCTGCATCAGAAATCTGGAAATTCGCTGGTAATCAGAGATCGCGGATTTTGGGATTATGTTTGCAACAGGCCACGGTAGGATATAATCAAATGAAATTGCATTAAGCATGTTCATCGATCGGCTGCTGCTCTTCTCGCCGTTTATTCCATCCGTCGAGGATCGTACAATGAGTCGTGACGGGTCAATAAAGGGCATCGAACCAAGAATACTCTGCGCCAGTTCTGTAAGGAGATATCGGTCGCTCCATGCCGCTTTCCCTCTATCGATCAAGTCGAATATTTTACTGTCGATTATGCCAGACATGCTCATGTCTCGGCAGAGGTAGATGTACTCCAGAGCCTGAAGCGATTCCCACAACCCACACTCTTTGTCAAACTTGCGTCTCAGTAACGCGGATGTAGCATTGTAATTTACCTCCACCATCCTCTGGAGGGCAGACTCGAGCAAAACAGAGAAAGGAAGGTAAGATGAAGGGGACTCTGGAGGGCACACGTCCTCTATCGTCACGGATGTTTTTCTGCGGTCCTCATCACCCGGACTCATGTTCAAGTGCCGCAAGAATACCATGCTCTTGCCGGCAATGAGGACTTTCTGCATGATGGGTTGGATGAATCGGGGCACAGAGGAGATGTTCGAAAGCGCATCGAGGGTATACCAGTCATGCCAGAGCGTTCGCAGGTCACCATTCTTCTGCTGGTGGTGAACGAAAAACCCATGATTGGCTGCGTCTTCTAGTTTGCCGGTTTCTAGCCAGAGACGAATAGGTCGGGCAAAGGTTTCCAAACATGAGAAGAACAGATCAGCAAGGACCGCGAACCTATCATCATCACCTGTCGCTTGAGTCAAGCATACTACATCGTACAGACGATTGAGACATTGAACGGAAGCATTCACTGACGTTGTCTCAAGCTTCGAGACTAGGTCTGACAGTATCAGGAGAAGCCTAGTTTCACGGCACACATCTTCAGAGAGTTGCAGCAGACTAACAGAGGCGGTTGACGTTGGAGAGAGGTATTGATGTTGTGCTTTTGAAAGAAACATGTCATAATTACTCAGACAACCTTCCAGTCCCCGCTGGAAGGTTTGCATATAAGGAATAGTTTGTGGCATCCTGACGAATAGTCTGAGAATGTCGACTTGAGTTCCGACTGAACTCAGGGATCGTAGAACCGAGGAGAAAGTTTCTCTCGATAAATGCGCAATATTGTAGTTCTGATCTACTTCAACATTGCCATTAAATCGTCGAAACATAGAAGTAGGCAGGCCTTGCAGCATGAAGATTGTCTCCCGAATAACCTCAAGTTCCGTCAAGGCGCAAGAAGATACTACTTCGTGACCCCCATCGAACTTGCTGTTTCGTGTCCAGAATTGTGCCTGCTTTATCGACTTTACCAGTTCTTCGTCATCACCAGATGTCAATGCAGCATCTGGAATCACATAATCTTCTTCTGGAGCTATAGAAATCTGGGGTGGTCGCGAGCGGTGGGTGTCGGTTGACAGGGAAACAGATGCGATCTCCTCATCGGAAGAATCGGCTCCGTAGTCTACAGCTTCCCAGATATCCTCTTCGCAAAATGCCGACCCGGCTGCATCCAAGTCAGACCAAGTGAGCGGTGCGGCCTCCTCTTGGAGTTTCGGCTTTGGGATTCGATCCAATCGTGAATACTGAGCCGGACGATCTGCAAGTTCCAGCAGCAGAGAAAGATATTCCGGGGCCCAGGAGCTACGGTGCTCATTGAGCTCTAGCAACCTGGAGCGAAGTGCATCTGCAAGCTCATCTTTGTTGAGAACTTGGAATTTCTCCTGCAGTCCATCCAGGTGGTTGGCAACCGCAAACTGATCTGTACGGCCATGAGCACCAGCTTTAACTGTGTCCTCGGCACGACGCTTGAGGGCAGCAAAGCGTGGTATGTCCTAAACAAGACATGTTAGCACCCACCCTTGAAGTAAAAGTGGGCTTGAACCAAATGCCTTTGCGTCAGCCTTTGCGACGGCCTCAATTAGCTTTTCTAATAGAGCGCTCACGTTGGCCGTAGCAGCCATGACGGGCACAACATAGGTGAGGCAGTCTGAGCACCTTATCTCTGGATATCAGCACAGCCACTAAGGAAAAGACGAAAAGGAGCGCTCTCCATCGTCCTGTGGTTTCATCAAGGCCGTTGAATTGGTTACGCGGCGCTGATGAAGTGGTGCAGGTCGGCGACCGAGCGGCAGAGATGATTGATCGGGATAGATCCACGCTAGGCCTGTTGGGGAATAGCGGCTAGGTGTTTCGGAAACTGGAACGAGAGACCGTCTGGAAGAGAGAGAGAGAGAGTCTCGCGGCGGGAGGCGGCGATAAGTTGATTAAGTAGCGACAAGTCTCCCCTGCGGCCTCAATTCTCCCCTGTTGCTCACTTTCCCCCTCCATTTCACCTTTCGTGGGGATTTAGCAGACCGGCACAATGGCTGTCGCAAGACCCATCCGGATGCTGGCTGCATCATGTATTATCCTCGTCCTCTTCCTCATCTTCCAGATGAACAAAACACCCGCCTTGATCAGTAAGGGGTCGTCGTCGTCATCATCAACACCATATGAGGGCATCACCTCCGATCCTCTCAAAGATCGTACGTCTATGCAGCTCCAATGACTTCACTCCTCTAGGCTTATCTATCTCCTACTAACGTACTCTTTTTCCTTCTTCAACAGCAACTGGCGAGCCCGAGGGTAAATTGTGGCGTGTGACCGACGGCGACTATAGTCCCGGCAACTCGAAATCTCCCCGTACCAACGCGGCCCTCATCTCTCTTGTCCGAAACGAAGAACTCCACGAATTGATCCCGACCATTCGCGATCTTGAACGCACCTGGAATAGCAAATTCAATTATCCCTGGATCTTCTTCAATGACCAGCCCTTCACGGAAGAATTCAAGAAGCTGACGCAGGCGGAAACGAAGGCAAAATGCTACTACGGTATGTCCAGCTGATCGACCTAGGCACTATACCACAGGTCTCTGACGTATTCATAAAGAGCAAGTGCCGAAGGAACACTGGGAGGTCCCTGAGTGGATCGATATGGACTTATTCCGCGAGTCCGCCCAATTGTTGAAGGAGAAGGGTATTCAGTACAGTGACAAGATCTCGTATCACCAGATGTGCCGCTGGAACAGCGGCTTGTTCTACCAACACCCTGCCCTCCAGAACTACCGGTACTACTGGCGTGTGGAACCCAAGGTCAAGTTCTTCTGCGATGTTGACTACGACGTCTTCCGCTACATGGAGGATCGGAACCTCACCTACGGCTTCACGATCAACCTTTTCGATGCTCCCGAGAGTATTCCCTCACTCTGGCCCGAGACCAAGAAGTTCCTCGCTGCGAACCCGACCTACCTGAACAAGAACAATATGATGAACTGGCTCACCGACGATCAACTCCGACCCGAGCACACGGAGGCCGCCAATGGATACTCGACCTGCCACTTCTGGTCCAACTTCGAGATTGGCGATATGGAGTTCTTCAGAGGCGAGCAGTACTCTGCCTATTTTGAGCACCTGGACCGGGCGGGTGGCTTCTACTACGAGCGCTGGGGTGATGCTCCGGTGCATTCTATCGGCCTGGGTCTCTTCGCCGATAAGAATAAGGTCCATTGGTGAGTCGATGTCCTCGCATTGTGCGCACAGCATCCATGATTTATCCTCTAACTTTTCTTAGGTTCCGAGACATCGGTTACAACCACATCCCCTATTACAACTGCCCCACCTCCCCCAAGTGTTCCGGTTGCACTCCGGCCAAGTTCTACGCCGGTGAGCCCTGGCTGGCCAAGGAAGATTGCCGACCCAGCTATTTCAAGCATGTCGGAACCCACTAAAAGATACGGCGCGACATGTTATGACTTCGTTTACACTTAATTATCTGGTGCAGACGGAAGGTGCTCCTCTATCTCAATATATACGAACGCCGCGCATGAGGTGCAATGAGATAAGAGACAGGCATCTCTGATCCTGCCACATATAACACTTCGTTTACGCACTCAATCAAGGGTGTCAGTTCTCTGCGCCAGGTAAAATATGCCGTTCGAGCATTGCGGTCAATTATATGTACAGGATTTTAGTGCGCACGGCTGCCACAGCTTACATGTTCTACCACCATTACATACCCAGTCTTGTTGACGAAGAAATTGCTTAAAATTCATCTTGAACTTTGGGGGGCGTTATCCAGGGATTTGTTTCTTTTCAATCCTGCTTCTCGGGTTTGGTTGTTTCCGGTGTGTCATGCTTATCTTTAGGCATGTCCGGACTGGCATTTACTGTACCTATAACATTATTTTTCAATGTGTCATGCCATTGATGATGCTCTAGAAGCGGAAGCTCTCAAACTGTATGACCTTCCTGGTCGCTACGCTTGTGTCCTCTGGTAGAAGTCGACCATGAAATCAATGGCTCAATGACTTGCAGACTTACCGGGTCCCTATCCACGAAGGCCGCCCACAATCGCATTGTATAGATCAATGACAGTAGAACAAGAACATCATCTTCGATTTTTCACACTTTAACCCCCTCAATAATACAGAGTAACAAGCAAATGCTCACATGATTTAAAAGCAGCACTGGTATAGAAAAAGCACGCGTGTACTCTCCAATCCACCCCCATTCCCCACGACAGCCAGGAAGCCGGAACGCAGCCATGGGAGGTCCGTTCTCTTTTCTTCTTTTATAGAGAAAATACACACACACACACCACCGGGACATTTCAGCAACTTCATTCCAACTGCACTTCTAGAGTATGTATACAGCGTTCCTTATCTTTAACTGACTGACAACATAAAAAAGATAAAACGACGAGACGGGTGGAATTCCGGACACAGAGGGTTGAAGTTCTGCGTTTACTGCTCCTCGGGGTAGAGCTCCTCACGGAGAGGAACACCCAGCTCCAGGCGGAGCGACTCGAGAGCCTCGAGGTATTGCTTGTACTGTTCCTTGGTCTCGGCCTTGGCCTTGATGCCTATTTTTCGATGGGCAAACAAGAGGGATTAGTATCTTCTTGAGGAATATGCGGACGTTATATGCAGGGTCAATTGGGAGGAGAGCGGAGGACTGGAGAGGAGGTTATCGCACCCTCGAAGACACGGACGGCAGTGGGGAAGTCGTTGACACGACGGGCAGCCTTGAGAGCGGCGGTGAGGACCTCAACGGAGGGGACGAGATCGTAGGCGAAGCAGTTGTTCAGGTTGCGCTGCGTTTGAAAGAATCGATGTTGTTAGTCCGGGCTGATATAGGTTCGAGCGAGAAGCGCCCAGCAATCCGCCCAATGGCAGCTGGGCTGATTATCAAGGCTGGGGATGCGAGTGGAAGAAGCGAGCAGGGGAGGCATCGGCTTACCTGGAGCTCGAAGACATCCTGAACACCGTCGAATTCCTTCTCGAATCTATCGACAGGGTGGGTTAGAGGTGGGGTTGTTGACGGGTTTGAAGTAGAGAACGAGGTAATGCCCATAGTCAAGGCACCAGAAGGGGCCGGGCTTCTCGGGTTTGGGTGCACGCTGCGACCGAGTCCGGACCAACGGGCTTGCACCTGTCTCCAATGGCTCGGCAAGTTATGATTGCATACCTGTCAGAGAACTCCTCGAAGGTCTCGTCCTCGTGGTGGCCAGAGTAGCGCTGAGCGGAGGTGCTGAAGCTGGGGCGGCTGATAGCCTGAGCGATGGGGAACTGCACGCGGGCCCGGGGCAATTGAGCGGCTCTGATGAAGCCGGAGGGACGGACGGCGCGGGTTGCGACACGGAAGACGGAGATTGGCGACATGGTGAGAGGAAGGTAGTGGTGGAGGTGGGCGAATTGGGGATGGGTGAGGGGAGAGCAAGACGGGCGAGGTGTTGACGAAGTCGAAGTCAGAGGTTAAGCCGGGCTGCACTAGGATTTTGCGGGTGGTGTGAGGTTGTTGGTGCCTCAGGCATGAAAAGTATTCGCCCTGCAGTGGTCGTCCGTCATTGATAATCGCCGGCTTTTCCTTTGCGGCTCCCGCCCAACCCGAAGTTCGCCGATGCCTCAGGCCACTAACTACGGGTATGCTGTTCACTTGCCCAGAGCCTGAGGTCTGCTTTCTATCTGCCAGCTGTGATTGGAGCATAGGCGGTACGTAGCTTATAGCTCTCAATTGGCTCATATTTGGCCCAGATCCCGTGGGCGGCATCGAGATCCGCACCCTTGCCCCGGAGATTACCAGTACCACCTCAGGCAGAGATTGTGCAAGCCTGAACTGAGACTGGCAACAACCGCCAGTCCAGTCCAGTCCAGGTTCCACGTCCTTTCCATGGAATCCCCTGCCTGCCGCCGCTGTGAGACTGACAATTATGATCGACAGTCGGTCATCTCAATTTCCAGTCCAGCTCTCAGTCAGTTATTGGTTCTTCAAATCCTCGTCCTTCAAAACGGTTTCTTCCCAATATATATTCACCGTGATGTTTTCCATCAACTGACCTCTCAAAAAGCACCCCGCGCAGCAACATGTTCGAGAAGCAAATCGTAGAAAGTAGATCGGTGATCGGAAATATTCCCCACGGATCTCGTTGACTAGTGTTTGGACCCTGGCACTGACCAGCATCATGTTTCATGAGTAAACAGTGAGTGATAAGTTACCAGGTCGCTGAGTTCTGAATCAGAGGTATACAGTGACCCAGAACCCTTGGCATAACCCTGGCGAACTTGCATGGAGATTATGTTTCAAGAGGTTACCGGGATCTCTTGGTTCGGAATTCGTATCCATTGAGACATTGGCAATGTTAGGATAGTACTCAGTAATCTAATCATAATCTCTCAGGTACTATAGTAGGTACTAGGTAGTTATTCACACCATTTCGATGGTCACCAACTGGCAGTCAGCACAGCATGTGAAGATGGCCCGGGGTTAGTGGCCGCTTCCCTATGTAGTTATGACAACCAATTACAGATTGTCAATTAGGTAGGTAACTTTGATGACCTTGACGTGACATACAACCGGCGGAAGCGACTCTTCAAAAGTTATCCTCATGAGTTTTCCACCCTCTTCTAAAAATCGAAGTCATCTCTTGCTACGAGGCTTGCCAGCCGCAAACAGCGCAATAAGGGCACCAAAATCAGGACCAGCTGGCGAACCGGGAACCCGGAAGGCACATGATCGTCGGGCCCTAAGCGGACGCCCCCTTTTTTTTCCCAGTGGCCGAGGTTGCGCTAGTCTCTTTTCAGCCGCAGCGGACGCGCCGGAGTCCAAAAAAGAAGACACGCTGAAGGATGGATGGATTCTCCTTGCGAACAGGCAGTCAAAAGAGATACCAAGTCCTCCTGCTGCTCCACCTTGTCCGCTCCCTCTTCATTTCTCTTCTTCCCTATTCTTCTTCCTTTGCTTTCCCTCTTTCTTATCCTTTGAATCGCTGCATCTGCTTTTGACTCCCCCCTCCTCTCATTCTCCTCCCTTTTTCTTACCCCATTCTCTGCTCGCACCCCTCCATCGGCCTGTCAGCAGTTTTGGGAAAAGGAAGAAGAAGCAGAAATTTGAGGTCCTTCACACTCCGGGACCTTCAGTCAATCCGTCCTCCTCTCAAGTAATTAGGACCTTGGTCAATTGCTCACAATGGCCGCCGAACTTCTTCAGAGCCTGCCCAGGCCAACCATTGATCGGCCATTTGGCATCCACCTATGGCCTATCTTCGACAAGGCGTTCGAGCTCGTTGTGGGATATCCCGCCAGCGAGTTCCGCTTCGTTGAGGGCGTCACACCCATGTCTACGTTCAAGGAGACTGCTGTGATGCTTGTGGCTTACTATGTTATCATTTTTGGTGGTCGCGCGTTCATGAAGAACCGTCCTGCTTTCAGGCTCAACACGCTGTTCATGATCCACAACTTCTACCTGACTGCGATCAGCGCAACGCTCTTGGCCTTGTTTATTGAACAACTCCTTCCTACTCTCTGGAGACACGGCGTTTTCTACACTATCTGCACACATGAGGGTGGACTTACACAGCCTCTGGTCGTTCTGTACTACGTGAGTCTCGCACCAGCTTCACATCCGATGGCCGTAACTAACCCGATTGTTTGCGCTTAGCTTAACTACCTGACCAAGTACCTTGAGCTTCTCGACACTGTCTTCCTCTTCCTCAAGAAGAAGCCGTTGACCTTCCTTCACACTTACCACCACGGTGCCACCGCTCTTCTCTGCTACACCCAGCTCATTGGCTTGACCGCTGTCCAGTGGGTGGTCATTGACATCAATCTCTTGGTTCACGTTGTTATGTACTGGTACTACTTCCAGAGCGCTCGTGGTATCCGTATCTGGTGGAAGGAGTGGATTACCCGCCTCCAGATCATCCAGTTCGTCATCGATCTTGGTATGTCATCGTCTCGCAACCGATTCCTGAAATTCAATTGACAGTTGGTTAGGATTTATCTACTTCGCCTCCTACACCTATTTCTCCTCGACCTACTTCCCCTGGGCTCCCAACATGGGCAAGTGCGCCGGAGAGGAATTCGCTGCTTTCTCCGGAATCGCCGTCATCACTTCCTACCTGTTCTTGTTCATCTCTTTCTACGTCGCTACTTACAACAAGGCTGCCAAGACTGGCCGTCCTCGTCGCAACACCGGCAGACAGGCTGTTATTGACATGGCTAAATTCGAGGTCTCTGCTCCTTCCACTCCCAACGGACAGGCCAAGTCGAACGGTGCCGCTGTGTCCACCGGACGCTCCAACGGCCCTGTCACCCGCTCCCGCAAGGCCTAAGTGCACGAGTGGTGAGACGGTCTTAGGGGCATATCTCTTCACTTCTTCGATGACCCGCTTAGCAAATCGGCTTCGAAGCGCGAATTCGTTCTCCCTTCGCTTTCACAGTCAATCTTCGCGCATCGCCATATTTCGGCCTAGCATGAGCGAGCCAACAACCAACCATTTCTGAAGCCGGGTTCCACACTCGGTCGCCAACACTTACAACTATTTAATGAATGACCTTGATGATAATGGTCGTCTTTGCTTTTCAACCAGCCTATGCATGTGGCCTTGCCGCTTTGCAGAGGTGGTACCGAGCTAATTCAGAGATATGTTCGCTTTGGGAAAGGCTTTCTACCCTTTTTCTTCTTCTTGGAATCAGCCGAGCAAAGACCATGACTTGGCTATTTCAGCTTGTATTCTACATGCTTTACTTCGCTTCGTCACGTCGCCTTTGTTCCGCTGGCTGCGGAGTCCCGACATATGTCTTTTTTTGAATCGTCTATAAACGGGAGGTCAACATAAATGTAATCATGGTTATGTGTTTTTCTTGTCATTGCTCCTTACCTGTATATAATTGAATACCTTTCGGACTTCACTAATTTTGAAATGTGCAATTGGTTTTCATAAAATTTTGTTTCTGTTTACCTTGCTGGTTTGGGGCTTTTGGGAATCAAAAATATGTACCTGTCGAGGAGGAAACGTGAGGAGTATGAGCATGGGAGCTGTGGTTATTGGTAATACCCAGATGAACTGTCTGATACAGATGATTTTCTGGGGTTGAACGAAACGAAAATTCGCAACGAGTCTCGGCGTCAGCCCGAGGCAAGATACCTTTTGGGATCCACAGTAGGCAACATCCGTCCGCTTTGCTGCCTGCCTTGTGCTACAGTGCACCTGAGTTTTCGAGCTGCTGTTGTTCATTGCTTTTGTAGTCACTATCGACATGTGCGCAAGCATTCAAGTTACTCCGAGCCGGGGAACCACAATTGACGCAGATAGTGATGAAAAGACCGAAAGTCTCTAGATTCACACTACGATGAAGACGACTCCGGGGATTTTGAGCCTGGAAAGAAGTACTGTTTTGCAGTGATCGACGGATGAAACTGTTGTGGGTTTGGTTACACTCTAGATCCGAGTTCAACGGAGACTCTCAGAGACGAGGTCTCTTTGGAGACCATGCACGTTGTTGTACTGTGCACGACACAACCGCCATGGCCGTGCGCTATCACCTTACGTACTAGTATCATCGAAGATGATACCATGGTTTGTGGAATATCCATGTCTTACTCCGGTTCCTCCCCCGCTATGAACAATGATCGCCCGCGCTGCCGATAGTTCATGCAGCGTGATGACGATCAAGGTAAAATCGTCACTCAGCATATGTTCCGAATACTCAGTTGCAATCTGTGCTTTCATGCCTAGGCATTGTTGACACACGACGAGTCCCCAGCGAGTTTCAGGGAATTTAGGGAATTACCTACCGATAAGCATTGTGGCGTACGCGTCCTGCCCGGTGGTGAGTTCGATAAAGCCGATGTTTATGGATTCATCCGAAGAGTCAGTCCTGACCGACCAACTTCCTTCCCAATGTCATCATAGCTGGTCGATCTACGAAGAACAAAGATTCCCCGAGATCACCAAGTTCAGTGTTCTGTAGCATGCTCAAACCAAGATTGTTGTGGAATCATGAACTCCGATTCCTCTTCCTCGGCATTTACAGCGACATCTCAGTCGCAGATCCAAGCATCTCGAAAGTGCTCCAGAAAGACATAAAAGGGCACCTCAATCCTTAGGTTGATTCTTTATCAAAACACAGAAGCACCAGCTCAATCACTACTTCGATTCGTCGTCCCAGATACATCTTGCAACTCCAGCACCGCCCAAGTCACATCCGTCACAATGCGCTTCCTGTCCTGCGTCTCTGCTGCCCTGGTGGCCATCTTCGCGTCTACCACCTATGCGGTCCCCATCAACGGTGGTGTTAACTGCACTCAACTCGAACAGCAGATCGCCACTCTACAGCAGGGGGTGAGCACGGCCAACGGTACAAGCCCGGAAGGAGTCCAGGCTGCTCAGCAGCTTCTGTACGGTGCGAGGCTCGTGCAGGCCACTGAGTGCACCAACTCTGCGCCGGTCAAGCGATTCTTCCCTGTGAGTATTTGATTCTCCTGTGATGTCTGAGGGTCTGCTAACGACGGTATGCAGCCTGTAAGTAACGCGGAACTTGAAAGTAGGACGTGGTTATGCATGCTGACCCAAGGTGCTACTCGAAGCCTACTGGTCCGGTGAGTTGTTCCTACGATGTCTGCCATCCAGACGGGAAATACTAACTTTCGCAGATTGTGAGTTAAGCTCTTGATATAGCTATCTACTAACGTTTTGAAACACTGGAAACCCATTTTTAATCAACGTGCAGAGTGTGAGTACTTTTTTGAGTCAGTCTGTTTGATATCGATTCGACCCGATGCTAAGCCTATATGAACGCAAAAGGGAACAACCTCACTACCTCCCATCCCCGGATTTAACGGCACGGTTCCACTTCATTAATTGATGGTAAGTGTTGCCTCTTCGGACATTCAAGACTTCTGCTCACGGGACTTGATAGTCGGTAAGTTGAAGCATCCAGCCCTAAAAGCCTCCTGCTACTAGAGCTTCAGCCTCAGATTCGTGGTGCTGGTAAGTGCTTGCCCATCTGGAATGATATACTCAAGTCAATAACATGAGGATCAGATGTGTTGAAGATCTCCCATTGACACCCTTCCCGAGGCCGGAGATCTCGTTGAGGAGGAAAGCTCTGACAACGGGTGGGTTGAAGTGAAGTGGAGCGGCATGGCCTTAGTATAGGTTTTTCTCCCTTTCGAGGTTTTCCTGTACTGTGAATGCGAATGCAGAGGCTTGCATGGGTTATGTTTTGTCCAGAATATGAATTCTATATAAAGTGTTTATCATGACTGTCCCTTGTCGTACCCTTATATCATCGATTGAGGACTGCCGGGACTAGAGGCTTGACTGCGTAGTATCTCTGTGAAGAAAATTCTAATCCCAGGATCACAGAAGAACAGACATTCATTATGCAATTGCATCCCATCTTCTGGGCCCGTCCGATCTCATGTCCCGGCACTTCCCATGGCTACGCTAGCATCGTCGCTTCTTCACCATGTGCTATCCTATATAGGTCTACGAACATGAGGAAGATCCTTGTCTTTATTCTAGACCATCGCGGGGTGTGCTTGACCGTGCCTCCATCCCCGCAGACCGCGGAGCTCTGGTGCATATGTCCACTCCCACCGCACGTCCACCTCGTGCAGCTCCGCTCACTTTTGCCGGGCCATGCATGCCCTGCTGAGCCCGCTCTTTCCCCGTGCGGTGGTGCACCCAGCAGCGCAGCCGACCATTGCATTGGCGCGTGGCCACTGGGCAGTCGCAGGGTGGGTGTCATGTGATGGCGGACGGAGTATAAACCCCCCTCGTTTGCCTTCTTCCCTTTACATTTCCCTGGGGCTGCGCCTTCGTGATGGCAGACGACCCGTCTCGTGTAGCCCTCGTCTTGAACAAGCCCGGAGTGATGCATGGCGCAGTCATGGCGTGTTGTCGCGGGGCAAGAGTAAGCTACTCGCCTGTTGTAGTAAACTTCCATCGTGCGATGGTAATCGGGTGCTACGTTACTCCCGACTACAGGATGTTGCAGGGCCGTTGGGGTATCTTCGCAGACTATCGAATTGCTCATCGGTCTTCGGCTATAGTAGCGACGTGGGCTTTTGACTCGAGACTGGACGGTCGCGGACCTTCCCTCTTGCTAGCTTGGTGGAAGTGCCATATCAGTGGTATTCAAGAAGGCATTGTCCTAGTGCTATGTTTTCAGTCTTCATGCAGTATGCTGTTTCTATTCTCTCGTGCTATGCTTCATCCATAAAGCAGGTCTAGTCTAGAGGGCTCAACCTACGATGAGCATTACGGACACACAAACGAAGGTTGAACTTGAGGAAATCAGCAGGAACAGTAGGCTGGATGGAAAGAAGACACAGAGAGAGAAAACAGAAGGATAAAAAAGCCCAGCAGTCGTAGGAAACCGAAACTAGGGATTGATCTACTATATACTCCGTATCCTTCGGCAGATGCACCAGCAGCACGAGCCCGAACATGATCAGGTTCCCATGCCCATGCCCGGCAACCAAGCGTTACTTCGCATAACTACGAGTAGTCCAATTGAACCCACTTCTCCCAACAAACCATACCAGTCAGTATATCCCACCACCTACAATCACCAACAAAAGTTGAAACACCGGTCATTTCGCTTTTGAATACCTTTTCCTCCCAACAACTATCGCAAGGTAAGCCAAGTTGACATCCCTAGTGCCTGTTCTCATTAACTGCCGAACCCCCCTCCCCCTGAATCATGCATCCGTTCCTCTCCATCTCGATCCGAGAACAACCGCCGGCCCCTCCCACCTTTCTGTGGATCACCCACTGCAAGCTCCCACAGAGTCTAGTCCCAAGTTCCCAACAAAATATCATCGATCGCATCGCTGTCGCTGTCGCTGTCTTGTTGTTGCCTCGCGAGATTCTCATCCTCCCACATTCCACCCTGACTCGCGCATCGCAGTTCCAAGGGCTTCGGCTTGACTTGCCGTGAACAAATTCCAGACGGGGATCCAAGATCGATTCCGAGTCGCTTTCCCGCTCCAACAACCAATCACTTCACTAGAAGCCCAGACCGGAATGTGGCTTGCCGCAACTCTACTTTTCAAGGTTTGAAGGCTTTTCAATAGTCTTTCTTTGAGACGATAAGCGAGGTTCAGCCATGTCCCTGAGATCTCGGTTAAAATCGGTGAGCGGGCTAGAATGGTGACCCTACCCTACACCTACGCCGCAGTCATCGATTCCGTGCATCCACATTCTCTTCCTGACGGGAAACGAGAGACTTGGAGTATTGCACACCGCGATGAATTGCAATATCCCCGCGCATGATGAGCCTTTCCCTATTCCCGAGCCAGGGGTATAGTACCCAGGTAGACGGCATAGACGTCTCCAGCATGGGCAATCCTTCAGAAGTACATACTGCATACTGCATACTACCGTACTCTACATAAATTAAAATCAGATTGAAATTTAAATTATGCCCAGATTGAACTGACAAGAGAGGCACATCCATCAACACGACGATCATAATCTATAAGAATGCACTCTATCTCGCACAACGAACGGGATCCCGGATGTCTTAGTCTACTTCCCTAACGGAAGCCAGGATCTGATGACCGCGCTCCACACCACCGAGAGTGCGCACCTACGTACACATCCTACCAACGATGCGCCCCCCCCCCCGGAAAGCACGATACTCAAACAGCTTTACAACCTAAGTACCAAACCCAACCAGGCCAGATCGAAAGCCATCGACCCTGGTATTGTCACCAAGCCTGCATCTGCATTTTATGCGTCTGCAACTGCATACCAAATCAAATAATCATCGACCAATATTCCAAGTATCAAACGCAGGCAGGTTGTACAGTAAATGTACAGTGCAAGCCGGGGGGCTCAATTGTCCACGGAATCACACCTTCACAAATCTTGCCGCAGATAGGAACCGATCCACCCCTCGGTGGCAGGCCAAGGAAAAGACATCCGGTTCCGTATGCAGAAGTTGGTTGCCTCCAGGCTGTCAGCTGAACCGACCCGAAGTCTGTAGAATTCTACTCTACATTTCCAAGTTTTTCTGTCTCTGGTTCGAGTCAGTTGACGCTCCCGGTGGGCTCCCCACGGCAGAAGCATGCATGCCATGCTGATACTCGATTTTCCGGCACCAATTAAGTCTGTCACAAGGCGGTTCGTACCGCGGGAAAGCTCAGAGCTGTGAGATTGTGGAATGTGGGAACATGTGGAGAGGGCGAGCGAGGCAGATTCAGCTTCCGCCCCCTCCACTCGATTGCCGGGTGAACAGCTGCCGGGATCTCCGATATGCATGCCTACCATCGATCGAACTTTCCATTGAACCTTGGATACGCAAGAAAAAACCCGGGTGTCATCGCTACTGTCAGTTCCGATGTCCGTCCCGCTGGGACGAAACAGCTTCTACAGCATGTCAACACCTACGTCTATACTGTACGTTTACGGACGCGAAACAGCCACAGAAGACAAGCACAAGGGTAAATTGTGTAACTCTGTCCCAGTTGATTCTGAGTTCCAATTGTGGCCCACTCCAGGAAGGCCATCACATTCTGCCCGCCTATGACTACTTCGGTGATCAGAACATAGGAAGGAATAAGAGACAGGCGAGGAGGTTCTGAAATAGTACAGTACGATCGCAATATCACAAGCATCCAGTGCGACAAGTCAAAAAACCAGGGAAAAAAAAGGAATGCCGCCCCAGGCAGTTGAAGTACAGATCAAAAACAAGCCCCATGGAACCAGACGCTAAACCGATGAAGAACGCCAAAGTAGAGACGTGACGCGACAAATAAAAAACCTTTTCCCCAAAACGTAGAAAGAAGAAGTAAAGATGAAACACTAGATCGAGCAATTCTTCCCGTGTTATCTCCGCAAATTAAGCATTATTTCTGGATGGTGGACTTTCTCCTGCCTCGTAACATGAATCCCATGAAACCAGAACTCGAACTCTTGGCGGCTGGTTCCGCACTGTCGGCCTTAGCGCTTCGGCTGTACCGAAAACTCTTCTTCCGCCGCGCAGCCTTGGCGTCCGACGCTGCGGCTTCGCGTGGGTCCAGGCTGTAGACGCTCTCCACTTCCGACCGCAGACTGCTGGCTGAGTACACACTAGACGCCGTCGAACTGTGCATAAGCGAGGCGGCTGCCGTTGGGGGCCGAAACCCTCGGTTGCCAGGCATGCTGGACGTGCTGTAGGTGGAGCCCGAGCGGTGGCGGTTGAATGTGGGTGATGAGTAGTAGGGAACAGGACTGGAAGTGCGGGACGACGGCAAACTGTAATCGGCGCTAGCGAAGGAGTGAGAGAGCGACACAGATCGGCTGTGAGATTCATCGGCGGCATGATTGGATGTGTGGCGGGGAGGAAAGGGCGAATAGCCCCCATGGACGGTCTGCATGGACGGTGGTCGACGGAGAAGACTGCCTTTGGGTCCCCGGTTTGCTACATGCTCGGCAGAGGTCTTTGGTCGATTGAATGCCATGGACTGCGAGCGCATATTGGTGAGCTGGGGAGTTTCGGGCACGTCTGCCAAAGCTCGAGGAGCAACAAAAGGGTCGGTGTCCGCTCGTCGAGGATGCTGCCCCGCATAGCCGCCATGTAATTGCAGGCTACCACGCTTCAGGTGGAAGGCAGGATCTGGCCGTCTCTCGCTCAGGAGCGGTTGCGATTTGATTGCCTGGTTGAGGGAGTACAGTCCTTTATAACTTGGATATCGGTCTGGTTCAGTCGTCGCTGAAATGGCTGACATGGGCTCGGGCTCCTCTACCACCGGGCCATCGGTGACCGGGCTTATCAAAATCAGATTAGGCTTAGCAATAGGCTCGACAATGGTGACTTGCTCAGCCACGCAAACATCTGAGTCGTCGACCGAGTCGTCGACCGAGTAAACGGAACAAGGGGAAGAAGATCGAGAGCGACGCTGAGGTCGCAGCGATTGGGGAGGTTGATAAACAGTAGGTTGCAAGAAGACTGGAGACCGCAGTGGAGAGGTGCTGTCAGGCGATGGCAGCTCGATGATCACGTCGTCATCATCGTCAAACATGTAAGTTTCCGGCACAAACGTCGTACCACTGCTACGTTTCACGGTATCTAGCGAGACTGGCCGAGAGGTCTTGCCTGTGGTAGCATGCGTTGACAATAAGCGGGCGAAGGCGGTCTGGTCTGATGGTGATTGAGGGGAGTTGACGCTGGAAACCTCATCCGCGCTCATGTCTGAATCATATGGACCGGCGGTTTTGATGGGCGAAAATGCATGGTCATGGGATCCCAACTCCGATTCGGAAGTCTCCTCCTCCTCTGATTCGTATTGTCGAGGAAGAAGCTGCTGATTCAGGTAGTCCAGGTCTAGAGGGGCTGCCGTCTGATACATGGTGATGTGAAGTGGGAAGGTCGAGAGAAGAACGAAATAAAAGGAGAGAAAAGTGATAGAGCCCCCAAGCCCGGCAGGTACTCAATAATAAGGAAAGATTAAGTGGATGGACTATTGGGCCAACCCATGTACACAACAGACAACGAGTGGGAACAAGTGAAAAGAAAAGAAAGAACGTGAGAGGAAATTGTATGAAGATAAGAGAAGGCAAACGAAGCCGACAACCGACAGGAGCAGAGAATGGATGTCAATTATACCGGACAGGGACTGGACAGGGTTAGATGGGCCACACGGGTTGGTATGCTCGAAACGGAGTGGAGCTGGTGACCCTCCGTTGAGGTTTGTTTGAACGAAGCCACCGAATGCCATCCGATCACACAACTTCCGGAGTGAACGGACCAGGAGCTCCACTAAGGGAGGAGGGGGGAGGGGAGCAAGTCAGAAGAGGGCATTGGGGACTGCAGGAAAAGCAATGCTGCATGACACGTGCGCCACCAGGGGAAGACCTAGGACGAAGTGGGTTTAGAGACCGAAGTTCTCTTCTTTTTTTTTTTGCTTTTCTCTTTTTTGTTCCTCCTCTGTATCCTGCTTGGTTGGCGCTAGTGATCTGTACCTCGGCCTTAGTGGCAGTCACTGTACCTTAGCCAGGTACTACTGCTGAGGAACTTGAACCTAGATGGATAAGAGAATGAGAATCCAGGACGCACGAAGAGAATGAAGGTAGTGCTTACGTTTTCATCCTTGCCTGACCCTCCTGCAGCCCCAGGGAGGTGTGAATGTGGACACTGGAAGCTCAGGGACAGTTCAGCCGACCCTTGCATAGACGGGGTATTGTTCATCGTCATCACCACACTCCTGGCCCGGAAAAGCAATGATAACCGACGAGATTGAGCCAAATTGTGGAGGATTCCGGCGCCATGAGAGGGACTATTCAATGAGTAAAAGCATGATTTGGGGATTTGGGTTCACAGCGGCCATGAGGAAGGGGAGGAGGAGGGAGGAGGAGGGAGAAGCGGAAGAAGCGCTAAGAGATTGGACGTATCAACGTGAGCTGTCGGAGATGGCTGTGTGTGGTGGTGGGGGGGACAGAGTGCCTGAATGCCTGAACGCCTGAACGCCTGGAAATTGAGGGGGAAATGGAAGCTCAAAGAGGGAAAGGAAAGTCCGTGGCGCGCATCAATGGCGGCCACATCTAGATTGCTGGTTCCCCCAATTCTCAATTCACCACCACCAAATCACCAATGATGATGAGGATCGACTCATGCCAAGCCCGGTATGGCCATGTGGATAGTTAAAGTAGTAGGTAAGTAAGTCAAGCTAAAGCTCAGCTCAGTGAGAATGCATCCTTCAATCTTTACGGTAGTATTCCTTCCGATGGATAACTAGCTTCCTCCATTGCCTAATCTCATTTGTTGGCCTTTCTATCTGATTCGTGACCATCTCTAATTCCTGAACCTGTTCCTGTTTGTTCGTTCCTCTCTTGTCCTGGGCTATCCTCCGCATTTTCCCAAACTACCGGCAGGATCTCTTGCAACCCTAATTGCTTACTTTACTTTCCCAGCACCTCCTCATGCGTCGGACATACGTACTACTCACTGCGGGTTGAATAATAGCGACAAACTCTCTCCTTGTCCCTGGCCCGATCGAGCTTTGGCCCGGTTCCACCCTAACATAAGACCTTTGGTGGGGGTGCCCGGTTGGTTTCTCATTTTAGCCTCGATGCCACCGTATTCAATCAGAGCATCAGTCAATTTTGACTCTGAACAATGGTCTATCAAATGACACAGTGCACTGACGCCACTCGATGGAGAAACCGCACACAGAGGTGCATTGATACTACTCCTATCACTGCTACCAGGGATTTGATAGATACTCTCCAGATCGTCTCCCAGCAATTGTCCCGTTCGTGCCGTTGAGAAACCCTGCGTAGTCAACGCCGCCGCTCCAGGACGGTGGAGCATGTTTAATTCAAACACACCAGACCCCAAAGCAGGTGAACTTCTTCCCGCTTCGATTTCCTCACCGACTCAGAATGCCCGCCTTCCTTTCTGGAAGACTTTTTCTACTTTTAAAAAATCTTTTTCCTCACTGGAATATATTCCATAGCAAGCAAGAAAATATTTTCTCGTACTCAGTACCCAGGAACAAGTTTGCCCCTATTCCAGAGGCACTAAACATTACCCACTTTTTGAGACCATGCGACGCCAAGGCCGATTGACCCGACCGGCGAATGGGAGTTTTTCTTCTCCTCTGACCCTCTTTTCCCCAGCAATATCAACTGGAGACGGTGGATAGACGCAAAGCTCCCTGCAGCGACGGTGCCCTGTCCTTGCAGCAAAGCCATGCATCGCCACCATTCTCTGCCAGCAGGGCGGATGAAGTCGTACAGACAATAAGGCACTGAGAATGGCCGCAGTTAGAGGTCTAATTTTTCGAGCTTCCCTGGAAAGAAGAGGCACCAATAACACACAACCGGCAAAGTGTCCATCCGTGATCTCTGAAGATCCAGGTTCGCATAGGCCTCGAGGATCACCAAAGACAGTGAGAATCCGGAAAAGACGGGAAAATCCTCGCTCGAATCATTCGGCGATCCCCCGTCAAATTGGCGGTAGGATAATCTTCGGTGTTATCCGCCCATCCAGAGAATAAGGATCGCCCAAAATAGATATGATAATCCATGATCTGATGCCACGCCGCTCCAACCTACTGAGAACCTCCATCGAAACAGAATTCGAACCAGACAGAATGTTGCATAGCCAAGATGAATGAACTATCATTCAGGACTCCAATATAACCAACCCGTCAACGGCCGAACCGTAATCCGACCTGCAGGAACACATCCAAACGGTGGTTGCAGCTTGAAACAGCCGAATAGCATGGAGGAGGGGCCAGGGGTAGATTAGTCCGCCTATTGGTTTGCTTGGTCCGCCCCCAAAGCCAAAGAAAAAGCAACGAAGCTTGTGCAGTTGTTGTTTGTTCGTTTGCCAGAGGAAAATTTTACTGAGTACTTGACGAGGGATTCTAATCCTGACTGATGCAGATGCAGATGGCTGGTCGTAGCACGGAGGACTTGCTTATCATAGTATAGAGAGGATGGACGACCGTGCTTTCGGCAGACTAACTAAACCAACTGTATTTTTAGCTCTGTTTCTCTCTGCTCCATCGTCCTTTCCCCTTGCTGGCCTCACCACCACCACCACCACCACCACCACCATCCTTCATCCCACTGGTACGCAAACTTAATGTAACCCCAGCGCTTCTGCGCGCGAAGCGATCAACAATTGACACTCATGCACTGTACGTCTTACCTCCATTCCCATGCGATCTTGTTATCATGGTTTATATTTAGCTGGGCAGAATTGGAATTATTCCGTGCCGTGTGTCCTACCTACCTACAGAGCACTGCACACGGTAACTACTACCTGATACTCCTGATGTGCAGTACTTCGTCGTACCTATCATCTGCATAAAAACCCAGCCACAATATCCCCCCCTGGCCAGAAACTGCGACGTGACGTCGACAACAGACGGGCAATTTTCTGCCTCTGCTCATGGAGCACATTCTCTCCCCAGACCAAGCTTCGTAGCTTTTTTGTCTTTCTCCCTCGAACTCACTCCCAGACTCCCCCTGCCGGGCAATCCCCAATGATCCTCCCGGGCGTTGATTGACGACCACAAAGGAAGCATTCACTGTTTCAGCAACCGCTGTAACAATTGCTTCCGCCAATATTTATCGTCTCAAGATCAATAATGAACAATTATCGCCACTATTCTCCGTCCATGGCCTGCTTCTTGCTCTCGCGCCGGGCGCGGTCTGATTAGAACTGACTTCGGTGAAACAGAATTCTCTTCTCTCCAACCCCACCTTTTGCCGGCCTCTCCCAGCGGTTGGGGGACCCATTCATCTGACACTTTCTGGAAGAAGCCAAGGCTAATGCGACAGGAGGGGGCAAGAACCGGAGAATTATGGTCGGGGAATGAGCCGCTGTGCTGCTTGATTTGGGGAGAAGATAGCCAAGCAACTTTATCGCTGAGCGCCCGGGGGGAGCAGGTTCGCTCTGCGATCACCACGCTATCGAAATGGGGGAGGGGGCGTTTCAAGTGTTCTATATATGGGAGCAACCAACGTCAGTTTTCTGAAACGCGAACGTATTCTGACAAATCTCTGCACATTATAGAACGCCACCGGTTCCGACTCGAGGATTTGAAGATACACAGCAACCAAGGTTCAGATGAGAGAGGTGTGTTATCGGGGAGAGGAACGGAGTACGCACCTTACCTCAGTAAAAAAGGCATGTCAGAACACACGGACCTGACACTGTAGCTTTTGGAGTGCTCCACAACCTCACAGTGCAAACATTATGACTCCTCCCCCTCAACCATCAACATACCGCTAAAGTCGGGCGTGCGCATCTGTTGTCGTCGAGATATACCTTAAGGGTAAGAATGGCTGACATGTGCCCTTAACCAGCAAGAGAAGTACGTAGAATTAAAGGGGGGTCAAACATCCCCGTTCTATAGACCGTCCATATAACAGGCAAATATAAGCAAACAATCATCAAGAAATAATCTTCATATCCCACACCTCACTTCTATTTTTTGCTTTTCCCCCTCGACCCCCTCCCCTTCCCTCTCCGTCCTCCGTGCTATAATGCTGTGTATTATTGCTCGACCCACTCAATCTTTCTCTACTCTTCAACCGTGCAATATAACTGCGGAGACCTCCCGAGCGTTGCGGCCGCCAACGGCCTTCCTGCTTTCCTGGCCTGTTTAACTTAGTATATTCCGTAGCGCAAGTCAAGTCACCCAAGTGGAGTCTACCCGCCCGGCTATGACAGCCCGTTTTGCCAAATCTGTCCCTTGACATCTCCAAACCCCCTAAACTAAACACTAAACAACTCCTAGTCCGGATTTTTTCCTTGACATACGTGCCTTGGCCTTCACTTCACTTCCTTTTGTGATGCGGTAGGAGAGAATGGAGACACCTGTCAAGTCTATCCAGACTCCCCCTCCCCCTGATCTTCACCACCGTTGAGATTCTCTTATTCAAAACATACAAAATCAGACAATATGACAACTTTGACTCCAACAAGCGCCCCCCCATCTCCCCCCACTCACTACGGTAATGGAACCTCCGAAATGACCGCGGCTTTCCTGTTATATACAAGCCCCCCCCCTTATTCTGCCCAGCAGCATACGGTGTACGGTGCATATTACCCAGACCGATAAAGTGAGGCACCGTCTCTGTCTTCTGTACTATATGCGCAGTACTTATGCCTCGCATTTGTCTCCACGCAAGGCCGTTGAACGATGTGGGGGAAGGGGGGGAGGATTGGTTCATCACAATTCGGAGTCGGCATGACAGGTGGATTTTGCGTCTTGTGTACAGTATACGGTACTTAAGCAACTAAAGCCTCGGGTTGTTTGGTTGTCGCCAGCTCTAGTCTAGTCTATACACCAGGAGCACTATCCCTGCACAATAGCGGCGGTCGGGGTTGCATTCAGCCTAGTGCCTTTTTTTCTTCTTGTATCTGAAGAATGACGATATTAATGCATCACAAACCTTTTTTTTTTTCCTTTCGTCAGGTGCTGTCAGGCCGAGAAGGGACTGAATTGTGATCTAGAAGAGTTGATTAGCTGCCAATTTTCATACCTGGGTTCGGGTTTCGATTCTACGACAAAAAGGAGGGGAGAGAATGTCAGTTGTTGCGTCATTTGTGTAATGTCTTTGGAGTTGTAGGGCCGATGGTTTTGGTGGTTGAAGAAAGGAAGGGATGGAAGAGGGAAGGGAGGAAGGATTTCAGTATGGTGGTTTGTGCCTTCATGCCGCAAAGCCCTACATACATCCATCCCGCACAGTGCATGAAGTACATACAACTTCTCTACACCCTACATACAAGGCAAATTTTTGATTTCGTGGTATCCAGGGAAAAGCAGGAGACCATACGCAAACCAGCCAGGCTTGAGACGTAGAAAATATGCTTGTCTGAACTGCATTCTTGTCTAGCTGCCCTGTCGTCAAGTTTTCTTTTTTCCTTCCCCTGAAATCGTATGACGGTGGGGAGCGGATCGCAGCGAGGGAAAATGAAGGTTGGTTAGGTTTCTCTTGGCGGGATGTGTGGGCTTATGCTCGCATTTGGTCGCTACGCGAACACACTAGCATGAAAAAGCACACGAAAGTAATGAGATCAGCAAATTGACATCCGGTAGTTGAAACGAACCGCTAACGGTGATTTGAGTCAAGTGGAGTTTGGTATTTTTGCTCTATTGTTGACATGACAAGTGCCAATCGGATCTCTAAATCTGGTTCGGTAGTTGGCCGAGTACTCAGTAGTCCTGGGTAGTCCACCTATATGACGATCACGATACACACTGACGTACACTTGTATGCATGCAGTATTCGGATTTTGGGAGTCTTGCAGCTTGGGTAGGTTTTTCCATATTACGGAACGATACCAGTATGAAAAAAAAGTTGCCCAGGTCTTGCGGCTGTTAGTGTACTGTAGATCTTCCAGCAAGTATAGGTTGATGTGTGGGGGTTAGGAAAGAAGCATAGATGCTGAGGCTCGTTGGTATTCGGTCCTACATGGGTTCAGTTTGCGATAGCTGTAGACAGAGTATGACCAGGCATTTGCCGAAGCCATACTATGTAGTCCTCTGTCCTAGATCGAGCCGAAATTGATAGACCCCAGCACATTGTGCCAACAGATATCCGGGTGAGAGCTTCATTTGATACTGCATTGCAACCACCGTCCAGTTTGACTATATTAGAGCGCCCACCAGCGGAGAAGTTCCATGAAAACATCACCTGCAGTGTTGTCTGTCACGCACACAAACTATTTCCTCGTGCAAATGTGCCGTGTCTGCAGGTAGTTGACCAAACCTTGTAACTTATAGCGGACTTGAAGTATATCTGATCCTGTAGCATCGGCTAACTATACCAAACTTTTCCTTTGTGGCTATGCACTGACTGGCAAGAATGACATTTTCATGCAATAGTGCTTGTTGGTATTCCTTCAGCCACAGTGTGAAAGTGTGCAAGGATTGATATTGGAGCTTCCAAGAGAGATGCATCGTTAAACATGAGTAGTCAGCGGTAAGCAGGTCTACTACCCTCATTACTAGGATATGATCAAGTGCTTTGCAATAGTTGCTTTGTTCACCTTACCGAAGGCATTTCACCCTAACTGACAACATCTGCAGATATGCTCAGCATTCGAAAGATGAATAATGGAACAAAGAGATGAGAAGTATATCTCCAACAACTACTCTTTGTACCAAGTAATACTCATGAAATCTTTCTGGATACCACCGAAAAGAAAATACAATAGGAGTCTGCTACTGACTTGTATATAAGCCACAACACCACCAACGAACACATTCATTACAGCCCTCTTTCCACTATCCCCCAAATCACCAAGCATCATCAACCACTACTCCTCAAAGCTAAAAAAACCCCTAGACGGTAGATATCCAACGAACAAGATGGCCACGACCAAAACCGTGAAACAAGCCTTCCACACCGGCCTTCCCCGCTGCTACACCCCGACCCGCTACCGGCCCATAACAAAGGCGCCCCCACTGTCCACCCCAGAGGACGGCCACACCTACAAGCTCATCAAATGGATTCACGCGCAGACGTACCTGGACCAAGCGCGCAAGCGCTACACCGCGCTGACCACCCAGGACCGCAGCCTCCGCGACACTGAGCTCCCGACACTGACCCTGCCGGAACTCGCGACGGCCGAGGACGTCGGCCTGATGACGGAGGTCAACCTGATCCCCGGGGTGAAGCGTCTCGTCGAGGGCAGCTGGCTGGGCGGCGAGCTCGCCGGCCGCTTCACAAACGGGCCCTGGGGCGAGAAGCTGTACGTCTGGACCCTCCGGCTGGCGTGGGGGTTCAGCACCGACGTCGCCGTGCTGGTGATCAAGCCGCCGAACCAGGTGCGCGGGCAAGATTACTTTGGCGTCGTGGGCGGGGAGCGTCGGCGGGGTGATGACAATGCCGACGCCGACAACAAGAACGACAACGACAACGACAACACCACCACCACCACCAAAAACAACCCCATTCTAACCCACGGCCTTCAAGCCAACGCCATCCCCAACACCCAGCAAGCCAGGAAGTACGGCGCCGAGCAGGGCATCTCCCACGTCGCGCTGTTCGACTTCCAGCATCTGGTGCTGCTGGACCTGGACCTCAATGGCCACATGCGACAGAAAGAGAATCCCGGCGACAGCGACCTGATCCCCGATCTGCTCACGGTGACGTACTTCGACGAGCAGGGCCGCGATCTGGCAAACGGTGAGTGCTTCCATATGGTCCTCCTCGGGTTTGTGCTGAGCGCGATGGACCGCGTGCCCTCGTTGCTGCAGAATAAGTTGAAGCCGTGAGCTTCTGAGACGTCGGCCCCGCACCGGGTGCAAGAGGCGTAGTTCCCCCTCTCCCCGGGCCTACGGACGTAATTTCGTATTCTGATCCGGTGGTGGTGGAGCTTCAATAATGATCTGCCACCCACTGGTGTCTTGTAGTTCTGATTAAATGTTAAAAGATTATATCATAAATGTATTGTTCAAGTATGTACTCGGTTTAGAGGGAATGCAACCGTCCAAATATGATTGATTGTGAGTGAAAGTTGCTTGAAGTCATAATGTGTTTTACGGAGGGGGCACCTGTGGAAGCACCATGTCAATACTGAATCTCCTGATGCCAGTGACCTTGGGCCCGATCAGAATGTGAATGACTCGCCCCAATCTTAGCCAGGAGTCTGCCGACATCAATAGACTTCAATATCTCAAGTGGTGGTCGTGTCGCCTCAATGAAAAACCGCGGCTCTGTAATGCGAAGTAGTCTGCTGGCGATAATAATAGCTACGAATGGAAGCGTTGACAAGATTGGAGCACGTTATGAGGTCTTCTCCATGTCTGATGCACTAGGTACATCCTATACTGTCCGAAATGATTGCGATATCGGAGATTCCTGGCCCAATTATGAGTTGTCCATCCCACCTTGACGCGTTGCGATGTTCATTCATAAATCCGTCGAAAGAATCTATTTGCGCGCTTCTATGGCGCTCTTGATAGCTACGAAGCGTTAGCAGAAGTCGACAACAGATATCATCGACGAATATACTAACCATCACAAGAAGTCTTCGCATCCCCAAACAGCATCTTGGTCCCAGGCATATAGAACATCGGGTTTGGTACGTCAGCTATCCCATGATTAGTATGATCTCATCTATTCAAGAAACAAAGAACCCTACCGTATCCGCTAGACATTCCACGCTTCATCACAATCACCTCTTTGCTCTTCCATGCATGCAGCACGGGCATACCCGAAATGGGCGAGTCAGGTTCCAGAGCAATCGGGTTGACGGTGTCATTTGCGCCAATGACCAGAGTCAAGTCCGTGTCGGGAAAGTCGTCATTGATCTCATCCATCTCGAGCACAACTGTGCCGAATCAGTCACTGGAACTAGGTAAACCAAGACGGGAACTTACTATCATAAGGTACAGAGGCCTCTGCAAGGAGCACGTTGCACTGTCCGGGCATTCTTCCTGCGACGGGATGAATGGCAAAGCGCACTTTGACGCCCTTAGAGCGTAGCATGTTAACAATCTCCGCGAGGGCATACTGCGCCTTTGCCACCGCCATGCCGTACCCGACAACCTGTTACAGCGGTCAGCCAAGCTCATAGTCAGGGGAAACGGGAAGACACACGATAATAACGCTTTCCGCATTTGAGAGTGCCTCGGCAGTATCGTCCACGGTAGCCTGGGTTACTTGGCCTTCGATTTTCTTTGCTTGTTGAGGAGCAGCGATTCCGCCGAACAACACATTTGTTAAAGATCGATTCATCGCAACGCACTAGATCACGTCAGAAAAGCTCCATGATTGTGAAAGCTCAGTCACTGACCATGATGTATGACAAAATGGAGCCACTGACTCCGATCAAGGAGCCCACGCTGGTGAGAAGTGGATTGTTGAGCATGAATCCCTCGGCTACCAAGGCGAAACCTGAGTATGCATTGAGTACAGTGATGACCACAGCTACGGTCTGTCAGCTAAGCAGCCACAATGTCTGCCGATGTCTGACTTACGCATGTCAGCTCCTCCGATAGCAGCAGTCGTGGTATAACCCTTCAGGAAACTGAGTACAGTATTCGCACCCAAACATGTCGCAGCGATAATTGGTGATGCGGGTGCCATCGTCACGAAGGCCCCCATGGTGGCCACATTAGTCCCAAGCAGACTTGCATTGATCAAATGTCGCCCTGGAAGTATTGTGGGTCGTGAAGACATGCGGCCGGCAAGTTTTAGGAAAGCGACGATCGAGCCCGTAAAGGTGACACCACCTGCTCTAGTTAGCAAGGACTCTGCCCAATAGACGGGTATGCGATCTCTCACCAATGAGAACACCAAGATATGCTGTCACCATGTGTAAGGTTGAGATGTGTGAAACATCCACCATCACACTGCCAATGCTTGTGAGCACGGCCGCCAATCCAACAACTGAATGCAAGGCAGCAACAGTTTGAGGTAGGCCCGTTGGCGTAATGCGACGACCAATTAGTGCACCTAGAAATCATCAACACCACAACTTCCAGAACATGGCGAAGGACATACCAACGAGCGAGCCCACACCTGCCACGATGCCGAATTGCGTCAAGACCTCGGAAGAGAAGCCAACAGCGGCAAGAGAAGCAAGGATTCCGGCGCCAACCCCTAGGATACCAAGAATGTTCCCGCGTCTGGCAGTTTGCTGAGAAGCAAGTCCAGAGATAGAAGCTAACGCAATCAGCACTGGCACAATAGATACATGATGATACTTACCAATGCAGAGAAGACTGCTGACGAGGTACCCAGCTTGAACCAGTCCAGCCATCCCGGTACTGGCAGCAGCAACAAAGCCGCCACCAAACAAGACACCCGGAATAGCATAAAGCCAAGGGTATTCCGGTGGATCGGTAGGCCCTAAATATGGTCAGAAGACTTCTCGTGGGAGAGGTGAACCACTGACGTTTAAACATGTCCAGCATGCGCTTGGTAATCACAAAGCCCCCAGAGATGTTCATGAAGGCCATTGAGACCGAAGCAGCTCCTAGTGCTTCTGGAATCGTGCTGGGCATATACCCTCCACCCATTATGAAGAATCCTCCAACACCAACCATACCTTGGAATCATTAGTACTATGATCTGACTGGAGAGGCTATGGCTGACTTACCAGAAATCGCATTGGTAACACTCATCAACGGGGAATGGAGAGCTGGTGCGACACCCCACACAGCACGATAGCCAACGAGTCCAGCAAGTCCAAAGGTCATCAGGTTACCCATAAACACAGGTCCGGTGGCCTTGCCTAATGCAAGAGCTGTTCCCATACCAGCGGTGGTAGTAGCAACCTGACGGGTCACCTTCTGCCAAGGTGTTACTGCCAGCTCTGCTTGCTCCTTTGTAGGCAGAGCTGCCTCGGGCTTTGGAGCAGGGGGCGGTGCTGAGCGTGGCGCCGGCGGCAAGATCTTTCCGTCCATGGTTACGATTGAACCGCGAACAACCTCATCTGAAAGGTCTATACCGAAGGATTTCTCTCGAGGGGCTATTGAGAGAAGGAACTTGGTGATGTTGTTAGAGTACAGGGTCGATGACTGCGTTGGCAAGCGTGACGGCAGATCAGTATATCCTAACGTAGTTAGTTCATACGTACTCCATAGCATTTTGGGTAGACAGACCAATGATAGTAACATCCTTGTATTTGGTTAATTGTCCGGGAACCGTCGCTTCACAGTTGCCGCCAGCCTCTGCGGCAAGATCCACGATCACCGAGCCAGGTTTCATTGCCGCGACCATCTAACATCAGAGGGTAAGCAAGTTGTTCGATGAATGTATGATGTCTATCCTTACCTCCTTGGTAATCAGCTTAGGTGCAGGCTTTCCAGGAATGAGAGCTGTAGTAACTATAATGTCCACCTCTCGGCACTGTTCCATAAAAAGTTTCATCTCCGCTTCAATGAATTCTTTGGACATCTCTTTAGCGTAGCCATCTTGACCGGAGCCGTCCTCCTGTATGTCGACTTCAATGAACTCGGCCCCAAGAGACTGGACCTGTTCACGAACGGCGGGCCGGGTGTCGAAACCACGAACAATAGCGCCCAGTCTCCGAGCCTAGGACACTATTTGTCGGTATTTGAAGCTAGTAGAATCCGTGATCACGTAGTGCTTACCGATGCAATTGCACTCAAGCCAGCCACGCCAGCACCGATAACCAGCACTTTGCCAGGGGGTATCTAGCGACTATTTAGCACGACACGTAGTCAATCCGTTACGTGAGCAATATCACCTTTCTACCATCAACAACGTTAGTGCATGGACATTAATGATGGGACGTGTCGCCTACCCAGCAGCAGTGGCCTGCCCGGTCAAAAATCGACCGAAGTGATTTGAAGCTTCTAGAACCGCTTTGTACCCGGCGATGTTGGCCATAGAGCTATTCAGACATTGTCAGTAATTGGGAACAGCTTCCAACATAACCTTACGCACCTCAGCGCATCGAATATTTGCGCGCGAGAGATCCGGGGTATCATGTCCATAGCAAAAGAGGTCACACCACGTGCGGCAAGTTCTTCCACCAGTGGCTTATTCTGTGCTGGGTACAGAAACGAGACAATCGTACTTCCTTGGCGCAGGTCCCGAACTTCATTGTTGAGACCCTGGAGTTGAGGGCCTCGGACCTTCAGCACGATCTGACTCTGAGACCAAATGGTGTTGCGGTCCACCAATACCGCACCAGCTTCTTCGTAGGCTTTATCTAGGAACTCGGCATTCTCGCCGGCCCCGCGCTCGACCAGAACACGCGAGAAGCCTTTCTTGAGCAAGAGAGCAACATTCTGTGGGGTGATGGCAACGCGTCGTTCGTTTGGGAAGATTTCACGCGGAACGCCAACGGTCAACGAGGAGTAAGGAGTGACTGGGATAGCGGGGGATTCGGAAGCACTACTCGCATGTCTTCGGGAGGTCTTTTGTAAGGCTCCGGTGAGTAGCGAGGCGGAGTAATTGTATCCGAGCGCATGCGAAGGGATTCGGATTGATGACACCACTATCGATCTCAAGTAACATTAGCAACCCTGCCACAAAGCTTGAACGGCACACAGTGAAAGTGAGAGCCACATGCCTGGCTGCAGAAGGCAAAGCAGCGATCTCCCAGGATAGGTGCTCGAAGCAGCCTGGCAAGGCCGAAAGGCCAGGCGCAGGTACACGGGCACACTCATTGTCGCACTCGGTAGATTAGGTAGCAAATGGCGGGATCCTGGGCAGTTGCATGTCCGGAGTCGGCTCAATGACGAGTGCCTCGCGGGAAATGGCGTCCAGGCAGCATAGATGGTGTAACGCTGAAGGATGATGGGAGTCACCGCGGTGAATAAAGGGTCTACCGTAAGGTTCGCTTTACCAGAACAAAGAGCTTAAGAATGATCCAACCAAGTGTGCAAATTTGCAAATAGAGGGAAGATTGAGTGGTAAAGCTTATGGCTTTGAAAGACAAATGAGTGGTTCTGGGCGGTTAAAATAGAAGAGGAGACGGATGATGGGCATTGCGGGGGAGGCCAGGTTCGACGCGCGCAAGGGATGGGCGGGAAAACCAGCGACCATTCTTCCACAAGTCTGATGTTAAGTGAGTGATGGATGGATATGCGGTTCGGATAATCGGTATAGTATTCCATCGGATCGCCCGATGACACGGTGCCGCGGGGGATGTGACGGTGGAGAGATTGTCGGCATAAAATGAGGGGAAGCTCGCGTGGGGAAGGCGCCTTGATTGGCAATGAGAGCTTGTTGGCCGCGACACTTGGCGGGGGATGACCTGGTTGTTTATGCTCCGACTTGACTGTCAACCTGGTAGTCGTTTAGGCTATTCGGGGCACGACATGATAAGATCCATAATATTCTACAGCATATCCTAGATGACAACCCTACTAGAAGAGATATTGAAGAAAAAAAACAATCCCAGGCAGACTTATCCAACGCCGGCATGAATTCCGAACTTACCATGGCTTGTCGCATACAAACTGTGAGTGTATGCTGGAGCAGTTTGTACTGTTTGTACTGTACAGGTGACATTGTCGGGTATGGTTTAGCCGGGCCTTGATGCCTGAGGCTCGAAGCCGTCGACTTAGACTCCTTGATCTTCGAGTTCATGAGATTGATTCAAATTAAGTCTATCTCTTGTCAATATGAGAAGCACATTGTCGGATCAGAGTTCTTGCGACAATCATGCCCTGCAAATTTTGGCAGCAGCAGCAATCAAAAAAGAAAAAGCATTTACGCAGTCCGGTATAGGAGCCGCGCACGGATTTTTTCCTGAAAGCTCCACCGGCAGTGGACCCCGCTGGGATTTGATCACGGAATGATGTCGTTGCCCTCCTCGTGCTTCCTTGCTTGCCTTGCCCACCAACGATCAGTCTCGACTTAGTGACTCACAAAAAGCGTCGCTTCATTCCACTCCGTAGAGGCTATGATGAAAAAAAAAAAGCTGAATATTTACGAGGCCTTATCCCTCGCCCTTAATATCATAATGGTAACTACCAGGCACTTGCTGGTCATGTTGAAGTACGGCTAGAATGGATCTGAAAACGGGGCCAACACGATGCTACCAAACCTACAACCTGCCTTAAAGTTCCCTCGTTGAGACCCACGGTGGTCTCATCCTGCCATGTACAACTGCTGATTGGAATCCTGGCTAAGAAGTGGAGAGTGCAGCTTGAGCTTCTATTTCTTCGCTCCCTCACCTGACGGCTCTTGCGGAGCAGACATCTCCGGACTCAATCAAGCCTTCGCGATCGCCTTCGAATCACCCACAAAAAAGGTATTCTCTGTAGAGGTAACACCACGTTCGACCTGCGTAAACTGTCGGCTTGCATGGAATCTTATATGTAGTGAAATTTGTCGGAACCCCGTCGGAACCTTATACTGGTTCCTTAAGTTCCTTATAAGGTCTGGCCTGTTACCCGCTCAAACTCTTTTGGAAGTCTTTTCTGCTATTCGTTGGATCTTGTTGGCGGCTTACCTGGTGGGGTTGCCGGTTCCTGGCAAATCTCAATTCACTTCTATCAGCAAATTTCACCCGCCTTCCAGTTGAAAAGAATCAACTCTTTCTCTTCTTTCTTTCTTCTGGTCTGGTATAAACACACACCCAGCGCTCGGTGTTGAATTCGCTCGGCCTTGGTAACATCCCGACCATGGCTACTCCGGCGCATCAGGACCAGTCGCAGCTGGTGGTTGACCCCAACACACTTCCTGTCGAAGCCGAACCCGTCAGAAGTCAGACTGAATCTCACGAAGATGCGAAACTTTTGGTAAGTGTCGCGTCTAAAAATCTCCGGAATTGTATAGCGCATTAAAGGGAAAAAAACTGCGGACTCCAATGCTAACACACTTGAACAGAAGTCAATGGGCTACAAGCCAGTTAGTACTGGTCATTGACCCACATGGAAAACGGTAACCGCTTATACATCTGAACAGGTCCTGCATAGAACATACACTCTGGTTGAGAACTTCTCAACGACATTCGGTAAGGCAATCTACGCCCCGACCGGTGCATTTAGCATGATTCCATCTAGTTCCGCATGCTAACCTCGCAATTGACAGCTGCGTTGTACTTTGTTGGAGGTGTGCGGGTCACATTCAGCACCGGTATCGCAGCAGGCGGTAACCTGGCTTACTGGTGAGAGAGCTATCAACATCCCAATGACACGGCCTGGTGGCTCATGCTTCCACACAGGACGAGTTACCTGGTAACCATGGTCTTCACTTACATTACTGCTGCGGTCATTGCAGAAGTATGTTCGGCTTCTCCGTCTGCAGGATCCATCTACCTCTGGGCCGCAGAGGCGGGAGGCCCTCGGTTCGGTAGACTCCTGGGCTTCGTTGTTGCATGGTGGAGTACCACTGCATGGACGACGTTCTGCGCCAGCAACACTCAAGCTGCCGTGAACTACATGCTTTCCGTATGTGTCATTCACACCCCCAATCCATTGATTTCAGGTGCTGACCAAACACGACAGGAGTTGACTGTCTTTAATGTCGACTTTCCGAAAGACACCTCCAGCGTCAAGTTCCGCGCCGTACAGTGGATCTGCACAGAGATCCTCCTGGCATTGGCCGCGCTCCTGAACTATCTGCCGCGTATGTTGAACCTCCCCTGCCCCTCTAAGGTGCGGTAGGCACACCCCCAGACTAACCCAGGATCCTTCTAGCCCGTGCATACAAATGGGTCTTCTACTGCTCGTCCCTCATCGTCCTACTGGACTTCTTCCTCAACCTAATCTGGCTGCCCATCGGAGCCGCCAACACCTGGGGCTTCCGCACGGCGGAGGAGGCCTTCATGTCCACGTACAACGGCACCGGCGCCCCTGCAGGCTGGAACTGGTGTCTGTCCTACCTCGCGACGGCCGGTATCTTGATCGGATTCGACGCTTCCGGTCATGTCGCCGAGGAGACCAAGCACGCCTCCGTCACCGCCGCCCGCGGTATCTTCTGGAGCACCGTAGTCAGTGGCATTGGCGGGCTTGCGACGATCATCCTCTTCTTGTTCTGCGCGGTAAGCTCTCCACCGCCAACCCCAAAGCAAACCCCACTAACTAATCTCTTTCACCAGCCCGACGCAGACACGCTCTTCTCCTTCGGCTCCCCGCAGCCCTTCGTGCCCCTCTACGCCGTCGTACTCGGCAAGGGCGGCCACATCTTCATGAACATAATCTGCATCGTCGCCCTGTGGCTGGTACGTGCCCCCTTAGCCCCGAACCCCTCCCTCTCCACCAACCCTTCTAACCAAAAAACTTTTTGAGGAACAGAACACAGCAATCGCCATCCTCGCCGCCTCGCGCCTGGTCTTTGCCGTCGCGCGCGACGGCGTCCTCCCCTTCTCGCACTGGGTGTCGCAGGTCAAGAACGGCCAGCCGCGCAACGCGGTCATCGTGGTCTGGGGCGTGGCGGCCCTGATCTCGTGCACCCTGCTGCCGTCAGACGTGGCCTTCACCTCGCTGGTCTCCGCCGCGGGCGTCCCCAGCGCCGCCGCCTACGGGCTGATCTGCCTGGGCCGGCTGCTGTGCACGCCCGACCGGTTCCCCAAACCGGAGTGGAGTCTGGGCCGCCTCAGCAAGCCCTTCCAGTTCATCGGCGTCTTCTGGAACGCCTGGGTCGTCGCCATTCTCTTCTCGCCCTACGAGTTCCCCGTCACCGGAGCGAATTTGAACTGTATGTCCTGTCTCCCCATTCGATCTTGAATCACCAGTTTGTTCGCGGTACGGGAACTAATGCAAACTCAGACGCCCCCATCATCATGGCCGGTGTGACCATCTTCGCCCTGATCTCCTACTGGGTCACCCCGGAAAGCGCGTGGTTGCCGATCGATCGCATTTCGCATTTCATCGATAGTAAAGGGGCGGTGCAGAGCTCGGTTGAGGAGGTTGGCGTGAGTAGCACCAGTCATGGTGGTGGTGCTCGTGCGCTGAATGGCGATCGCCCTTCTTCGGAGACGGCTGAGTAATAGGCGAAAAAGTGGTGGATTCCGCGGCGGACTATGTTTCAGTTGCGGCGGACGTTTTGAGATAATTTCCGGTCTGATCTTGTCCCTGACAAACTGCAAGAGGGGGAGAAAGCAAAAATTAAAAAGTTCATATGGTATGGTGGGAGTGAAGGAAGGAGGAGGGTGGAAAAAATACGAAGAAAGGTATGGGTTGGTCGGTTCATGTGTATAATTACTTGTAGATATCTAGATGATGCATTAGAAGGCATCTTGGCGTGGAATGTTTCATCTTGGCGATTTTATGCTCCTTCTGTGTTTTAAGATGTAGTGTACAAGGAACTATTCAAGCATCCGGATAGATTGAGAAGGCTTGAAGAAGAAATGATGCTCTCAATTCATGTCAGTGGTGTCTATTTGAGTTTCTCAGAACTTGACTATGAGCAAAACCTATGGTTAGGGTGTTTATATTATCAAGAATGCAATGAGGTGTTGGATACATTATTTCACCATCTTCTATGTAATATCGGAATCCTGTATGTGCCGTCTATACACCGCGGTATGTGCAGGGTGACAAATCCAAACAATCTATCCCGCTGCGCGTGCTGATCCAATCCGAAAGACCTGTAAACATTACAAGTGTAGCAAACCAAAGGGTCCAGCCCTATCCGACCAAGCGCCTCTTAACCCGATAAACGCCGTCCGATACAATCGAGTCCCCGCTAAATATGTCATAGAAACCAAAAAAATAATGTCACCCGACCATGGTTCGTAAGATATGAAGTCGAAGGAACGCTCGGGCATCATAGTTCCCGATGTGAAATCGTAAGTGAAAAATTATAAGAGTGACGAGAAGGGCGTGATTATGGAAGAAGAATGGATGAACGGATGTCATCCATTGATTCGACCCATCCTTCGGGGAAGGCACGCTGCTTGAACCATGCTTTCTCCAACTCTTCCAGGCCTCGATCGACATTCTGGACCATTGTAAGTATTTCACTAACAATATAATGCAAGACTGGTGGAGGACATACCTTGAAACCATACCGCTGGAGTTCGGTCATTGTCTGTCGTACATATTTTTGTTCATGTTCGTTTCGTGTCTCATGTCCCGCGGTAAACAGGGGCCATAGTGCCGCCAGTTGTCCCACGTCTTTGGCGAGCTTTCCAATTAGGGCTAAGATTCGCGATGCAAGCATGTCCAGTAGTGGCCTTTGGGACGGACGATCGGGTCGTCCTGCCGCTCCCACACGGTGGAGGAATATGTTAGTGGCTTTTTCGTAAGCCTCGATGCATCCCGCGTATTCGAGAACATCGGGATAAGGATATTGCTGTAAGCTCGTATCATCTAACCCGCCTAGGCTTTGAAGAGCGTCAGGAGCGTTCAAACGCCATTGCACTAAACGCTGCAGCAGTTCGTGATAGACAAGGTCTTCTTGCTCAAGCGACATGAGGCCATCGTGTTTAGCTTTTCCGAAGGCACTAATTGCTGCTTGAATTTCCATCATCACCGACCAACATTGGCGCAGCTCCACCAATAAGTGGTTGTAGGCGGGAGGCTCGGGAGACAGACTTGGAGTACCAAGATTGTACTCCCAGCCCCCTCCATGTGTTCTCCAATAACTACCTTCTACCACTGTGCCTTCGCTGGTGGCACATGCTCCAGCGACGTCGAGGTATGAAAGAAGAGAAACAAGGAATGGTCGGATCGGGTGATTGATTTCAGCGAGCCGCTTGGCTTCTTTCGCAGGGTCGTCATTGGCGGAGAACAAGATTCGGTAAATCTCGCGGGCTCCCTTGAGATGGATAGCCCAGTTGTGATTTTGAGAATCCATCATCTAACCAGTCAGCACGAAAGACAGGTACGCAAGCCTGCGATGGACGTACCTCGAACAAAGACAGCAATAGACAAGTGGCGAGGTCGGTGAGCCGGACACTCTGGTCTGGCTCGGTGTAGCGAGTCCTGAAGGACTTGACGACTTCACCGTAGTTGCTCATGGCCTGTTGAAAATGCTTGTTTCGTTGCTGTCCTTTGGAAGTATTGGCGAGATGCAGTGCTCCCATAGCCTGCATGGCACTAGCCATGGACGGTGAGGACCGGGCGAGGTCCGGGAAAAACCGCCGATAGGGATTGATGTTGATCGAATTGTCGTAAATGAGCAACAAGGTAGCGACTTGATCGACAAAGTGTGTGTAATAGCGGCCCTCAACACAGTCGAGAGACGAAGATATAAACTCGGCTGGGGAGATCGGCTCCTGGAAACGGTATTTTATGGGTTTGAAGTCTGAAACAGTTGTTGGAGACACCACCAGTGCCTCGAAAGGCTCCTCATTCTCTTTCGACTCCTGCTTCACCTCTTGTGGTGTCGGGGAAGTCGATTTCTTGTCTCGTTTTTTCGTGGGCGCAGTCATGGATTCGGAAGTAGCCGGTGGCGGCCCGTAGACCTTGAAAGTCATGCGGCCCTGCGTCCCATCGCACTCGAGACCCAACCGAGTACAATTCTTGCACGACGGCGACGCTTCGTCGCAGCGCACATGGCGACGACGGCAGGTTGAACATCCGGTAAACCCCCGGTGATGCCATCTCCGGACCCGCTTTCGTTTCTCAGGCACAGCAGCGGCTGCGGGAAGCTGGGGCTGTGCGGGGAGAGGAGGCTTCCCCGGGGCACACACCAAAGTCTGAACCTCCATATCTAAGGTCTCGAGTTGAATTGGCGACAATATGGCGGGGGGAAGATATCCATGAGACAGAGCGAAGGACGGGGAGAGGTCCGACCGAAATTCCAAGCCAGACTGCGCGGGACGTTCACCAGTGTAGCATTCAGCGGCGGGGTTTCGCAATCGGAACGGTCGTTGATGGGAATCGAAAATAGGAGCGGACAGATAAGGAGTAGGTAGTAAAAGAGCGAGTACTGGATTGTCAAGAGGATGCAAGTCCGAATATCGATTGAGCAGAAATGAAGTGGAGAGGGATTGGTTGTGAATGAAGAAAGGATAAAAATAAGAATAGGAATAGGAATAGAAATTGAATGATCGACAAGCGTTGGGAAGGGGGGAAGGTCGAGATCGGATCCGATTATTATTAAGAAGCCAGTCGAACCATCGGGTCGGTTGAGGGAGTTGGAGTGAGCGAGTGTCCGGGGGGGCAAATAATCTGAAGGCGGCGAAAGATCAAGTCAAAGGCCGGGGAGGGACCGAGTGGGGAGAGAACTAAGAGTGCCAGAGGGAGGGGAATTCAAAGAGGGGTGAGGGGGAAGGGAATGAAAGAGAGAGATGGAACTCTGGTCGGGCAAATAATAATGCAATTGAAATTGATTAACTGCAGGTGAGACCAACTACCGACTTGGCTTATGTCTGTCTGTCTGAGACTCTTGAGTCTTAAGTCGGTCAAGTCTAAGTCTAGCACTGGTTCTTTTTTTTTTTCTACCTTTAGCTACATTTAGTCTATTCGCATCGTTTCTCTTTGTGTTGTCAGTAATACTACTAGTTGATTAGCAACTTAGCATACGCATACTTAATACGTAGCTAAAGTGCTCAAGAGATCTGGATGAGCGATTGGGAGCAATGGAACCCATACCCACTTTCTCCCACCTCCCCTCCCCAATCAATCCGCAGATCCTCCAATCTAGAGACATGGTCCGGCGTAGTAATCCTCCTTCTTCTCTGCCTCTAATTCGTTTTCGCCCCCTCTCCTCTCCTTTCCATCGAACATATCCTTTGTAAGTGATAGTACGTACCTCTCTTGTGTCCTGATTGCTAGTATGAACTACTTCTTCTTTTTGTTCTAGGGAAGCAATGCGAAGAGGGATTCTCGCAAATTTGCCAGCTGCACACTAAGTTACCCTAACTACAGTCACCGACGCAACGCTGGACAAGACGGAGGCTGCAGATCAACCCTAATGGTGGATCGGATGCCTGATGATCGGACATGGTCACCCTTTCTTCGGAACGCAACTCTGGCCCCAAAAGACTAAAGCTTTCTTTTTTTTAGGTTCTCCTGCTCGAAAATCACGCACTGAGGACGGTCCAGTCGCTGCTAGCCTCCAGCAGCTCCTCCTACCACACTTTGGAGGAGGTCTTGCAAACCTACCAAGAATTGGTAGCCCGCAACGACTGGCTTTCCTGTCTTTCCCGGATCTCCACTCCGATCCACTCGTGCCTTGGGTTCAGCGGCAGAAGATTGAGGTTGCGGGCGACTGGCCAAGCCTGTCCTCAGTGTCCTGCCAGAAATCTCCGTGCTTCCGATAACAATGGAGCTAGTCAAAACTAGACCTGCGCCCCAAGAGAATTCTTGGAGAAATCAGTCAGTCATCCAGGAGTTCAACTATCCAAGACCCAACGGATTTGCGCGAAAAGGCAACTAGTTTCCTCCTTTCTCGATTGCCAAGCACTTGACTGGAAACTCTCTTCCTTGGCCGCTCCATTCGATCCAGTTGTCCCCCTCGTGCAACTTGATCTCAGTCGCTTGTTAACAAGCTTGTCCCTGTCCGCTCCCTGTTTATATTCCAGGCGTCATATAGCCTGGAGCATCGTCATTTCGTCCAGTCAATAGATCGTCCCGCAATCGCTCGGACTTGCCCAACGAGTCCCCGTACAATCGATCTTGCTCCTCGACAGAGGCTTCCTGATTGTGGAATTGCCTCAACCACTCCGACGGCTGTACATTCCGTAGACTTCGATCCAAAAGCACGCTTCTTACTGCGCTTGAGTTAGAAAGGTTTTCAGCCCCCCTTGCGGAAAATCACGACTCCATTCTGGTGTGGGACGGGTGGTCCCGCCGTACCCCGTGCACTACCGTCAGAGGCCAGCGAAAGAAAACTTCGTCGTCTTGCATAGTCCCATTTTCCCAGATTGTTCGATCCGACGAAGTCAGCTCCTTTGACCTACCAATCATTGGTGACGTCCGATGACAGGTTTGTGGTCGATGTCAGTGGCCCCAGGGTCTTTGCATGATGTGCGAGAAGGCGATTCAAAAGACAGCGATTTCCTCCGTTTTCGTCTCCATACCGACGGTTCTCACACACCCCGTTCCATGGACTGGGTCGAGTTCTCGATGCAATGGATAAAAGAGGCAGTGATCATAGAGCCACTTTGTAGCAAACGACCATAACGTGTCAGAGGTTGGACCCTGTTCGACTAACTAGATTCTCATGTCACCAAGGAGGCAACTAGACTACCTCTCGAACGATCCCAGGGCTAACCCCAATCCACCATCTACACAAACCCACCTGCTTAGGTAGCATCGCATTGTTCCGGATGGGCCAGCACGCACTAGAAGTTTAATCCCGGACCGGTTTGACAGAATAGTGACTCGTCCAATGCTTATTACAGAGACAGAAGATCACTACATCGGCCGCCGGCCCAAATTCCGCCCCTCTCTCTTCCCCCTCCCCTTAACGGAAGTAAACGGGGCATATCAGAAGATGCATTAGCTAGTAAACTCAAATCGACATCCCGCTCTCTCCTAGGGGGAACATCCCGGCGTAACCCATAGCAGATCCTTTCCCCTTCCTTCTCTTTCTATCTCTCTTCCTAGAGGTTCCCTAACAACCCCGAGCCCCTGGCCTATTCTTAAACCGTTGTGCCACCAGGTTCTCGAAAGTTTAAGCCTACATCTAGTTTTGTTGTATGTTGATTGTCCAGTAACGGCACATCCCTCACTGACAATACTCACTGCCAATACATAGTACTATGCTTTGACACCAACCGGTGCAAACTCAATTCAAAGCGTGCGCGTACTGCACTTTCTCACATCGAGTGCTCGTGCGTTGCTCGAGTAGACTAGGGAGTCAATCCCTCTCGCGCACAAGAAACAGCATCACAGCACACTCCTCCTTCCCATACCTACCTATTATTGAAGGCTAGTTCCATATTGTCTCACTAACCTCTATCAGAGCCCCAGGGATCCTGGAAATCCGAATCTACCGCCCTCCCGACATACGTCAAAAACCATAGCCATAGCAAAAAATCAGTATAGCAGTCCCACCACACACCCATGATCAGACTAGGCAGTACTGTACTAGGTACCTACACTCCACACAGAATATGCACTCACTCCTGCACCTCAATTTCAAGACAAGAAGAGGTTATCTGAGCGCATCATGCCCCCGAACCTTCTGGATCATGATTTAACCCCCCCAACTATTCCCAACTCGCATAACTTAACCGAATCTCCCATTAACTTCTCGGGCGTCGCCCGACACCAATGCAAGGAGACTGACCAACTCTGCATATGTCGCATGCAACAAATTTTGTTTCCCTCCGCCGCCGTTCTCGCATCCTGCATGGCCGATTTAGTATTGCTTACGCAGTGCGCTCCGTAGTGCCAGTAGTATCCTTTTCCGAGCTGGCTCCCCGGAAGGACCGGATCTGGGAGTATGAGTGGAAAAATTCTGTTTTTGTCTTCTCCTCTAGTCTTTGGGGACCCCATCTAGACCCAGGGGGGGGGGGAGTTCATCGCTGCCTCACATTCGGAGTCTTAGATCGTGTGTGGGCTGTAGTGGGCTAAGTCTTAGATCCTGCAATGGGTTTGCTGAGCGTGGTAGGGTGGTGGGGGACGACTAAAGCTGCTAGGCTGCTAGGCTGCTAGGTTGTGATGTTAAGTGCGCCGGTGGGATGATTTGCTTCGATTTATTCGTGTGTTGGATGCCTGTAGTAGCGATGGTTTCCAACGTGTCTTCTAGAAGGGCTGGGGCAAGAATGTCGTGTTTACTGTGGCGAAAAAGTCGAGCTTGTGTTTCTACAGGTAGGAGATTCTCTAGCTTTTGCAGTAAGAGAAGCAACTAGACATCAAAAGTCTATAGTGGGTTGTTAGAGTCGCGGGCACAGGGGTTGTCGGTGGAATCAGCTGGACGCGTCGATGGAAAAGCACATGTCATCAACTGAGGGCCTGGTATTTGGCTGGATCACTCCATATGTACATACATAGACCCAATTATCCTGTCCATTTCAAATACAAGGCAACCAAGATGTGGACTCTTTGATCGAGGCTTAGCCCACACTGCGGCCCCTTTCCGGTCTTTCAGGTTCGTATTGTTAAGTTTGGCCTTGCGCGTAGTCGACCGAGCGCCGACGGCAATGGCACGACGATCACCCCCACAGCTCGGGAACAGTGAAAGCCAACGTCATGACTGAAGAGGAAACATGAAGAAAAGAAGTTAGAATACAGAGAAAGTATTGGGTATCTGCTGGCAAACCAGAATTTCAAATTGTCCGCCAGAGGTAGGAAAATGCAAGGGTCAGACAATTCATGACGAGTGAGCACAATTCAGAGAGTGAAAGAAGATAATGAGGGTCGGAATCAGATCATCAGAAGCGCTCCGCTATCCTGAAAGAATTTGATGAGACATCATATCTGATCCAAGACAGCTGAAAACCAGATCGGGAAGGAAGAGGCCCCGATAGCGCAGTAAACGCGGGCGATACAACATGTGATACGCGACCTAGGACGTACTCATGCATCAACAGACACGGTCGTCCCGGGGAAAGGAAAAGATGCGGATTCTCGGGGCTCAGGATCTGGCGACTCCGCCGCATCGCCCTTCCCATTCGTACGGTCAAATTCCAATGTTTCGGCTAGCTCAGCAGCCATGGGATCGAGGTCTTCCTCCTTGAGACCAGTGGCGAGTGCCACCAACTTCCGATGGACATCGAACTTGGTGCTTACTCCCGCGTCAGCCGTCTGCTGAGCAAGGTCTTTGACAGCAGCGCGCCGAGCTTTCTGTGCTGAGCACAGTTGTCGAGCCAGCTGATAGGTGCGTAGCAGTTTATCATGGTCAGTGGCGGGTGGCGTCGTACCCTCCTGTGCTGCAGGTACTACTACCGATGATATGCGCTCTCTTAGGCGACCCTGCTGAATCTGCTCTAGCAGTGACTCGTAGCCACTTCGCAACTGCTCATAACGTTCAAGCTGAGCATCGATTGGCTGCTCACCAGCCTCCTGCGCTTGTAAGACAGCTGTTTCTTTCTGCACCTTCTGTCGATCCACCTCTAGTTGCTCGTACAGTGTTTCCGGGTTCGCAACGTCGTCAGAGTCCTGCCCGTTCGCTTTTGAGCTTCCGTAGCTTACAGTAAGTTTCTTATTTGCTTCAGCCATTATCACACCAATTTTGGACAGCAACGCGGTGGTGGCAGGAGACGATGACTCTTGGGCAAGAGTGGCGGGCTGGGTGTCAACATTCATCGGCCCTGGCGCTTCGCCGTCCAACTGGTCGTTGCCCATCGTGATAGATGATGGCGGAGGAGGAATGTCGCGTTCGGACGGATGCGCTCGTCGGGTAATGCTTGCAGCCGTCTCGCCCTTCTTGTTCACTAAGTCGCCAGCCCGTGGACACCGTGCAAGAAGCAAGTCCACCAAGCGGAAAGCGCCATTCCGAGCAGCCACTAAGGCCGCTGTGTCTCCATTAGAGTCCTGGAAGGACAACAAAAGATCGACTTCTTCCACCGAGCACATGAGGCGCAGCTTGTCTAGCAGCACATCACAATAGTACCGTGAGCTCTTCCATTTGCCCTTGCTCCGCGTAGTCTCTGCTATATGATGAAATATGGTGGCACCAAACCAGTCTCTGAATGAGACTGTATCCCAAAGTAAATCGAGAAGCGGAGGGAAAGTTCTCTTCTCGTAGTTATTCGTAAACAAAACAGCTCGCACAAGCGGGGTCTCTTCGTGTACCGATAATGCCTTCATATCTGCTCCTCTTCGTAAGAGATCTTTCACAATCTCCAGATCTCCCATAGCACAGGCCCAGTGAAGGGCCGTGTTACCGGAGTCGTCAATTGGGCGATCTACCTGGAAGTTGGATGGTGGTTGTGGAGGTGGTACACGTGTAGCCTCGGGCGCATCGCCTACTGTCATGAAGTAGTCCAAGAGCTGGTCCCCGTAGAGTATGTGTTCTTGTTCGCTGATGGACATCACAGGCGCCTCATTGATTCCACGCTTGCGTTTGCGAGAGAAGTTACCGTTCTGTGACATTGTCATCATCTCTTCATCCGCTATCATTGACGACGACTCAAGCGTCGCTTGTTCGATGGACTCGTTGTCGTCAAAGCCAGTGCTCATCTCGTACTGTTCGTGGGTAAAGGGGGTGGCGCCATATTTCGGGCTGGTTTGATAGCACTGAAGACCTCCTCGTTCACAGTTCTCCGGTTAGCTGTGTTCTTCGGCGCCCTTGGTTTTGACGCGGTTGTGTGTTTCGGTGCTGGTGGAGGGCTACGATCTCCGGCAACATAGTCGAATATCGGTCTCAATTTGTCGATTATATTGTTGCGCTCAGCGAGGAGTCGGCCTTCAGGGAGAGGTATCCATGTACCTACTAAAGTCAGAACCGATACGCCTTTCTACTAACAGGGGTTATCAGTAAAGACCTTGGACAAGACGGACTTACCTTGATATTTGCCATATCCACCTTGCACTTTCTCATGGACACCCTTTTGTACCTCCCGCTCGAGTATCCTCGTTCGCGCTGGCTTGTCGAATCCGGCGACTTTGAGAATATGGGTTGCATTGATCCAGTCGTCCGACCGTCTTCGCATCACGCTTTCTCCATCGAGTTTCAGCTCGTAGACCGGTACCTAGTGACATGCATCAGCTTGGGATTCTACCCCTTCGGTCGATCGAAATTGGTCCGTAAGTGATCCAATTGAAGAAGGCACGGCGGGTTCTGGAGATTCCTGCTTACACTGCTATAGGTAGCAGAGTATACTTTCGAAAAGTCAACTCCCGCCATGATGTGCGTCCCCTTACGCTGTCCTGATTCAGTGAGGTCACGTTCAGCAACAGCGACTGACACCGCCGCTCGGCAGTCGGACAACAACAACAGGGATGTCAGGTGTTTCTTCAATTCTTGAGATGCATTAAGATCCGACGCTCGTTGATTGGCCGGGTGGATTCACATGAGCATGATGGGGGAAAGACCGAGGATGGCGTGTTAATGATTCTGCAGTATTGATCTCGAAACGCGAAGGTCTGGCTAAGCAAGACGCGCCCTGGGTACGTCGGACCGCGTAAAGTGGATTTAACCAAGCTAATCCTTTTGCGGATATGCTGTCACGTGTCGTCACATGACGCTGCCGGCAAGGAAGGAACGACGACGACTACGGAATAGCTGCAAACCTCACGGTCTAGTCGCTTGTCCTCGAATCCCACCTTCATAACAGCCTTTTCTCCTCTCAATATGACTGTTGCCGAGACAGTGAAGAGCGCCTTTGGGCTTTCGGGCAGCACTCGTAAGTTTATATTGCCATTGGCCTCCACTGCGTGGGGAAGCAACGCGGTGAATAACGTTGCTCATCGAAGTCATGACTGACACTCTCTCAGCTGCCACGAGCCAGGAAATGTCGGATGCTCGCCTTCCTCTTCAGTACCGCGACTCTTGCGCTCACTTGCTAATCCCCTTGAACCGCTGCCGGCAGCAGGAGTACTACCTCCCGTGGAAGTGCGAGGTGCGTTGTTCCGACTCCCCCCAATACTCCTTGCCTATCATTTGAATGGAAAAATGGATCTGACATCTGCGTCGCAAATTGCAGGATGAGCGACACAGCTACGAGAAGTGCCAGTACGAGGAGTTCAAGAAGCGCGTCGCCAAGATGGAAGAGCTTCGGGCCGCAAAGGATGGTGCCCGCAGCAATTGATACCGGAATTTGCGACATCCTCTTATTGGCGACGAACGAAGCAGCATGTTATGTACATAGAGATTGTGAGATTGCTTGTCCATGTACCGACTTTGGCGTTGGGATCCATCGAGTCGATCATATCGATACCATATTTTGAGAGCCAGGGTCAATCAAACCATGAAAGGCCTCAGTAGCTGGTCATCTCCCTACAATGTCTTCTGGGAGAACCGCGCAGCTTGACGTGCTCCTACTTAGGGCAATATAGCATGAGTAAGACAGGCAGTCCTGCCCTAGCCGGGAGCCGTTTTGAGCATGTCAGCCTGCTAAAAAGCGAGTCGGGATTGAGACAGCATCAATTGATTCTAGCACGGGAGCTTCAGTTCCTTTTCTGGAGCACGTTATCCTAATTGCAACTTAAAATGATTGTAACAAGCTCCCGCTTTACGTAGTCAATCATGTGCGAAGATGCCATGGTCTGGGTATGTATTTATGTAGCGCAGTACAAAGAGATATCTTGCATAAGCCATTTGATTGCATAAGCCATTTGACTCATTTCTCTCGCTTTGCTGGAAGAGAGATGCATAGTTATAGCTGGAAAATGGCTCTGTATACCGCTGCAGCGAACTGATGACGGGAAAGTCACCTGACCCGGCGCCCTTCCTTCACGCTGCTTAGAAATCGACGTGGGTGACAATCACCGATAATGCTTTTCCTGCCCCGCTATGAACGGAGAGACGTTTTGTCCCCGCCAATAGGCGATTGAGCCTGAAACCCCGAAGGTTCGACACGAAAATCAGCATCAAGTCGATAAGAAGGAGCACGATCCGTCTGTTTCCACTCTTTCTCTGGCATCTCTCGATCCTGCTTGGGGATTCATGATTTTGGTCTATATCGCCTGCACCTTGAGCCGGGCCATTGCGTGCTACTGACGTGACTCGATCGGGTCCTAGATCGGAGTCTAATTGTCTGTGGAAACTGGAAGTTTCCCCTCATCTCCGCGGGGTTTTTGTATGGACTGATTTTCCCGTCGTCTCACCCCACCACCTTTGTGCCGCGACTCAACGGTCAGGTCTCTCCCTCCGAGAATCCACGCGCCTTCCTGCCGATAGTCCTGATCAGCGACAGAATGGGCTTGCTGTATGTGATGAGCGCTGAGTGAAAGCCAGATGATTTGAGCGCGCCAGAGACTAACTTGCGTTCTTCCAGCGCGCTTGGAACGGCCCTGGATTGGCCGGAGGCCAAGAAAAGAGCAGACCAGGTTCGCAAATGGGGTATTGAGGTGAGTATTTCGCCATTCTGTCTATTTGGCATATGTCACAGCCAGAAATGTATTGACCAAAGACAGCAATTACTTGCGAACTGGCATAGAGCCAAGGGCAAGGAGCGCAATGCTCTGCTTTGGGGCGATGAGGTAAGATTTCACCCCGCAGAGACTCATTCTATTGTGCTAATCGATCTCAATTCATCAGGTTGAGTACCTTGTTGTAGCTGTCGATGACGAAGCGAAGAAGGCCCGCCTCTCACTCGCACAGGCGGAGATTCTTAAGTCACTTGCGGAAGACGAAGCATCATGGAAGCAAGGAACTCGACCTCAGTCCCCGAACGATGAACAGTGAGATTTGTTGGCAAGAACAAATTGTGGACATATCTGATGGATTGCAGTGACGGGGAAGAGCCACCACACTTCCATCCGGAATTTGGCCGCTTCATGCTTGAAGCAACACCGGGTAAGCCCTGGGGAATCGATTTCAAGGACCTGCTGAAGGTCGAGTCAAACATGAAATGGAGGTCCGTACAAAATCACTGGATTCGATGATAGCTTGTGATCTCTAATATCATCACCACAGACGCGAGGTTGCCAAAGCCCACATGGCACCGAATGAACATCCCATCACCCTTACGACATTTCCTCGCCTGGGTACCAAGGATGACTATATCCAGCCCTATTTTCCGCCGTCTGGTCCTGCGCTTCGGTCCCAGTTTGTGCCCGACGAGATCGCCAATCCGCACATCAGGTTCCCAACCCTGGCTGCTAACATCCGGTCAAGGAGAGGTCGCAAGGTTGAGCTGAACGTCCCGGTATATAAAGACACGAATACGCCCGAACCATTTAAAGACCCAACTGTGAATTATGATCTTCATATCTGGCCTGAGGATGACGACGTTAGAAACGGAGCAGCCAAGGACGATCATGTGTACATGGATGCCATGGCCTTTGGTATGGGCAGTTGCTGTCTGCAAATCACTTTCCAGGCCAAGAATATGACCGAAGGGAGGAAGTTATACGACCAGTTGAGTCCACTGGGGCCTATTTTGCTGGCCTTGACCGCTGCTACGCCAATTTACAAGGGCTTCCTTGTTGACACGGATGTACGCTGGAATCAGATCAGTGGGGCTGTTGATGACCGTACTCGTGAAGAGCTTGGCGAACTTGTACGATTGCCCTGTTCCGCTACTAATGTCATTCGCTAACATCTCACAGCCCTTGAAAAATGACAGATGGAGGATCCCTAAATCCCGATATGCCTCAAACTCGACCTATATTTCACAAGACCCCCGGTTGCGAAAGGAATATTTGGACCCTGACTTGATCATTGACGAGGATATCAAGAAGCGTTTGATGGAGGACGGAATGGATGATCTTCTAGCCACACATTTTGCACATCTCTTCATCCGTGATCCTTTGGTCATCTTCTCGGAAGATCTTGAAGAACTCGACTTGGACAAAGCGGATCACTTCGAGAATTTGCAGTCCACAAACTGGCAGCATATGCGGTTCAAACCCCCACCACCTGACAAGGATGACATTGGTTGGCGGGTCGAGTTTCGTTCCATGGAGATCCAGATGACCGACTTTGAGAACGCTGCGTTCAGCATTTTCATTGTACTTGTGACCCGCGCGATCTTGACTTACGATCTAAACTTCTATATCCCGATTCAGCGCACGACAGAGAACATGGAGACCGCACATGCACGCAATGCGGTTCACGACCGGAAATTCTACTTCCGCAAGGACCCATTCTCCCCTCGCCGCCCAAATTCTCATTCATCCAGTGGAAGCAACGTCTCTTCCACCACGTCGTCCGCTGCCAACTCCCCGCCCCCATCGCCATCCCTTACCCCAGTGGAGTCCGAGTACGAACTCATGACTATATCTGATATCATCAACGGTTCTTCCGACGGCTCTTTCCCTGGATTGATCCCACTTGTCGAATCATACCTGAACAGTGTCAATGTGGATGTTGAGACTCGCTGCTCATTGGCCAGCTACCTTGACTTGATACGCAAACGTGCGAACGGAACTCTCTGGACGGGCGCCAAGTGGATCCGCGAGTTCGTTGCGTCGCACCCGGACTACAAGCAAGACAGTGTCGTTTCGGAGCGGATTTGCTATGACCTTGTCAAGGCCGTAGACGAGATGAGCGTGCATGAGGGGAGGAACGGTACCGTTGGGTGGGAACTTCTCAAGGGTAAAAATACTTGAACAGAAGTTGTAAATAAATTCGCATATAGATGTAGATAGCTTGTCTATTTTCCACTGTCACTTATAGTTGAGTACTACATATACTGTCAGTCGTGTTGCATAATATTACAGGAGACTTGGTTTGCCCAATTGTTTTGCCCTTGTGATTAACATCATTGTATAGGAGGTTATTTGGATGTTCTTGATTTTGTGTGGAACACTCCACAATATCAGAAGGAAATGGTTGCGAGCCTCCTGAGTTTGAGATAAACCATGCAAATCTCAGACAAGCAACTCCCCTTCTCCAGTCTTTTTTCTCAATCGGACGGGACCTTCGCGTCTCAAAACTTTCCCGCTATCCTCGAATGCCGCCCGTTCAAGGCAACCAGATCTTTTCCTCCTCAGTCGGTTCTCGACACGAATCAGCCACTCCAGTCACCTTCCATGTATTGCTGACTTTGTGAAGTATGAAGAGCTCAACGCCGACATGATGCACAGCACCGTTGACCTTTGCTCGGAAAGGGGCCCAGACGGCGGCCAGGCTACCCGAAGGGTACACTTTCACTTCAGGGTCCCAGATACACTCATCGATCTCATCCTCGATCTTGACCACCTGTTCAACGAAGGTTCCAATCGTACAGAAGCGAGGGAGGGTCGGTGAAGGTGGCCAGAGGGACATTCCTCCCGCTCGCACGCAGTATTTGTCGAACTCGGCGGAACTCTTCGTCCTGAGCGCACCCAGAAAGCCGTTGATGACGGCTAAGATGGATTCAATTTCTTCGGAATGTTGAGAGAATGCCGAGAGCACATGGAACGTGGTAGAGGGATCCCAAAGCATAATTTCAGATGTCATATCAAAACGAAACAAGCGCCGTCGAAACATGCCGGTGCTTGCAGGACGCTAGCTTCATCTCCCTCAATGGTTGTCAACTGAACATAACTTATATGGGGGGTGCTTTGCTCATTGTCACGGGCCTCGGTGACGTACCTTGACTTGGTGTAGCTGTGCCAGGAACTTTACCTTGAGCCTGTCATAGGAAAGACAGCACATGCACTTTCCCGGCTTTAGTGTCTCCCGACTTTGTAGACACTAAAGCCGGTCGGCATTGAGTTTTTGGTCTACCCTTTCGTCTGGTCAGACGGACTGCCTGATCCTGAATCAATGCCGATATTTTCAGTTCAGCAGGAGCTACAGTCACCGCAACTCTCCATCAAGCTGCAGAATTGGTTCTAGTTGTTGCAGGGGCGCAGCCCCTAGGACTGTTGCAGTCATGAGAACGCCTTCGCTTCACCTCGAACGTCTCTACTCCGCACTGAATCAATCGGGGTCCATCTCTAGGACAAGTTGAATGCTGTGAAGCGCCCCGAAATTACGATCGTCTGGCACGTCTCACAGAGCTCTTGCCATGTCCGACCACGGCGAAGGTTTGAGCGCAGTAGCAGTCAAGGAATCGAGGGTCAGATCATTTGACGTGAGCACTGTGAGACACTATAGCTCCAACCATTGCTCGTCAGGGAGGCTGCTTATGCTTCGGTGACTATGACGTGCTACAGCGTGTGACTCTGGTTTTTCTCAACATTCAATGGTAAAAACTGGTTGGCCGGCCGTACAACGGCAAATTCACGGCCAAGAAATCCAGTCGGAGGAAGTTTCACGAGTGAAGAACGGATTGCCTTGCCTGGATTGGTCCTGGTACGTCTTGGCTCCTGTGTGGCTCGAAGGATTTTCTTGACTTTGAAGTAGGGGCTGCTTGTGCAATATGACTGCTGAGGGGTCCTCGCGAATCCTCGTAGCATAGCCGGCAGACGGCTGTTAAACCCTAAGCATGCAAGAACCTGCAGACAGGCCGGCATGGCGGTCAGAAGCCCACACTTCTTTCTCATATTCTACGGATTGTTCATATCTACCGTTCTGTGCCAGGTCTGCGTTGCTTTGCTCCTCTTGCAGCTTCGATTTACATGTTCTCCGAGGACACCAACTCTAGGCGGGCCTTGTCGTCGAACGATACTTCGGAACGGAACCCGGCTATAACAATTTGCCCGATTAGCCTTAATAGCATCACGCTATTATCCCGTTTGCGGGGACATGAACGGCATATATCCTCCCCGCCAAGTTTTCAACCTCGGGGATACCTCGGGTCAAGCAAAACTCGAGCAGAATGCGGGCACCTGTACGAATCAGGGTATAGAGACGAGGTGCTTTCACCGATCTCTGCATGACTCGCTCTCACCAATCTATTCCCATGACCCCAATGCTCCGCATTTTGGCCGGCGGCGCAACCTGATTCGGAAACATTCCTCCCTGTTGACGGTGGGATCTGGAGTACTTCCCCACATCCCGCGACTGTTCTTAACCCGGGGTTGATGATGCAACGTTTTGACCTGATGCCGGGTTTTGCGCCAGACCCCCTTACACCGTGAAGATCCAGGTATAAATGCTGCAGAGCAGCGTCGTCCCGCGTCGTCGGAGTATGGTGCAGCAGCTTTAGAGTCCTTTTGAATCTTATAACACTCTGCAAGATGCGCAGGGCATTCGTTTGCCTGCTCGGTCTCTTTGCCAGTGGCCTTGTCGCTTCGGCTGATACATCTCAGCCTACAGCTCATGTTCGCAATGGTACATATGTCGGAGTGAGAAACACCAATTATGAGCAAGACTTCTTCCTTGGTATACCTTATGCGCAACAGCCAGTTGGCGACTTGCGATTCAGGGTTCCAAAGTCCCTCGATGAAAGCTGGGATGGTGAGCGTGAGGCGAAGGCATACTCAGACATCTGTGTAGGATATGGGGTATGCCACTATACTGCCTTTGCCGGCTTCATATGATATAAGCTGACTTTAGTACGTTAGACGGATTCTATATGGTACAATCAGTCCGAAGCATGTCTCACTCTCAACGTCATCCGCGATTCCTCTTTCAACGAAAGCTCAAGCCTCCCAGTAGGAGTCTGGATCCATGGAGGTGGCTTCACAGAAGGATCAAGTGCGGATCAGCGCTATAATATGTCTGCAATTGTTGCCAATGCTCAAAAGATTGGTATGTCGCCCTTGAGCTGTTGCCATGGCCATTATTGACATGTCTTGGCACGCACAGGCAAACCATTCCTCGCCGTGTCGCTCAATTACCGGCTCACGACCTGGGGTTTCATAAGCTCTAGTGAGGTCAGCGGCACAGGTAACACCAACCTCGGCCTTAGGGATCAGAGACTGGCACTTCACTGGATCAAGGAGAACATTGCTGCGTTCGGTGGTGATCCGGCAAAGATCACTATCTGGGGCGAGTCTGCGGGAGCAATGTCTGTTGGATATCACCTGGCAGCCTACGGGGGTAGGAACGACAGCCTCTTCCGTGCAGCAATCATGGAGTCCGGGGGAACCATTGCCGCCGCACCTTCTAACTACACCAGCTATCAGGCCCTCTACGACGACCTCGTGGCCAAGGTCAACTGCTCCGACGTTGTGGACTCATTGCAATGCCTGCGTGAGGTTCCATTTGAGAAGTTGAATAACGTCCTCAATGGAACCGATGGGCAATCGAACTACCCTTTCTCACCTGTCATCGATGGTGATTTGATTCCGACCTGGGGCAGTCTCCAGCTTGACCGCCATGAATTCGTTCAGGTTCCTATAATTGCCGGCACCAACACTGACGAAGGAACAGCGTTCGGGCCCACCGGGGTCAATACGACGCAGGAATTCTATGCATATCTTACCGGTACGTATGCCCTGCTCTGTGTATCTGGTCTACCAATTCTACATTTACTAAGTTGCCACAGATGGTCAGGCTGGCTTCCAGCTACCTCCGTCCATCGCCAAGCATATCCTGCAGGTCTACCCCGATAATCCCTCCTTGGGTATCCCCGAGTTCCTTGGCTCCAGACGAGTCCCATCCAAGGGTTACCAGTGGCGACGCACATCCGCGTATGCAGGGGACGCGAAGATGCACGCGAACCGGCGACGACAATGCGAGGCGTGGACGGCGACCAACACCACGGCCTACTGCTACCGCTTCAATGTGCGGTCCGCGGACGTCACACCCTTGTCAGGAGCCACCCACTTCGAGGAAGTGGCCTTTGTCTTCAACAACATCGCCGGCCTTGGGTACCACTACGGGCTTCCGTTCGCGGGGGTGCCCGAGTCGTACGTGCAACTGAGCCAGCTGATGACCAGCATGTGGGCATCTTTCATCCACGACCTGGACCCCAATTCGGGCATCAAGAACGAGTCGGCGGTCCGCTGGCAGGCCTACGGGCAGGGTCGGCCGGTCGATCTGGTCTTCAATGCCAATACCACAAGCTATATGGAGCCGGACACGTGGCGAAAAGAGGGGATTGACTATATCAATTCGGTGGCGAGTGCGTACTGGCGATAGAATGGGGTTATTTCCCTGTTCGACCCATCAAGCAAGTCGCCGCTGCTAAAGAGTTGGATATACATGTGAAGGCGAAAGATGCGTGAATCTGTGGTTTTGAGTTGGCCGCAGATGCAGCTTACGATATGGATCTGTAAGTCAGAAAGTAAAGCAAACAAACAAAGACCGACCAAATATGTGCGTGGTTCGAATTGGGGTGCTCATGTGTTTTCTACGTAAAGAGGAGGGGAGCCAGTCACGGTCCTCGGCGCCTCATGCACCCAGCCATGCCTGTAGATCTGAACACCCTCTAGGACAGAGTTACTCCGCTTTGAGTGAGGCCCCGAGCGCAAGCATTACCAAGCAAGATTACCTTCTCATCTCATCCGTGGAAAGAAAGCCCTCCGGTCTGCTCTGTCTTCGCATCTTCGAACCAAAAAAAAAAAAAAAATTAAAATGAAATAAAAGAAACCCTAGGGTGGTATGTTGGAACATCATTCTGAGCCCATTCCACTATCCCCACGAAACCAAACCATGTTTGTATAGAAGAAGCCCCAGTCAGAGACAAATAAAAGCCACCAATACGGAGTACAATGACATACTAAGTACCTTACCATCACCGCCACGACAAAAACGGGAGGCAAAGAAGAAGGAACCAGACCCAGCCAGTGTACTGTACATAATCTAAACAAACTTCCACCGGCTCCGATTCATCTAGTCCTGATCTGGCTTTCGAATAATTTTCTTCATCATCTGTACGAACCCAAGGAACCCGCTATACCTGTTTCCAATTGTCAGTGCAAACGGGACGAACAATAGAAGGGGAAAGCCTCTGCAATCCTGGGAGATCGGATAGCGGATCCATCCCATTGTTTGATTAGGTTTTGCATCGGCGAGACTTGGGACGGTTGACCACGATGGAGTGGGTATTGGTTTGACTATGGGAAGTAGAGATACAGCAGAAGAAGCCAAGGCTAGCAGATTATGTACAGTACAGCTAGTCACTACTCGGTTCAGTCCCTTCCGATTGTTGTTTCTTCGCCACTGTAGTGTAGTTAACAACCTACCGCCCTGCGTCCTATCCAGGGAATGATCGGAGGTTTTTCTTTTTTTGAAAATGATCTCACGGGATCGAATTGTTTATCGAGAGATTTTCCTGGCCATTCTCATGGAGTACTACATATAGAACCAGGTATCTGCAAAGAGATACCTAGTAATGTGGGAAACGCCCCGCCGGTAATTGAAACATCCAATTTCATTGCGATTATTCCCCCCCCCTCCCCTTTGCCCAAAGAGTGAGTGCATGAGGAGGGGGACCCCAAGGGGAGAGCGGGTGGTTGAGATGGTCTTAGCCTACACAGACCAGACCAGCACAGATCCAACTGTTGTTTAGATTTCGACGTTGAGATTTGGGAAAGAGGGGAGGAGGGGGCAAGGGAGGGGAAAAGTGGGTGAGGGAGGGGCAGAGAGGCCAGTGCAAATGTTCCCCCGGTAGGTGGCTGTCAAAACTGTCATATCATTTTCCCTTTCTGGGAAGGGAAGCGGACACAAACACTGAGCTGAGGCACGCCCCCCTCTTCAAAGTTTGGTTTGAGCATTGCTTCTTGTCAACAATATTCGCCTCTCCTAACTAGACTGGACAAGTACTACTGTAAAGTGTTTATGGATTGAAGTAGGAATTGACTTGGTCACTGGCTGGGTTCTTGGATATGTCTATACACTGAATAGACAGACGGTGGATCGCAGTAGCGGCGAAATGTATACCCAGTGTTTTTGCTTGCCTCCTCCCACTCACTCCGCATGTCATCTCCGACGATCCTCTTCCTGCACCTCCGTTTATCTGGATTATCATTTCCATTCGAACTGGCGGATCTTAGTCATTTCCATTCTTCATCTCGCGACGATCCCGAGGAAATTCGTGAAGAAAAAGGCACCACCACCACCAAAATCCCATCTAGGAAACCTTAAATCTCGTTTTACTTCCTGGGAAAAATGATTTTTGGTTTCTGGTCCACGGTCTCGGTTAACATTACTTGAAAGACGCGCCTCAACCATGGAACCAGCCTGTCCGGGTTGTAGATACACGCCAGATATGCTAGATAGCCGCCGCGTATCGGCAACTTTGTGCAGATCGAAGAAAAAAAAAAAAAACAAACAAAAACAAAACAAAAACCACAGACCACTTGTTGACCTCAACAACAAAGGTCTGGATTCGGGGAGGAGACGTGGAAGAAAGTGGATTCGGGGAAGGGGGGGGGAAGTTGTCAAAGACACGCTTGCGCGCAGTGTTGTTCGTATACTCTATCTTGGTTCCTTTGATTGAGGAAGTCGCCGATCGCGATCGTGCTTAACCGTGGCGTCTGCGTCTACCGGTACTATGTCTCATAGGTACTGTATCTAGTAAGTAGGTGCTGAACACTGCCACCGACTCGAGTTGAATTGACTCTACTGGTTGACTTCCAATTGAACGGGTTGAGCTTCAGGGAGGAGGTAGTGGTGCTGGGTGAAGAAAGGATCGGTTGGGTTTCCTCCTTTTCTTCTCTCCCTTCTTCCCTCCCACCATCAACTCCCCAACCTGATTAGATTCGTATGATTTGTTTTTGGTAGAGAGGTGTGAAAGACTGGATCTCTTGAGTAGAATCTACTCTCTCTCACTTTACTGCCGATCCATAGAGGTTTAGAGGGTAGATAAATAGGTATTGAAAGCAGAGAGAGAATAAGGGACTCCGCTGACGAAGAGAGTAGAATCGAATCTTTAGTCATTGTACTGTACTGTACATACATCCCGCTGCTTACTCGAATATGTCTTTGTCTTTGTCAACTCCATCCAGTGCTGTACAAGTGGAATGCCTCCCAACTGAGACAAACCTGACAGTTCTCCCCGAGACCGTCTATCGTCAGTGGCGCTGACCCCTCGCTCGCACTCTTACTGTCTGTCAGTCAGTCAATCCCACTCTCCCTTCCTCGCTCCAAGCCACTCTTTTGCTACTGAGTACGTAGGAGTAGGTAGGTGGGTAAGTAGTCCCCTAGTTTCCCGTGGATTTCTCCCCCCCCACCCCCCAAGAAAATCCCACTTTTCACCACTTCCCCGGCGGCCCGGTAACTACCCTTCCCTCATCTCATCTCGGGGACCTCGTTTACGGGATTCTATGCAGATTCTCATAATTCCAGGGCTCCGCAATGGAGGTCTGGTACAGTACGTAGTGGCGAATACTCAGTTAGTACTTAGTAGAATCCGCGAGCCGTCCGGATTGTGAATATGCTAATTCTGGAGTACTTCTTAGCTCCCAATTCAAGTATGTACTAGGTAGTTAGCCCCAGTTATCTAGCATACGGGAAATGAAACCCTCAAAAGCTTTCTTCCAGTCAGAAGTCGCTATATCCTGGAACCGATCGGCTAACTGAAATTCGATCGATTAGGCAGGTCTTGGACTTGAGAAAATAATAACTTAATCTCCCCGGCTGCCATCCTATTCATAGTGTTTTTTCCCCTAAAAAAGAACACCATCGAATCTGTCCCACCTTCATGTCCAGATTATGATGTGAGTGTAATGAAGCCCGGCGGGAACAAAAAGTCTGAACATGTTCGGACAGTTAATTAAGATAAATTGAAAAAGTCTAGGAACAATTAATTTATCAATATTTGTTTCTTTGGTTCTCCCGCTGGATTCGGACGGCCCTTCTTCGGATCTCATCAAAATTGGTGCCCACTCCTCTTGATTGACCCCGTTGTGCTTATGATCGTGATTTAATTTATTTTTGATTAGATCATCGATTCCGTTCTTTCCAGAATGCTGTTCTTTCGGGTCCATTACGTAGCGTTTGTCTAAACAAATCATGAGATGATGAGATCATGGATGGATGGATGGACGAAATTGGACGACGGAGGATGGGATCTAGATCATCATCTCTCCCGGGCCCCCCGCCGGCCGAAAGTGGGAAAGCAAACCCCCAAGTCACTTAGCGCACCAGTCAAGGCCGAAGTACGATGTGTGGTTCAATCCACGTGTGGTTGGATTCCCGACCAGCTGGGATCAAAATCCACCGCCATTGTATGGTTCGATTCGCGGTATCAGGAACCCAGTACCTAGGTTCAAATTGGGACCAGGAAGACCAGCGGTGCTTATCTTTCTTTCTCTTTTTCTTTCGGGGGTTTGCGGTATCCGTGTTGTATGGGTAATCTTCCACGGTATAATACATACAGAACAACAATTCCAAAAAGTGCAAAAAGAGGACAAGCAGGTATCTCTGCTCTCGCTTTCAACGACACGACCCAAGGTGGAGAATTGAAGAACGAACATAAGACCTGTCAAATAGCCAGGACTTTCAACTTATCACACTGCGCCTCGTTTCATGCAGTTAGTCAAATTCTGGATGATGATTGCTGATCATGGATCTTTGCTGGCAGTTTTGACAGCACCACTTGCGGACGGAAAGAAGCCGGTTGGTTCACGCATTCTGGGCCTACCCTACATGTATTTTACATGTATGTATGTACAGTATCTCACATGTGCTATCTCAAACTAGATAGACTGTTATGCAGGCTCGATATGGATAAAAGGCTTTGAGCATTTTGGTCGTCTATGGGATTTTCTGATTTCAGATTCTGTAGCGCTCGGTAGATACAAGCTATGTCAGTTTAAGGTTCGATGCGTATCAATACTGGTTGCGCGTGCTGACCGGTAAGAGCCGATCTTAGGAGCTATCCCATGCGTCAAATTGTTAGTTTGTCCTGTGCGTTTGGACCTACCTAGGTTGAATTGCGTCTGCGAAGAGGCCACAGCAATTTAGGCTGGTCGCTTTATCGACGGAGCAGGGGAAAAGCGCAGGCATTGTATACGAATCGACCGACAGCCACACATGGTATTGGTTGTCGAAATGTAGCAGAGGGTATCGAAAGGATCATTGGGAAGGTACGGGCCTGCCAACATACTGGTATCAGCGATCTGTCCGATCGAGAGCGTCAAGCACGAGAACATAGTATGGATGACAGAGTCATTGCGCACCTCGACCGTGTCCGAGCAAGCACACCTGGGTGCTAGTCATCTATCCTATGTTCATGTTTCGCTTGTGCGATGTTCGCCAAGTGAAACCAGAGAAAGACAATAGCAGCATCCGAATTCCAGTGGGAGCTCGTTATAACCACGCGCTCACAAGAGGTATCATGCTACCAAGTCAGAGCTCAAGTCCTTGCTACTCTCTCCCAGCTATTGATCACCACGAAGAGGTTTTCCACCTCAGGTATACTGTTAGGGAAGATCGTAGCGTTTTCATGATACGCGATCGTTCTTCGAACAAGAGAGTGGTTGTTAAGACAGCGAAGCTATCCGAAAGGCAGTTCGATCTAGAAGACTTTGAACAACATAGAAGTTAGACCACGTCCCTTCACTCGGGCTGAGAGGTTGAGAGAATCAGACACCATACTCACGAGCACTATACCTAAGCACGTCATAGACGTGGTCGCGTTTGAACCGTCCCCAAGAACAAGAACAGGGCCCTTCCCCAGCATGAGCAGGAAACCTGCTCTCCATCGAAACAAGAACGGCCATGCCAGAAAGCGTGAAAGCCAGGGGAGATCCGTCTTCACTCCATCCTCACCGAAGAGCGAAGTAGTGAGATAAGCCTGTGACCCTGTACCTGGCAACAATGCGATTCGAGGTCCAGATCCATTCTAGGAATGAATCACGAAGGCATAGCATCAGAGATCTACCAATCAACTTTCTCAATATGGGAGGGCATCGTGCAGATTCTTCCAGAGAAAACTTGATTGTGTGCTTGCTCCAGTGTCTGGTCTGTGGTCAATTTACTAATGCGAACTGGGAAACTCTCTCGGTTTGCACTTTCCCCCCATATACCTCTTTCCCGATATAACTCCCCGCTATCCACCCCCCCCCTATATAAAAAACACATATATATGTGCCGCCTGGCCTGTTCGGCGGAGTATCTATAGTGATATCACTTAAGGGTACGGTAAGTACTTAGTTCTTAAGATAAATGAAAGGGGACATGAGGCGGGTTCGAGAGTTCTATGATCTCATCTGTTGTATGATCCCCTCCCCAACGGGTTATACTAAACTGTAGACTGGTAGCGATCAGGTTTTCCCCCTTTCCTACACAACAGAATCAAGGTATGATAATGATGGCAGTGTCATAGCAGAAGTAACAGGAATAGCAATCAGCTTTGACAATCGGAGGGTCGAGAACACGGACAAGGAAAGGATCGAGCGTCACATATCAGACCTTACGATTCTGGAATCTTATCAATAGAGAATCAGAAGAGACAAGTCGAGGCATATATTCCGAAGCTAGATACTTAGTTACTATCTCAAAGCTAATTTATGAAACTTTTCCTGCGCTTTGGTTGACCTACCTCGTCAGCGAGTCAGAAGTAACGTCTAGGGCCGCTTGAACTGGCTTCGACTCATGATTCAAGCGGTAATTTGCTTTATGGCCCACGACTCGAGTGTCGGGCACCTCCTATATCATTCTGCTCCATTTCCTTAATCGAATGAGAGGCAATACTGTGCCTCTTTGCCCTATCTAGGTATGAACCCCAATTCGGACACCGTAGGTGTTTGCCCCGGGGTACATGATTACAGTACATGTACATGTACATACCTCGGTATAAGCGATTTACCGGACGGTAATTTACTTTTTGGCTATGATGTTACCCTAGGGTCGACATAAGCTACGGAATGATTTTGGCAGCGATCGGAAGCAGTTCCAAGAAGGTATAGACTATATCTCATGTGCCATATGCCCTTCCTAATTTTGTTTTTTCGTGTTCTCTGGCATGATCGATCGGGGGAGGCGGATGGTTCAGGTTACATGGTGCCTTGTTTAGTTGCTTTTGGTCAGTTCAGTGGGGGTCCGGAATAATCTATTTGACTATATACTAGTCTCAGAAGGTCAAAATAGGAAGATTCGAAGGAAGTTCGTCTGAGCTCATCACAGCGAATGACAAATATAGATTTCGCGCACATGGTGTTTTGGTGTGGCCGAAAAAAACCATCTCAGTAGGGAGTTAGATTGTCGATATATTGGCCCAACGTGAGGCTTATAGTTTGAATGGTTGTGCCTTGTAGTCAGTCTACGGGCGCCAAAAAAAAGAAAAAAAAAAACAAAGAGGGAGACAAGAGGTTCCAATTTAATTTACTTAGATTGGGGTGTTTGTTGATTCTATCGGGACGCAGTGGGCACCCATCACGGCTGTAAAACTCCGACCTAAATTATTGATTAGCATATGCCGTCATCATCAACAGCAGCATCAATATTGTCGATGATTCTGGAAGAACGGGCAAAGGGAAAAGCAAGGCTGTTTGCCTCCTCTCGCTGTCTACGATGCTACCTTTATTCTAACGGGTTCACGCAAAAGATGAATTAGCTTGTTAATGTGCCCTGCTTAGCCCCTTTTATTGTACTCAACGCGGGTATGGGCTCCAGTTTATGGTGTTTGTAAGCCCGCCTGACTCATGCTTAACTATATGTAAATCCCGAACGGTAAGTTAACTTAGAATTGATCCATGATACACATCCCATCTTCTGTAGTTGCTGCCTTGGGACGCGGGTGGATTCGGTCGCCCTTCTTTTCTGCACCTCCCGTTGACACTACTAGAATTCCACCCACCGCCGCACCACGTTGTTTTTACGGCCGGAAGCAACGACAGTAATATTATCCGTTCATTATAGGATCCAGAGTGTCATCATCCTACGGGTTGACTTCGGGGCTTAAAAAGTCTAGTCTTCCTCACTAAGCACTTCTCGTCCACCAGACAGGAAGAAAGAAAAAAATTATGGGGGAAGAGAAAAGTTGACGGGTGATTTAATTAAACTCGTCTGGTGCTAGCACCCTTTGGGTGGTCATCTCCGTGATGACTGTTGGCTAGCAATGCATCACTGATAGACTCAAAGAGAGAGACCAGCCAACACCCCCCCTCCTTCCTCCCCCCTTCCCCCTCCCTCCCCAAGATCCGTTCAGATTCACCCCGTCGATGGCGATGGGCGATAGATAGGCGACGCTAGGCAAATTCTGGAGTCCAGACAGTTTCCACAGATAGAGGTTGCAGAACGGAAATCGTGCTAGCCACGGCGGGCCGATCGACAACCGTTATGAGGTCAAGAGCTCTCCTTACTGGTACTCACCTCGTCTCCATACCTTGCTTCTGAATGCTTCACCTATCACAATGAGCGAAGATTTCCGTGATATCTCCCCCATCTGCCCTGTTGTTTTTCTCGACTTTTTTTAAGAGAAAGAAAATAACAGAAGTCCACCTGTGTATCCACCAGTCAAATTACAATACCTGGATCAGTCCGGGTCATTTACCATGGACTGTTCGATCGAGCTCAATATACGGAGTAGCTTCCCAGCTTCACGGACACGGAGAATAAAGCCGAGAAGTCATGTGCATGGGGAGTTCGAGCTCGGCAAATTAGAATCTTCCATATGGAAAGATAATCTGAGAGAATGGTTCTACCGTGATGTTGACGAGGAGTTTTTGATGATCGAAATGACTTGTACGATTTCCAGTGAGGGTCAAGGGATGCAAGAGGCCAACACAAGGCGAGTCGGATAATCCGGTCTCACTCCCCTCTCTAAATCTGCGTATGCATCGGATCAACCTGCATGCCTTTCCTGAATCGCGTACTTTTGGGTGCCACGCACAAAAGTGATGCGCCCCTTCCTCGATCCCTCCTCAGTCTTGACCGCGCTAAGTAAGTCAAGGTGGAACACCCCACTGCAGTCGGGTCCATGGCAGATGCAGTGGGGAATCCAAACGTTCAACGGCCTGGAAGAGGCAGTATCTGCGTCCCGCAGACTCCGGGCCCGGACGCCAACTTTGCCCAAATGCAAAATTGCCTGAAATTGGGGGGGTGGAAAGAGGGAGAGGTTTGAGCGCATCCACAAGAGACTAACACCGATCTCACGAGTCCACGACAGTAGTCGTCCGCTTAGGATAAGATTAGTTTGCGCTTGTGAGATCAGCTCATTTTGCCATATTTTCCTGATTTTGGCTTGTGTCTTTGACTCATGAGGGAAATGGCCCTAGCGGATCATCATTACCACCATCATGGCGTCGGCCACGTCCAGAGACCCGGGATTTGCTTACGACTTGGAATCGGTGATTGATTTCCTGTGCCACCAAAATGGAATCCGAAGTAGATCCGTCTGGCGGTCGGTGTGATTATGAGGTACCGTAGTGATGAGGATCTATTGAAAAGCTGAGAAAAAGAAACACTTACTCGGGTAGTCACGAGAGCGACAGAGAAATAGAGTCAAGATTTTGTTCCTTAGGAGATAATAACCTTAAGCATTCCGCGTACCTGGGTAGGGAATGATTGTTGCTCAACTTCCGAGCCACACATTCTTCCTGGGGGAGGACGGAGGGGAATGTGAATGACTTCCTCCTTACCTCATCTGGTGTCCGTCTGCACAGTCCTCGGCGGCGATTATGCTGATGATGATGATAATGATCAGCGTTGTCATCTACCCTCACCTGGATGGCCTCCCTGTCAACCATGCCCCAAACTTACAGCCACAGTGGAACATAAGCAGGTCTGGACAGCAGTCATGGTATTGATCGTGATGATTGACAGGGCATCTGTCGCATTCGTCATTCTCGGGCAGGGTTTCTCCAGTCAAATCTTGGTACGCCAAAGACGGGACAGTTCGACTGGAGCCGATGGAGGAAGGCCCACTTCACGTGCTTTTCAAGAGGTTGGTTGGAGGAATGCAGTGGGTCAGCTTCTCAGTCTCCCTATTCGGAAGGAGGTGGCCGAGCTATCCTTCAGTGTGGTGACACACGTGGTTTTTATGGCTTGGAGAGGTATGTGGCAGGTATGTACTCCGTAGTCTACTTAATGGACTATGTACCGAGTAGTGGTGGTAGGTATGCGATCATTGTCGCCGGCGTTGCAGCTTTTATGCCTCGTCCGTACCTTGACTTCAAACCCACCGCAACATATTTTCTATTGTGACGCGCTCCCCCGGAAGATCGCGGAACCATCTTTGTCCAAGGCAATCCCCTCTAGAGAGGCCAAACGTAGATTGGAACTGGCATGAGTTGGAAGAGGCGGTATATCCCGCTAATCTCGCAGCTCAGTCTAGAGAAGGGGAAGATGGCCCATGCACACGTTGATCGGTAGAAGTTCCTGAGACGGTTCCGATCGCAGAATAAGTATGAGAATATGGACTTCTGAGCCCGTTCGATGGGCAATGGTCCAATGTACGCAACGCAGAACGGGAAGACGAGATCTCATGTCGATTGTCGGCTGGCTCGATACGGGGATCGAAGATGAAGATTTCAAACGGGAACAGACAGCATCAGCATGCCTGGTGGGGGAGTGAGGCCGTTACTGAATGTACAGAGTACTGTACACATCCCCGATCGGTCTAGCTGCAGCACAGCCAGGTCCTGCTAAGGCAAGGGAATTGCGGAAAAAGGTCGAAAGACCCGCTGCGAGGCACGGGTTAAGCCGAATTTTTTGACGAAACCCCAGCTGTCAGCTTCCTGTTTGGGGGTAAGTCGTCGGAGAGTTTACCGGGATGGATCCACTGCATCGGGGGGATGTTTGCCCTCGGATGCATTTCCTTTTGGCATTCCAGTACCAGCAAAGTTGACTTATTACGATAATGACGATGATAATGGATGATAATGATGATGATCCTTCTCCCTTTCATCATACCAGTGGTCGAGAGATCCAGCCGTCGAAAAGATTGGTCCACCGCCACTAAGGTACCCCTGACTTTGGGGACTCTTTTCTTTTTCTATTCTTGTTTTCGTTCTTACACCTGCTAAGGTCAGGGCCCATCCGGGCGAATGAGAGAGTTCTTGGTTCAAGTTACCTTGCCGGTGGTACATATGGAGAATCTGGGGGATCATAGCCAATCATAGTCGGCCTGGAAGTGGCTCGCCACTCTTTGACAAAAGGTACAGTAATGTACTTCAACGGCGAGGGTCGGGTGCATTGGCAAGATTGCTTGCCGGTGATGCAAGATGATGGAGACGGTTACTACGAGTACGTACTCGCTGGACCGTAAGCCCATCTCCCAGCCAAAACCAAAGAAGTGCAGTGGCTAAACAGATCAGGCGTCAAAAGCGGAAGGCGGCGTTTGTCGCAGGCGAACACCAGTCGTAGTGAGGTCGTTAGTCGGAGCCATCACGAATCCCAATACGAATGGTGTCGGGACTTTGTCTCCGCTCCAATGGACAGACGCTTGTCGCCAGAACGATCACCGGGCTTCAATCCATACATCCGCCCGTCCGTCACTTTAGACTCTTGCCACAAACGGTCGAAGCGCCGTCTACCTCCCCTCCCCCTACCCCTTATGTGTGCCGATAGCATTCTTCGATCAGCGCTGGGAGAGATCATACTTAGTAGGACCCGGTCCCACATCTGATGCCTAGGTGCCGGTATTACCTGTACCATGTATTATTTCAGGTTAATCCAGATATGCCTATGGGGCTCTCCTGTATCGCTGTCAGGGAGACCCAGTGGAGGTGTCGAGACTGAAAACTACTAACGGTCGCAACGGTTCTTTATCCATTGCCCTCTGGCGCTGTCGATCCCGGCCGTTTGCCGGGTCACCAACAAATTCCTCGCTTCGCGAACCATGCTGTGTCACCTCCTGACTATGCGCGAAATCTTCGATCGAAGACTCCCGCTGACAAAGATCAGTTTGCGATGCTAGCACCTTCCTTAGTCATCAGACCTTCCGGGCAATCATTTGTCTGTTGCCTGGCACAAGATCCATTTCACCTGGCTCCATAGCTAGGTGGTGATGCGGGTTTCCAAGTCCGCTACCTGTCTCTGGCGTCGGTTAAACGAGTCAAAGATGAGGAGGAGTCATGAATTTGGGGTGATTGACCTCGGATAGTGCATAGGACTCGAGTCAGGTTCCTCGTCAATCGATAGTACAAGATCCAAGATTCTGTGGTCATCATAAGGGTGTTTTCGTGATCTGTTCTACCCCATTCTGTTACCCAGTAGGTTTGTTGCTTTGTATACAAAGACTCACCTTATGCAATTTCTGGGAAGTCGTGGGGCTTGAGCGCTTCTCGACCTTTCAAGCCGATGCGGTAACACGAACGGCATACTGCATAAATAGCGACAATGGTATTGTTTGGTGCTGTCTTGGCCCTGGAGAGCTGAGCAGTGCTTTCCAAATGACGATCATTGCTTCCTGGGGGCAAGGAAGAAGATTGTAGATTAGCAGCATGTCGGTGAGAGATGGGTGGGACATGTCTCCACTGACCAGAGAACTGGTACAGAGCCGATGGCTCTCATCACGATATGGGGCTGTTGATCAGGAAATTTCTCGTCCTAGTCTAACTAAGGTACTAACTATGTGTATGTATGGTTTCCTGTCCCATTCACCCCTTTCGACATGACTGATAACCGAGATCGTCACCACCGGGGGCCATGAAGGCGCAACGCAATTGTTTTTGGAGCGAGCGGATACCAACACATTTGCCATTGGAAAAAACTACCGGTAGACGTTTTTGTGCCATTTGGAAACCACAGTAGCCAACAATGAGGGTCCTCCTTTGCTTTTATACATACTCTCACTATGACAGTACAAGTCAGCTTTCAGCTCAAGGAACGGAAACATAGCCCTTGGATCTATTCATGGATCTCTTGTCTGATCAGGTCGGTCTCCTTTCCACAGGGCATACCACATGGTGGACGTCGAAGCCCGAATATGCGCTATCGTGCACACTTGTCAACAGTGGCACAACAAGCTGGGGCGGAACCGTGTCTCCGCAATGACTTTCGCCAAGTTCGAGTCCATGGTGTATCGAGTGGCTGGGGATGTAATCGTGTTGGCTGTATTTGAGACTCACCTAATCTCATGCAAGCTGTCACTTATCTCAAAACATTCCAAGATCCTGTGAGCTTGTTGGTCAATGCGTCGGATTGTGACCAATCAACACCATTGGATGGGGCCCGGTGTTGTATGCACAGTATTTCGCGATCCAGCACTCCTAGTCCGAAATGATGCTTAGCATGCCCGCTTGAGCCCTCACTTCCTGCCCTCAACTTGAGGTCGAGAGCAGACTCGGCTATTTGAAGTTATTATGTATATGAAATGGGTAAGAACCTATAGATTGTAGGAATACCTTCGAAAGAATGTAATACGAATGTGTATGTCAATATTATTACCGAATTCCTGGGCTCCTTAAGGACGCCGAACGATAGTTGCTGGGAGTCACTAAGATAAACTGCAGATTTGTACGGCGGCCTGCTAAAGTAACTTGAAACTGCTCCAGGCAACCTGATCAAAGAATATGGGTCAATAACAAGGTTTGCTATTAGGAGCAGCGAGTGGGTAGTCTACGGGGTAAGTTTTCCCCTACGTACTATGTACTGTACTTGAATCAATTGACATGATCACTAGATATTGAAGTTACCTGGTGTGTACCTGGAGTGGTGGGCGGATGGATGTGCGATTGTTACCAGTCCGATCAGATTAGTCGTATTTAAGGCGACCGTTGGATCCATCCATCACGGGTCGCCTCGTCTGTGCACTGGTGAGGTGGTAAATCTACAGTACTTTACTCCGTACAACAAGCTGAACCCTCAGGATACTTTCATGGTGTCGGCGTCACAAGTCATGAGATTTCCTGGAGTTTATCAAAAGCCCGGGGCTCGATTTTAATTAAGCAGACTCACAGAGGGCAGACAGACGTGGTTATCTGTAGCATGAGGTCACAGGTCGAGCATCTTTCACATGCTAACCATTATGGCCGCAGTTAATTCTTCCGAGCAAGAAAAATCCTTTAGGATGTTCTTCCATATCCACCGAATAGCTTGCTGTAACCTTACCGGGTTTAGGATCGTTCTAGGTGATCCCTCGAGAGAATAAAAAACATCACGTCAACAAATACTTATCTGGATACAGATCCGATATACAGCCCATGGAGTAGGTGGCAGGAACCTTTTAAACTGACATGCATTGTGTCCGTAAGGACGTCCGCGAGGGTGTCGGTCCACGCTAATCGACACGTAATAAAAGAGAAGGGGATGTAGCAGGAATAAGGTGAGCCAGGAAACTTTACAAACATAATATCCCGGTCGGGACTTGTGTCTTGCAACTATCTTCAAGCTCGAGGGCTGGATCATCACTCTATCTCAATTGGAGATACATGTGTTCAGAGCCATCCTCAACCCAAAAGCTCGTTTGAACTTTGATGCCGGATGATGATAATTTTTTAAATTGTGACTGCGAGTCTATTTTCCAGAACCAGCATTTGCTTTGTCCCTCACTTGTATCTTGCATGCAATACTAGGTGTTACAGATCATGGCTCAACCTCGTAATGATCGAAGTTCCATCCTTCTCCGTGCGATCAAACTCGGGGTCAATCGATTCCCTGCTGCAGAGACAGAATGATATATAACACACCTGAAAGGAGACAGATCAGACTGGATGGTTTGGTAAAGTATCTGATCATTCACAAGCATGCCGGGTTTTGCTGATAATGACTTATGGGGGAAATATTGGGTTGATGCCGAGCTTATATATTCCTAGTGATCCTACTGTGTGTAAGGGATCAATATGGACGGTCGGCTGGGATGAGCTCAGCCGAGAAAACTATTAGCTGCGGCTGCTTATATTGATTGTTATGCACCGAACATCACCTACACAAGCAGACCATTTTGCATCTGCCGGTGCGATGATATACCTATGGCATAGTGTTCAAGAGTGAACTGACGCCAATGCGCCCGCCCATGCTGATCATGTGATCAAACTCTCCACAAATTGGCTTGAGCTTCCCTCGAAGGGCCCGGCAAGCATTAACTTACCTGATATGAGGAAAGCAAAAGTCAAATGAAGTTCAACTTCCGTGATCGTGGGTGACAAAGACCAATTAAATTATTTTCGAAGTCAAACCTATCATAAGAGATCGATTTCGCTGGGCTAGGCCCCGTGAGGCGTACAGAATTGTCAGACAATTCTCTTCCAGGTTGAGGAACGTGTCTCGATCTGATGTCTGAAGGTGTAAGACAGCAGAGCACTAACACGGATTTTCTCGTTCGGGGAATTCGTCCGTTTCAACACTATGCATTGAATGTGGCCGAAGGGGGGCTATTTGGATGCAACGGGAGGAGACTGTTGCTCAACTGCCCCCCTGCTAGCATTGCTAATTGGAGCCAAATATCTGGGTTAGTGATCGATCGATCGAAAGTCTGAGTGCAATCGCTACCCAATCGAGTAAGCAATAACTAGTCGAAGGCGAAAGCGTCCGTTGGACGCTTCGAACGCATCTGTTATACACATATCATGGACAGATTTCCTCTTTTCCTAGAGCACTATGATCGGGGCTTCAGTTTCATTGTCTTCAATAGTCTGTTGCCCTTTCTGATAACATTTTGCTCACCACGGCAGGCTACAGAGCAATGAGCAACTGAGAAACCCAACACTTATAAGTTACCCAACGAGCTATAGTCTTGCGGCTGGAGCAGCAAAGGAACAGGGCAATGGAAACCCCCATTGAGAAAGAAAGACAGTAATCAACCAGCGCCTACATTATTATCTAAGGCTAAATTGACTTTGCAACGGATGTTGAATGATCATCAGGAATGTTGATCAAGGTGGTGATGACGATGGTGCCACCCACAAACGGCTATGCCCGAGATCTCGAGCAAGGGAAAGCGGGGAGCGTTGTATTGTACCATGGTACTGTACAAATCACGCAGGCACGACTATACTTTGCTGCACACTCTTCTTCCCCTCCTTCTATCTCATCTTTTCCTCCACAATGCTTTTCGTTTTACAAACTAAATTATTCCCCTCCCTGCCCCCCGCCCCTTCATGTCGAATGACAAATAGCTTCAAATCGCAAGTGAAAGCAAAGGGCCCAGCAGCCTGATCCAAAAGTTCTGGTTCCTCGCTGCAGGAGGGGAGCTGACCATGGCTCGCGTCAGCTGGAAATTCCGCACGCCGTGCTTCGGGGTGAATGGCAGGCTATACTTTAGCTGCGATCCCAACTGTGCATATCTTTTGGGCTAGCTGCAGCTGGCGAAGTGTGTTTGCAGGTGTTTTGCTGATGCGCGATTCCATTTCCCCACTAAGATCGTTCTCAGATCTCCAGGGTCGGAGACTATCCTTCCTTCTAACGCAGCCGGTGCTGACGCTAAAGGTGCCTTCTGTCCAGCGAGGTTCTCCGTTGGAATTGGCCTTGATCCTGGGTGGGTATGTGTGTATCTACTCCGGCCTTGTCTTGAACCTTGTTTGATCAGGGCGACAATCTGACGACCTTGGAGAAGATTATGTTGGTCAAAGAGGTCAAAGCTCCCTGTATGTTACCAGGTATTGAATCAACGATCTGGGAACTGTGCCAACTTCGATTCCAGTATGTTTGTTTGACATACCTTGGGTTCAACATTCGGATCTAAGTATCGATCACAGGTAGCATTTTGCTGCCTTACCAAGCAGCTCGTCATGGGTCGCAACGTTGAAGTTACAGTGTCGAGGCAAAACACCGCAGCGTCGGTAGTATGGATAGAATTCCTTCTCACGAAAAGCGTGGTAGATGGCCATCGCCTTCGATTCTTCTCTTCATCCACAGAAGCTTAAACCCGTAAGAATATATTTCTGTCTATCCAGCCTCTGTAATAATATTTTAGTTGAGTGTGATGCATTTTCCTTCAGAAAACAGGGAGAGATCCCGGTGACTGGGGTGCTATACCACATGTTTTTCAATTTCTCGCACCAGATATGATGACCAGAAAACAACTTCTTCCCATCTACACATTATCTATCTACATTTGATAATATTCGGGACAGCAAACACCGGCGTAGATTTTTTACTTAGTCAAGAGCCACTTCAATTCGGTGAAATATCTTTTGAGCGTCCCGTGTTCGTTTTCCGCACCGAAAATAGAGGCACATTCCCTCAGATTGCGTAGCGTGCGATCTCTGGATCTTGATATCCGGACCACTTATCGTTGCCCCGATATTAACATTGATTAACATTATCTTCTGTCCCCTCCTCAGACACGGTGCACCACCCCTCTTTTGGCTTGCCCCTGCTCCCGTCGGCTCCGAAATCGTTACATACCCATACCGATTATCCGTGGTCCGAATGTTCCATGATGTTTGGTTATGACATTGAGCCCCAGCTATAGGTATGGACTCGACGAGCCATAAACCGGATTTCTTAGTTGACGTACAGTAGAGCATAAACTATAAGGATAGAAGTTTTGACCTACACCCGACACTGGTCAAGGTTCATCGAATCCAAAACTTTTAGGTAGGGAGCTGAACAAAACCCAATATACAGGATCGATCCTATTTTTGCAAAAAAAGAAAAAATAAATAGAAATGTAGAACGGGTAAGCTATTCTCTAATCTTCCTCGAGTCCTCGATACCTGATGATTTTGGAGCAAGATACCCGGCGCTTACAGATGCTGTTAGATTCGCCGATTCTATAATGTAACATGTTATGAAATAATACCGGATTGTAACGAGGGAGAAGCTGGTTGCACTTATAGATAGTGAGAAGTGGCAGGAGCTAAGCACTAATTAGTACTAGCATGCTAATCTGGAAAGCAATGGTATTGTAGTACGTATCTTGAATACGTAGCATTTTGATTCAGTCTCTTGCAGAATTACAAGAAAAAATAACCAAAAGGAAAAAAGAAAAGAAAATATTTTTCAAGGCCAGGGACAACGCCCCCCCTGGTAAGGCTCCATCGCTCCACTGCGATATCCGCCCATCGCCAATATGATTTCAACCCACTCCACACTTTGTGGAAGATCCGCAGTTCGCAGCCCGTAAAGCTTCTGTAATTCGCCGTAACTTTAAAGTGGTCACGACCGCCAGCATGATTCGACGATCTCATAGTCCGGTCTGGCTCCTCCACCTGCCTGTCTTTCTTCCATCCATTTTCCCAGGTCTGAGCTCATCTGTCTTGGCCCGATGTACTGACTACTTCGTCCTAGTACGTAGCTCCTGTTTGGATCCTCCCGTATCTCGTGTGTGTGCGGGCCCTGGGTGTTGAAGTTGTATTTCTTTGGTCAAGCATAATTTTAATTTCGATCTCTATTTTCTTTTTTTCTTTTTCCTTTTTTCCTTTTTTTTTTTTTCCCTAAATTCCCTTTTCGAAAATAATATTCACAGAAATAATAATTACAATAGTAATAACAATAATCATCATCATGATAATAATAAAAATATTCTTTACCAGTACTAAGTCAACTATTCTAGTCTTCTGCGGATGCTGCTCCTTCCATCTCCATTGTTATTCTTCCTCTTATGTTCCTACTTACCCTGCTGGTGCTGCCGACTACCCACCTCACCCTCTTTCTCTTCTTCTACACCTACTAATATCTTCTGCGCAAGTCTTCTTTGACTTTCTTCTTTTCCTTTAATTCCAGCATTCCAATCGTGAGGGAGATTCTCCTTGTTCTTTCGCGAGCCATCTTAGATCCTGTTACTAATCCCTCCATATTTTGCTACTCTTCCTCCCCCCCCTTGACATTTATCAAATCATCCTGTCCCCGCCTTCTTTTTCCTTGGATCTTCCCGGACACGCCCTTGTGTCCGCTTGTCATCCCACCTTCATATCTTGCCTGCCTCCGCCGACACTGATCCATTATTCTTCTCTTTCACACCAGCCCGCCCTTGTGCTTTCTATCAATCGATAGTGACGGGAAAGGAAAGGTCGGAGATCTATCAGACAGATTACAAAGACTCAAGGCAGGGAAGGAAACAAGACCAGCCAACGTCTCCCTTTCCACGCGACGCATTCACCTCTATCCCTTGCATTTACTGCGCCTCCGCCGCTCCCGCGAACTCAAACATTGTCAAATCGATCTTTTCAAAAGACTGTACACGAAGCAAAAATCCTGACTGCAGAACCTCAATCTGGAATCCGAGGAGTGCAAGCCTTGGCTGGGAGTGCAAGCCCAGTCAGTTAAAACAGGAAGGGTAACTCTGAGTTCACTGCGCGCTGCGAGTGCGTGTCATTTTGTTGTCGCCGTCCTATAGTTCTTAGCACTTGATAATCGCGGCTGCTCTAAAGGCGATCGCATTGCCACTAATCCTCACGGAGTCTGTTCCACACCTTGCGCTGACTTCAAATCGCCGCTCTCTGTCGCCTTTTTCCCCTAAGCCAGTCCGACGACCCATTGGGAGTCCCTTCCTACAACTTTCGCCCGCTATTCCGCTTTCCACACCTACAACCGCCACCACTCCCGATTACACACCTGTGGAGCGAGGCGACTTCATCATTCATCTCTACATTTGCTTAATCTCGCAGTCGTCTACCCGAAGCAAATTCTTATCGCGGATCCCAGCTTTTCTGACGAGCATCCACACTCCGCCGAAGATCTCGTTGCTTGCCTTTATTTCTTCCGCCTTCGCCGGGCAACCCTCACCGTCTAAATCGCCCCGACAGACTCGCGCGATAGATCGCAACTCATAGCGAATCACACACAGGACCGAGAGTCAAAGACACAGTGGATGAAACCCTCGTATCCATTCGATTCCCTCTATCTTGCTGTAATCTACTGGCATGATGGGATCGTTAGAAGCTGAGCACAGGCACAGGTATGTCTCTTTTTAGACGGGGCTCATGGGAGTTCAGCTTGTCAAATGGCAATGCCACTGCATAGAGCCAACGTTCGTCGGATAATTTTACTGACAAGTCAACACCTCAATCTAGAGAGCACCTCCCCGTACTGGGATTTCTCGGAAAAGACGGACCAAACTACAGCGCAAAGCATCCTTCCGCCGCCATGGGCCCGACATCTTCCCCGACACCACTTTTGAGTCCAACATCCATGTATCCGTCGCAATCCCTACCCTATTCTTTCTCCACATCCGCCAGCACAAGCTCATTACAAGGTGGATACATATCACCGCCAGATTCACGGCGCGCATTCGAGGAGGAGAAGGAAAAGCCGCCGCAGAGACAATCGCTTCCGTCGATTCATGAGGCTTTGGGAAACGATAATCCGTTGCCCTATCCTGCGCCCACATCGGCTCCCCCACAACAGGCTCACCATGCACCCCACCCTCCCCCCTTGTCGTCTAACGTTGCTGGGCGACCGGGCACAGAGGGGCCTCCTGGACCACCTAACCCGTTCTCAAACGGCGCCTCGTCCGGCACCTTCATGCGCGAGTCAACGTTTCCCCACCAACCTCAGTTGCAAGCGGAGGCGTCGCGGTCGAGTTTGGCCTCAATCAACACCCAGGACTCGAGAACCACATCTCTACAGTCGCTAAGCTCGGGAAAGTCACCTACGCAGAGTGCGAAGACTGGTCTTACTTCATTATCCGGATCCCAGACTGGTTCTGGCTATGAGTACAGTGCACCTCCTTCTGCCGGCAGTGTGGCTTCTCCCAACGGATACGGCACTTTCTCGCAGTCCTTCCAGTTTCAGTCACAACCTCCTCCGAATGCGCCATCATATCCATCCACTCCTTATGATACTCGACCCTATGGCGGAACAGGCTGGAAACCAGGAATGCCTGATACCGGCCGTGCTGAGGAAATGAAGGGGGTGATTCCAGCTCGCCCTCCATTGGCTGGGCATCATTACGGTGAACCCGTTAAGCGTCATCTAGACATTTATGACGTGGAGACCTCACTGAATGAAATAGCTGATATTAGCACTCGGACTCTGGATTTCTCGCGTCACTATGCAGCAAGGGCGCATCAAACGCAGCGCTCTGGTCCAGTAACGGGGTCGTTGCCACTTCCGCACGAGATTGAGGAGATGCTCAATCTACAACGCCGCAACCAAGAGGCTTTGCTTCGCATACGAACTGCAGTGCTGAACGAACATGCTTTGGCTGAGCAAATGGCGCAAAGGAAAGTTTTCAAACCCAGCGGTGTTCATGGTGAGGATCACGTGGCAATGTACCAAGAAGATTTCAAAACCAATGGTGGATTCGCGGGACCTGATTCGAAAAAAAGACGAGGGGTATGTTGATTCGTTCACCAATCACCAATCCATGATATCATTTATCTTGCCACCTAGATAGTGCTAACAGTGACATCTGCAGAAAGCTGCTCCCCCCGGGCGTTGCCATAGCTGTAACCGAGCCGAAACACCCGAATGGCGCCGTGGTCCGGACGGAGCGCGAACCCTGTGCAATGCTTGCGGGTTGCACTACGCCAAACTGACGCGCAAGATGGGCGCTAATAAAGCTGCGTCCATGGGTTCAAATCTGAGGCCCAAGACCTCACTCGACACCTCGTCACCGAACAGTCATTGAAGTTATTATCAGCTCATCACTCGGCGTTGGGACTGGCTTTGAAATTAGAAGCATCAGGCGTTTCGAGCCCCGGTTGCTCTTCTTCATCACATCCTCTTGAATGGTTTTATGTGGACTTTCTGCGGTTCGCTTCCAGGTTGGCTGGTTGCCAAGATGTCCCAGCACAGGGACTTGCTTTGATTTTCTCCGGATGTTTCGTGGATTTACTCTAATACCCCCTGCACGACGAGTTAAAAGGCATTTGGGATAGACTTGTTGCTTTTTGTTGTTATTTCCTGTTGTTTATATCCTTTCTATTGCGGCTGGTTATAATCTGACGCTACAGGCCTTGCATGTGCTTTGTTTCTGCTTCAGCTCTGTCCCACTTGTTCGGCTCTACAGATCGTTCTGTTATACTCTTGTTCTGGTTTTACACTTATACCCCCGGTTCGATCGATCTGAGATTGCCAGTCTGGCAAATGTTTCGAGTTAGAATGTGCCAATATTATGTTATCCACGCAGTCACGCAGTCTATTTAGAGATGTCATGGGTGCCATTTCCCTGCTATGGCCCCCAGTATCCTTTTGTATGTACACCAGCCTTGTTTCCCCACTGTACACAGCTGAGAGAGGTAAAGGCCACCACTTTTACCATCAAGTTCTTGAAAAGAATATTTCACCATCGGGCCGCCCGGCTCGGTCACCGTTTCCCCGGCAAGAACTAATGGTATGCAGGTGATGATACGGCTATAGGACAAAATTGATATGTCATTTCAGGCCCTGAATCTAGACGTCGGCAGTACAAGATCGGGTAACCTTAGTTTAGACACGCGACCGCCGCATCGGACTCAGTCAGGAGTCAGGGCAATCCACATCACTAATGAAAAAGCGCGAGGAAACGAGAACAGAGAGGAGGATAACGGAGTGGATCGTGTTTACTCCAGAGTAGACATCTCTCTATTGCTCTTTCTGGAGAAGCAATGTACGTACGTCCCGGGACTCATTTCTGCAGTGCCTCGTGGCCCAATAGATGCCAAAAAAATCACTCAGATGGAGACTAGAGAGACACACTAGAACCGACCAGAACCCCCGCGGAACCCGAGCTTGCACGAAGGCTTGATCATTCTGAGGCGTCTGCACGGTCAATGGCCGAACTAGTGTGGGTGGAGATGATAGTGGTAATGATGATGATGGTGATGACGATTTGTGTTGGCCAATAGTGACTACTACTAGGTTGTACCTAGTTAGTCTACTCGACCGTCTCACATTGTGGATACCCCGGTACATGGACTGAATCAAATCGAATCTCTGATTTTTTTGGGGCTTTCTTTTCACATCACATGCTCAATAAGATATGATCAATAGTGCAGGCTATTGCCTCTAAATTCTAGACTGAAAAGTGCACAAGGCGAGCAGTTGAGCAACTAGAATAGGTGGTGGTGGTGGACTCCCAATCTGACTCGGTTGAGTTTGGACCTTTCCGGTAAAAGGCAGAAGCCCACTGCGAATCGAAGGAACCACCGATCGGATCTCATCGTGTTTGCATCAGATCTCACTTTTCCCATCTTGCATCCGTCCCAAGATCCAATAACTTGGAGTAGTAATCAATGCTTGTGGAAAAGTACCATCACAAGCCTACGCATACAGAGTACGGTCGTGATAGCACTAATGACCGAGCTGCTGAGGGGCTTTATCGAGCGTGCCCCGTCCCATCGTCGCCTGTACTACCGCTACCACTACCACTACTACATACGTACTAGACCAACTACCACGCCCCGCCCCTCCAAAAAACGTTGCCGCTCGGTGTTAGGCGGCGATTTGGTTCCAAGATGTGAGATCTCATTCAGATGACGGTGGGTCCCTGCCGTTCCCGACTCCTCCTTCGTTCCTTCACCGCCAATTCAACCTTTCACATTCATTCAAGGTTCCGTCCCCTGGCTTTCCTCCTCTTTCCCTTCCAAATGGGCGAATGACAGTCGGTATCATCGATCCTGTTCTCCTTGGGACTTATGGATACATACCGTACATTCGGACTCATAAGTCTCTATCAATTCTGTCTTCAAGAGGGCTGGCTATTTTCAAGCACGTCGGCTCCAACATTGACAGTTCCAAAGTATACACATTCTCATGGGGTTCTGGATTCCGCCAAGCTCCGAACTATTGCCATCGACAATTCACAACACATGCTATGCTCGTATGTGTCCATGTACACTACAGCACGGTGGTGTGGTTAACTACCTTCCGGCCGAAAGTCGAATGGGACGATTATTTTTTTTTCTCTCTCCTCCAGAATAGGTTACGTATAATTTGGAATCAGAGATGCAATTGTGTCATGTATCCACATCAGACACCTCCATTCGCTCGGCTATAGATTGGAAAAATAGATTAGAAAAGACTGGCACCATCATGCCACGTCTGTTTGGAAAATAAGACTTGGTCGCTTTTCCCCACTCCCCGGTCGATGGATGATAAGGCAGGCGGCTGGGATGGACATCGTTTGACATGGCCTTGCACTGCAAACTATCAGTAGTACATACGTGTAAACAGCAGGAGTCTGTCTGATCTCGGGCAATGCCGAAATACCGCAATACCGACTGCCGGGGGGCCGGACTCCGGCCGGTCGCGCGAGCTCAGTCATCATTATCCACTACATACTATGTACAGTACATACTAAGTTATGTCTTTAGGGGCGCTTCACTATCAATGGGGCTGGCTATATGAGGGCGCACGACTATCTGGGTCTGGTGCTCATTAGTCTAGTCTATGAACTCAACTCTTGACGCTAGTAATTGTCTACATTTGGGTACAGTACAGTTTGCCTCTTATTGAGTTCCCTACTTAGGTGTGCGCCCAGTGAGTACCTAGCACAATGATACCTGTCCCAAGATTGTTGACCGGACTGGACTGATGTGACCTGTCCGACTATGTTATCGAGCGCCTATCTGCCTATCGACCCCACCGACCCAATCTCTCGGTACTTTAAGCGGTGAAACCACGGCGGACCGACCGATCGATCGATCTTTCTATCTACCTCTGTGCCCGTCTCTCTTTCTTTTTCTCTCCTATCCACTAGAGATAACAGTTGATACGCCGTCTGTTTGGGCATATGAATGCTTACTTTAGTCCGAGCCATGATGATACCCAAGATACCTCGCCAGGGTCTCAGTTCAAGACTAAATCTGCCCCCTCATTTTCACCGTCAAATCCGTCCTCACCTTCCCCGTGGCCGATGAGTAAGGATCTGAAACAAATCCTGGAACCCAAATGTTTGCCAACCAGATCAGCAAAGCCAGAGAACCCCAAGCCAAGGTGACGACTACCGTATGATGCCAATGAGATGCAACTTTTTGGGGGGGGGCAGGGGTCGATTCGGCATTTCCCCGTTCCTCGCCCGCCATCTATAAGATTGTCTGATATCATCCTGACCAAAGATGAGAACGGTGGAGTCCACCCACCTCGATCGTCGGTCGCCGCCTTTGTTTTCTTTCCTTGTTGCTAGGAGCCTCACAGTTTCGGGAGAGGGAAGGGGAATGTGCAGTGAGTGATCTTACATACCCATTTCGACCAAAAAAAAAAAGAAAGAAAGAAATTTGCCGAAAACTTCCTCCTCGAAGTGCCCAGGCAGGCAATGGGGCGGTTAGGCCGGATGGCACCGAGGGAGAGCAGATCTCAAATCGAACCAAGGATCATCCACTCACGAATCAGTCGACGGGAAGCACCGGCGGGGCAGGTTCTTTTTCTTATTATTCGATCGGCGATAGGGTCCGATAGTTTCAGCTGATTGACAGATTTGCAGTGCCCTTCCTCCACCTACCTTACTCAGTAAGATCTTTCTTTCGGGATTTGGGTTGTCGTACCTTAAGGCATTTTCTTTTTCGGGGTTCGGATTTGGCTCAATGCTTCCATCCAGGTGATTTTCATTTCTCCAAACCACATCTCTCCAAGAGTGGCATTGGCAGTTTACAGGGATCCGGATGTTTGGAGGCTTTCTTCAAACTGTCACCGTGACTGTACTGGAGCTTGTATCTGAGACTTTCATGTCTATGGTCTCTCAGCATCCGGCAATTCAGGCCCGGAGTTAGCGCGGCAACACTCTCTTTCCCACTCTTCCACAGAGGACATGCGTCTCTTTTGGGACTTCCAATGTTTTGGATTTCGACCTGGCGAAGTTTGAGGTGAAAGCATCCCGCAGTTGGGTATCGAACCCTAGCGAACAAGGCTGTAGGTCGATCGACCGGGGGGGGGGGAGGATATGATCTGTGACACTTGAGGAATGAATAGAACTAATCGATCGTAAATCGCAAATCGCAAACCGAGCGGCGTATCGGAGCTGCATTCCTGTTCGAGATGGGAGAAAAACAAACAACGGCTAGTCTCTGGCTGGCTCGTTGGATTCGCAATTCTGGGGGGTTTCACGCATACCATACCCAATTGACCGTATTTTCAGCAGCAAGGATTACTGTACTGCATGTCCATGGAGTCGGCAGAAAGATGTATGTATGCATGCATGTATGCATGTATGTACATCATCGGTTCCATCACAGTCGGCGGTCTGGATGATGTGTGGAGGATTTAGGGGTTGCTTCTGTTGTTGGCTCAGCGTGCCTGTCTTGGCTATTCTCTAACAGATCAATTTTCACAGGGTTCATGTGCGCCTGTTTGAAGGCTCCAGTATCTCGATGGTCACTTGTGTATGTATTCAGCTTGAGCTACGTGCGGACACGCTGGGTAGATTCGAACACGCAGTATATGTCAACCTAATGAAGAATATGGCTCCGTCAGCAGTCGAACTGAGAGCTAGAACCACATGGCAACAACGCTACGCATACCATAACATGAGAACCATGTTATCGATGGCTCTGTAGCACCGCATCCGCAACAAAACCCTGCCTTTGCCATCCACGAAAGCTGTCTGTCCAGGTAACCCCTGCATCTGGTCCAGGTTTCTGTATACGTTTTCCAGATACGGAGTATGTGACCAGACCCAATCCATACGAAGGCGTGTTCTACAATTTTTCGTTCTTTGATACATACTGTACATAACGAAGTAGTTACAGGGTATATCCCAGTTGAGAGCATCGTGTATTGGGGGCAAAGATCGGACAATAACTTACCAGCTGGAATCGTCTATACCACCAGAGCCTCGTGTCTGATCCCTCGCAAGCAGCCGCCGGGGCCACGCCCATTGATTGGCTCTGATGGGGTTTAGATTTTAGATTCGTGGCTCGATTTCGCCCAGACGCTGCTATGTACACAGTGTAAACTAAACCTCCTGACTACAAACCGAGTAGTCTATGTACTGTACCGAATTACAGTAGGTTGGTGATGATGCAGATCGGAAGTTCCAGGCTCATCCGCTCGCTCGCCGTGACCTTATCTACCCATTCACGGAATTGGCTTGATGGAGCACTGCCCTGACCTATTTGGTGGACTCTGAAATCTCGGAACATGCCACTCCCTTTGGTCGGTGGATGAATAATATTAATGCCAATGAAGCTAGTACTAGGTAAATAGCCCCTCTTTTTTCCGGGGAGTGCGTTTGGACTACAACGTGTAGTGAACACGAGGGGTTGAAATAGACCGAAAGAATCAACAAACATACGTACGTACTTAGTCTTCCTCGCGTGAGAAAAGAAAAAGGCATACTAGTAGCGAGGTCAGGTTCGGCATGCACGGCTGCCTAAAAAACTTGATCACGGTTCCTCTTCTCTTTTCTTTTTAGGCTTGGAGGGAAATGCTGTATGTAGCCCAGATGTTAGTCTTCTGCAATGTACATCAAAAGCGAAAGGTGGAGTGAAAGGGCTTACGCATGACAAGAATCATCCACCCACGACCCAAACCTATCCACGCATGCTTTGCTTGCTTTTTCTCTTTTGATTGTTGTAGCGGTGTTGCTTCTGGTACATCTCCACAGTTTTAGCGTAAATTAGTCTCCTAACCATCCGATCTACTCGTAGCTCTCCCCTCTGTCGGGGATGTCCCGCGACTCCACGGTGTGCAGAAAGGTCGCAAGGTGGTTCCGGACATTCAATGACCTTTCTGATAGCCCAAGCGGGTTAGGATTAGCGATCTCGCACAGGATCATGGGACAAGTTCATCTCATCTTGGATCGCGCGCGCGCCGGCCGCTCCACTGTCCACTGCTAAGCCCCTTTTGGCTTGGGCGCTCAGATCTTCCCATTCAACTGAGTACGTGGTCTAGAGAAACAAAAGTAACCTAAGCATTTTGAAGAAAAAGGTAAGACTAAAGAGTTAGTTAGTCCTTCTCTGTGCCGAGAGTAATCGGCGGCCTCGGGTGACGGTCGAGGTTCGAAGTTCGAACTGTACCGTACCTTCCTCAGCTTCTTTCTGCATTGACCAGTCCACAACGGATACATCCGCTGAATGGACGGAAGAGAAGACCGATTGCCCTCCCTCCCTCCACTTTTCGGCTGTCGCTCAGCTGTTTGTCATTAGTACTCGTACTCGTATCTTAGCAGTAACGAGACGTAGTGCAAAAGGTTTTGGGTGTTCGGGATTTACTGGAGGTTTGAACCGAGCGATGGATGAGAAGAAGAAAAAAAGACTCTTGACTATTCAGGTTTAGACACACAACTAGGAAGGGGACCGACGTTAAGAAAATCCTTTCCATTCCTTCTTGTTTGGGGGGAGGGGGGGGGAGGAGGTGTGCTAGCTAACTAAACCAGTGCTAATACTAGTTCAGAGTAGACGATCTGTTTGCCCCCCCAATCTTTTTCATTTTCATTGTCATTTTTTGATTCTCTTCTCCTTCTCGGACAGTTAGCGAAGAACTTCTTTTTCGTCCCCTTCCTTCGCCCCCATCATCTCTTCTCCCCCTTGCTTTGGCCCTTCCCGCCGTCTCCGTCCCCGGTACGACGGCACCCAGATCTCTTTGGCATCTACCGAATCGCCCGGAGAGGATAGCTTTCAGCCAACAAAACTCACCAGACTCCAAATAGTTAGTCCCAGCCACTGGATGTTCGGGTTCTCTTTCGGGGATGATTTGGAACCCAGCTATTGGACCGCATGTATGATGCGAAAGTTTCTTTTCTCGAAACTGATCCACAAAAATCTACCTTAGAACCTTTCTTTTCTTCTGTGGAGCTAAACCAAATTCGACTGCTCCCCCCAGGGGTTCGGTCGTGTACGGTACGTTTGTACAAAGTACCTAAACTACAAATCCATTGTTTTTTTGGGGGGAGGGTGTCATGTCCCCCCGCTTGCCATGCAGACTCCTGATTTAGATTCGATACCGCATGAGGGATCTGTTAACTTACTGTCTAACTTAGTGCAGATACACAGAGCCGCAATACCCGTACAACCCTAGCGTCCCACTTCCCCTCTAAAGCTTTCTCCCGTGGTTCAGGTTTGGAGAAGGGGAGAGGCATGCCTTGGCGATACTTGTAAAAGGTATAAGCTCAAGAAATCATGATTACTCGGATTGAGACATTGATTCACATTCCTGTGGGTATAGTATTGCATTGCCTCGCGAGTGTCACGGATCGATCCAAAGTTTTGCTTTTGGATACCTCCGATAGGCGAGTGACTCTGTTTCTATGGCCGGCTTACCTGTTGCCGGTCTAGGGCATGGGCAAACCAGTATCCGTAGGTATCTTTCAAGACCCTCTCTCCAAGTAATCTCACCTGGAAGGATCGATTGCATCTGGCACCTGTCTGTCAAAAGTCTGCTAATCATCATCCCGAGCTGAGAAGGTTTCATCCTACTGAGGGAATAGGCAGCGAGGAAGGCAACCACACTAATCTGCAGTGCTGGACTTGCATCCATTGCAGCATGGATGAGTTCGGGTGCATCTTGTGCCGGGGCCCTCTCCCCCGTCGTTCATACACAAAGTAAATATACTCGTAATATGTTTGTCCTTGTGCGCAAAGGGGGGGGGGTTACTGACGTGCATCCGAACTCCGAATGCGGAGTGATTCAGGGTGGCAGAGGTTAAGAGATTGACGATCGAGTCACTTTCCTCTTGTTGTCCGAATATTCCCGTACACGACCCTCTCCCCGTCGAAGGTGCTTCCCATGCATGGAAATGCAGCAACAGGGGGGGCAAGCGGAGGGTTGTCTGCGAGCATGCAGATGTTGGGATGATGTGGCGATGCAGTTTGTACTGTACAGTACACATGCATGATGATATCAAGGAAGGGAGAGAGAGAGTGTGTGTGCATACAGATTGCGACTAATCGTGCAGGGCCTGTAGCTTGAGACTGTCACTGACATCATTTGACAAGTCACAATGCATCTCATTTCCAATGAAAACGGAACCAGCAAACCACATAATTCTTTAGGTTTCAACTGTCGCGTGCAAAAGCTCCCACCATCAGCCCGCAGTTGTGCAAAGGAACCTGCTTCTGGCCCTTGCATTAGTTCGCCCTGCCCTCTCCTGGGCCAATCATTCGCGTCCTATCTGCAAGATGTGGCTTGATTTGGGATCTACTGGCGGTAGTCTACTGCCTTTGTGGATTGCTCTTGCTCGACCCCGGATGCAGTGTTACAGATCACTTCGGACTCGATCTGTCAGATCATAAAGCAAACAGGACAGCTGCACCGTGCATACATCATGCGCCGTATCGGGTAATCTAAGAGCAGGCAGGGAAGCCCGGGGCCATGGGAAGGGGGTCCCGGCGCTGGATCTGAGAGCTCGATCACAAAGAAGCGGTGACATCTAAACCTTGTATGGTTCGATCTCTTGATCTGCCTTAGCATCTGTCACATTTCTGGGCCAAGAAAGAGGCTCAAGCCTCTGTTTCTTCTCCGTCTCGTCCATCCGGAGGCTCTTTTTTTCTTTTTCGTGGGGCGAAAGAGGAGGACAGATCTCCAGTTCCTGCAGGCGCTTGGTTTGCTACCCGCGCATAATTCAGTTGTTTGACTCCTCATGTACCGTACCGGGCTGGCAATTATTGGTTCTGGTGAGGATATAGAACTGTGGACTGTTTTGTAAGGATTAGTCGGGTGACAGGTTTCGATCTCGATTGAATGTGGGTTTCCCGTGGATCGATTTGGGTCTGACGTCGTAGATCAGATTCATATTCAGTATGGGGAGTACTGTACGGCGCGGAGGTGAGGTGGTTGGGCGTTGATATTGCTACCGTGGTCTGTAGAATCTATCTGCCTGATAGACTATTCGAGAAGTAGCTTGTCCATGCCTGTATTGCTGTAGGAAGAAGGGCTTGTCTGCTTTTCCAAAACCGAATTCCAAATATAATCAGTTGGTTGCGCAATTGCTCTTTCGTGGTTCGCGATGAGCTTTGTGTTGTTGTTTTTCGTCTCGCGTCATGAATTGGCACCAGGGTGATATCGGGGGCCTAAGAGAAAGGCAAAGGATACACCGCACTTTCCATGTACTGCTAACCTGAGGCAGCCGCGAGTTCTTCCCTTCCACAGTGACCCAAGACATACAGAGCTCTGCTGGTCAATTCCAGCCCACTATGACGTTTGTGACAAGATTCACCTGTGGGTTGGCCCAGCGATAAGATAAGGGTGAATCATGTGTCAATCACGTGTGACAAGCAAGCTTCACCCCCCTCCACAACAGCTTACTTGCATCAAAGAACATCTGTTGAGAACACTATCTATCGCATACTTTCTTGATCTGATACTTGTTGAATCAAGGTATTGCCAAGTAAAGAACTGTCTCATTCGTGCAGGACATCTCCCTCGATCGAATTGAACTGCGCTGCAAGTGCCCGGCTCCCGCCACCTCTTTGTCAAAACGCGGGGAAGACTTCGTATCACCGCCGTTTGGATAAACGATTCCTGGGAACCAACTACGATCCGAGCTACACGACCGTGCTGCAATATGGCAGGCCCCCTCATACCTCTCGCCGAGATCCCGTCCGTTTCACTCCTGTACAAGCTGAAGCGGTTGGTCCCCGCGGCGTCCCCTCTGGCGTCGCCGTCCAAGGCCTTCAACGACACGATCGCGTTGGTTCGCAATGACATCACAAAGCTGCAGGGGGTCGACTGCATCGTCAACGCCGCAAACGAGAGCCTGCTGGGCGGCGGGGGCGTCGACGGCGTCATCCATCGCGCCGCGGGGCCCGACCTGCTGCGCGAGTGCCGCACCCTGGACGGCTGCGACACCGGCGACGCCAAGATCACCGCCGCATACGAGCTCCCCTGCAAAAGAATCATCCACACCGTCGGACCTATCTACGAATCCGAGCGCCGACGCGGGGGCGCCCGGTGGCCCGAGTCGCTGCTCCGCAGCTGCTACCGTCGCAGTCTGGAGGTGGCCGTGGAGAATGACATGAGGAGCATCGCGTTCTCGGCCGTCAGCACGGGCGTATACGGGTACCCGAGTGAAGCCGCCGCCCGGGCGGTATTGGATGAGACGCGCCAGTTCCTGGAGACCGCTGGCAATATCGGCAAGTTGGAGCGCATCATCTTCTGCAATTTTGAGCGCAAGGACGAGGTGGCCTATGAGAAGCTCGTGCCGTAAGTCTGGACCATTGGTTCCCCTTCGCCTTCATCGGAGCTTTTGCTGTTATCGTCTGTACTGTTCGATAAGTGGATACTAACAGTATGCCTTCGTCTGCTAGTTTATTCTTCCCACCCGAGGATCAGGATGTTCCCAGCAACGACATCACCCACGAGCAGAGTGAATCCCAGTCAACAAGCACCGACGGTGAGTCCTTACTGTCATCCGAAGTACTCGCAGCCAAGCTCCCCGACGCGCCCACCATGGAGCCCGGACTGGACGGCCAACCGGAGACCAAGAAGCAGAGGGTTAACGAGACCGCGACCACGCAGCGAGGTAAAAGCTACATCGAGGACTTCTCCATCAAATCGGATGACGACTGGGAGGAAGTGGACAAGTCCGAGGACGGGCGCACGGAGAGATTGGACGATGACCCCGTCGAGGTCGACCGGCCTCCTTCGGCCACCGACGTGCAAAGCGTCCAGTCGAGCGGCATCATCGACATGGATGGCTCACAGTCGTCGTCGGATGGGATTTTGTCCAAGGATAGCCTCATGACCAAGGATTGGTAATTGAGACTGGCGACTATGAATAATCATGCACAAAACTCATGACAAATTCGTTACTTTATGATTCGGCTGGCGTCTGGGACTGAATGTTCAGTGGTCTTGTGCGAATGGAGCAATGCACACCACCCCCATCGACATTGAGATTTTCCATCAATTATGATAGCTAATGCAACACTTATTCTTGGTCGATGCGAGAATTTCTGGTGAAAAGCATTAACCCGACATTCGTCCTAAAGGACGGTATACTTCGTAGAATAATAGCTATAGTTTGAATCCACGCCCGGGTTACAGGACAAAAGTTCCCGAAACGACCAGTGCAAACACCGCAAACAAGCTCGCGATAATTATTACGATATCACGATCATCTCCGCGGCTTCCATCGCACACTCCGATGCGACAAATGCGACATACTTTGATACCCTTTCCCCCACAATTGAGCACCAATTCCTCTTCCACCCTTGCTACACGATAATATAGCGCAGTTTCCGCGAAACAACTGGACACCCTCAACATCCCCAACTCCGCGACCGCATCCTACCTCCATCCTCATTTGCGCTCCTCCGCACGCAACCCCAACAAAAAGGACCTCCTCCCTACCTCCAAACGAATCAGCACTGAATATGTCACCACCAACACCACCAAACCTGAACCCCAATCGCACAAAACCCCGCGTCGTGCCCCGCGAAGAACTCTCCCGCGCAACCACCTCAAGCCACCGCCTCGTCCAAGACCTCCAAGACGAACTCCGCGCGCAAGCGCAGGCGCACGCCCAGCAGCAGCAACAACAAGCGGCACACCGAGCCCAGCGCCAACGCCCTCGCTTCTCTTTCCTTTCCGCCCTCCGCGCCCGCTACGCAACCCTCCCGCTACCCTTCCGGCGCTCCGTGCGGGTCCTGGGCGCCACGCTCCCGCTCCTCCCGATCGGGCTCTTCTTCTCCGAACACGTGCTGCAGGTGATGTGGGTGCGCGGGCCCAGCATGACGCCCTACCTGAACGAGGACTACGAGCAGATGCATACGGCCAGCGACATGGTGCTTGTGAATATGTGGGGCGGTGGCGGGCTGTGGCCGTGGGAGCGGAAGCGGCGGTTGGAGAGGGGGATGGTTGTTACGTTTCGGTGAGTCTTCAAGCTATTTACCATCTTCAGGGGGGGAGGGTGGCCGGGGATCTCTTAGAGGGTAATGGTGGCTAACAGTTCTCTTCCGGTGTGATAGCTCCCCCGCGAATCCCCGCCACATCGCCATCAAGCGCGTCGTCGGACTGCCCGGGGATCGTATCACGACACGTGAACCCTGTCTGAAGGATGCGCAGGTCGTGCCGTTTAACCATGTGTGGTTGGAGGGCGATGCGCGCGATCCCCGGAAGTCGATGGATAGTAATACCTACGGGCCGGTGAGTTGCAGTCTGATCACGGGCCGGGTGCTGGCGGTGCTGTGGCCCAGGTGGCGGTGGTTGAATTGGGAGGATTGGGAACGGGGGCTTGTGGAGGGCGATACGGAGCGTCGCTTTGGGGAGGATTATCGCCAGGAGGTGAGGGAGCGTGTGGTCAAGGAGGCTGTGAAGTTGGAACGCCCACAATTGTCGTAGGCTGCGGTCGGGATGGTAAGGTGTTTACTGTAAGCTTGTTGTTGGTGGTGTTCGATGTTGTGTATATTATGTTTGTTTGCATTGAGTATGTACATATTTCCTCGCTTTCGTCCTTCATGTGTGTGTGGTGACTATATAGAGATTAGAGAATAGGCTGATCCTGCGTTTTGGATCGTGGAGCTATACTTCAAAAAACAAGAAAAAAATCGCTAAGTCTGCTGTGAGATGATTCGCACATCCTCCGGCCGGTCTTCTTGCAGACGGTCAATCTCGGATGCTATACTCAACACCCACCGGTCTTTCTCCACACGGCTGCGCGCCTTGAAGACGATGGTCCGCCCGTGCACTCCCAGTGTGGACACCTGCTTCAACCGTTGCCGCTTCTCTCCCTTGGTCCCGTACTCGCGTGAGCGGAAATAGTTTCTGCGCAGGGGCTGCCAGATCACGAATGCGATGGCGGTGTCCTCGTCACTACTTGTGTAGACATCTGTCGAGAGATAGACTCGCGGGAGGGATTGGTGCCCAGGCCGGTTGCTGTCGAACGTCTGATTTGAGTAGAGCAAGTCTGATTCGGTCAAAAGGCCCGAGTATATATAGCAGTCGGCCAGGTCGATGGTGGTCTCCAAACTGTGGTGTATATGAGGCACTTCGGCGCCGTTGCGCTTCCGCAGGGAGGTGCGAAAGATTAATAACTTTCCGGCCATGAGGACGACATGGCATCGCTTGAAGGTGCTGTGGCGGCGAGGTTTCCGATATAGTTGTCCAGACATCTGCAACTCCAGTCAGTATCTGCTGCTCCGTTGAAGTGGCGTGTAATGTACCTTGATTGTCCGGCAGCCCGACAGAGCACAGATGTTGTGCAGCAGAGGCGAGGCCTCGGCTTTTTTGACCTCCCACTTTCGAGCGAATTGCCCCATGATCGACTCCATCTCCTCATCGATTCCAAGAAGTTCTTGATTACGCTGGCGGAGAACCTTGAGCTCCGCTGCATCGGTCGCCAGCCGGACCTTCCAGTATTTCACCAGAGCATCAAGTCGTTTCATCCATTCATTCTTGGTGATCTCATCGTACGCCTGGAACCGAACAACAAGGTCATTGTGCAGGAGCATCTCAAACGTCCTCTCATCATCAAACTGCTTCGTGGCGCCGTCATCTCGGCGCGAATCTGTCGCGTCAGGTTGGAAATCGACGTCGGGCCCTTGTTCGAGATTGGGGTCAGCGGGGCAAGCATCACGGTGCACATTGCGGACTTCTTTGACCCGGCTTAGATCAATGAACCCGTCTGCATGCTCAATGTTGTGGGCGTTTCTTTGCTGTTGAGCATAAGCCTGCTCGTCGTATTTGGTAATGTGTTCCTTATTGCCACTCGATAACCATGTAATCTCGCCGTCCTGCAAGGGGTACGGATCGACCTCGTAGGAAAGAGGCGATGCGTCTAAGATCTGCTGCGCTGAGGGCACGGTAGTCTCATCGCGGTCGAGCTTCGGAGGCGCCGGGGGCAGTGACTTGGAGGGTCTGCAGAAAAACAGGTGGTGATCCTGAGTAAAGAAATACAGTCGTTTGAAAAACATCTTATTCAATCGCTGGTGTACACCACGCTGCGACGTGAGGCGTACAAGAAAGCCCTCTACCGGTGGGGGCTCATCCTCCTTCTCGTGGTCGTGCTTGACGTACGTCTGATAATGTTGCCTTGGTCGCAGCTCGAGCTCATGGGTCGTATGCATCGCAATTGTGCCGTACATGTTCGCTTCATTGGTACCAAAAATCCATTCCAATCGATCATACCGCTTCCAGGCAAGCCCCATGATCTCAGTCTTGGACCAGCGGTTCAAAACCTCCGCCCATTCGGGGCGGTGTTCCAGCATCTCCAAACAACCGCGCACGATCGCTGTAGCGACAGATTTCTCCTTCGTTGCAGCGCGACCCAGAACACCACCCTTCCCCTTGTTCGAATAAATTGCTTCTAATTGTTCGAACGGATTCTTGAAAACAAGAGATACTCCAAGGTCTGGGACATATATCGGGAGTGAAGATGGACGGCGCCTGCCTAGCACCTGGCTCAGGAAAGTGTACCATTCCATAGCATGCGCCGCAGACTTCGGCCGTAAAATGAAGATCTTCGTCCCTCGCTTACACGGCCCCCAGATGACAATTGTCTTGTCCAGGTGTGAATAAAGATTTACCTTGGTCCGTTTGCGACCCAGCGGGATATCATACTGCGGTGACACCCGCGTGCCTGCCTTTTGCACCTCGGGTATGACACGAGTCTTGTACATTTGGAGAGAGAATGGCGCATCCGGACTGGAAGACACTCGACACGCCACGAGGTATTCTCGCCACTGATCCACAACCCGATTCTCTGACTTGAGACTGTCATTCTCTGTATAGTCATCAGGAAGCTTGTCCTGTAGTGTTTCCTCAATCCGAACAAGCATTTTCTCTGCCTTCAGGACCTCTCCTTCCTGGATTTTGCGTCGGTGCGGTCGGTGTCGTGACAAGACTCCCTGTGTCCTCGATATGCGCGAAAAAAGCCGCTGTTGCTTGTCCAAGAGATTGTCATCCAGGTTGTATCTGACCGCCTTTTTGTGCAGTGGGTGAAGAGGATTACTTCTGACTCGCTTGCCCTGCGGGATCGATTGCTCTTCGTCGCTCTCCACCCGAGGCTCATGCTGCTCTAGATCTGCTGGTGTCGACACTGACGGTGCTCTTCCCTTCCCTTTGGATCGCGACGCTGGCCTTAGCAACCCAGTTGTGGATCCATGATCGCTAGCAGGAATCATGGGGCTTGACTGACTCTCGGCATATTGGCTAGGAACCTGTAGCGTTTGCCTGTCTTGTTCCCGCGTGGGTTGCTCCGACTCCATCCTGCTGGGTTCCAAGGATGCATCGCTTGGGCCGCGCTCGTGGGCCGTGTAATAAGCAGAGCCACCATCTTGTCTTCGAGTAGACGCGCCTTCGTGGTTCGCTGTTTCTCTAGAAGTTGATCGGCTTGTGTCTGCAGTAGTCGTCCGCGAGACCTCATGCCCATTGTCTTCAGAGAGTGTGTAGGGAATAGTCCGTAGGCTCTTTCGCGGGCGGGCCTCACAATCTCTGGTTTCGTCCTCTGATTCCCGTTCTGTTGCTTCGTCTTCAGTGGTATCGGCCAGACCAGCTGACTCTTCTTCGGGAGAGGATTCATAATCATCACTCTCGTACTCCTCAGTGTAACGTGCGACCATGGGATCTGCAGAGAAAGTGACAGTCCTTGAAGAGTATTTACTCAGCCTGAGTCTTGTCCTCCACCACGATTTACGGTGATTCTGCAACCAGCCCTGCGGAATGGGGCCGATGAAGAATCGCCGATTGGTCATGTGTATGTGTTTGGGAGAGGCATGATGCTTTGTCGGGTCAGCAGCTGGGACGTGGATTGTGTGTAGGCACATACCAATTTCTCTGCAGTATGAGAGTCGGGATCCAGCCCGCGATATTTGGAGCCATGATACCCGAGACGAGGATCGGTAGCCATTCCGTCACTGGAATGCTGCTCCGTTGGCGCATGAGAAGTCATGACATCTCCAGTGAAACTCCCTCGACGAGATATCTAGAGTGTCCTTGAGGACAAAGGGTGTTTTAAAATCGAACCAGGACAGCTGGGGGGAGATGAGATGCAGATCTGGCATCGGCCAGGAACCGACACTGGGGACAAGTCTTGGCCCGGAGTCGATGACGTCGCTCGTTGGAGGTCTTCCCCTTTCCCAAGTTTATGCCCTGTTGCCTAACTGCCTTTTTGCCTTAATGCCTGATAACCCGCTCAGATGTTTGCACGCTTTGTCTCAGGTGAAACAATAGCTGACATAACCACTCAGGGGCGAAGGGACCCGCTTTGTTTATTGGTCTCGAACCTCACCGCTTGCGTGTCCCGCTCCCCTGCGGCGGTGAGTTGTGACAGGCCGCCGTGGGCTGTTGATGAGCTGCCCTCCACCTCCCCTCCACGTTGCCTTATAAAGCCCCCCAACCCCTGATCACTCGACTTACATTCTCTCTATCTACCTCCCTACAATTTACTGTGCTCTTTTGTACTTACAATATACACTCTACCTCCTTAGTTCCACAAAAATGGCTACCTGGTTCGACGGCAAGAAGTCCTTCGCGGACGTTCCCATCACCGCCAACGGCATCTCAACTCAGGAATTCCTCGATGCTGCTGAGGCCCTGACCACCTTGTTCGGTATGCCACCGTTATTGGACATGGTACAGCACGTCACAGAGCTCTGTATGCTGACATCAAACTCCTAGATCTCATGCAATCCAAGGCTTTCGGCGTTGTCAAGTCTGACCTTACCGGCAACATCAAGGTTCGGATAACCATACCCCGCATTCAGCCATCGCTCAGGTCTAACCCCATCACAGAAAGTCAGGGACAGGTTCCTGGCTGCTCCCGCTGAGTCCCAGACTCTCCAAGAGCTTGTCGTGAACGAGCTCAAGACCGGAAAGCACACCGCCACCGAGGGTCTCCTCTGGCTCGTTAGGTTAGATTTGACCTACCCCTCCCCGTCACTCAGCCCATGACACCTAGCCGCATGTATCGATGCATGATGCACAGTTCTCATCGACACCTTCAATATCTTCAATACAAAGCTGACATCTTCCTCTCACAGAGGACTTGACTTCACCGCCCAAGCTCTTCGCCACAACATTGACAACGCCTCCACTGAGCTCGCCGACTCCTTCCGCAACGCTTACGGCGGCACCCTCAAGCCCCACCACTCCTTCGTTGTCAAGCCCCTCTTCTCCGCTGCCATGTCCGCCTGCCCTTACCGCAAGGACTTCTACTCTAGACTGGGCGATGATCAGGCTCAGGTGCAGGAGAACCTGAATGTTTATGTTGCGGCCCTTGAGGAGCGGATTAACATTCTGAAGGCGTTCATGGAGAGCCCCCAGGCTAAGTGGTAGATATCTTTCGGAAGGCTAGTTGATGTCAGGCACATTCGGCATATGAAGGAAAGCGCAGTTTTGAAATGTACATACATATATTCGGGAAAGTCTGAGACTTCTTGCATGTTATTTATAGAGAAGATTTGGTCTGCGCAGGTTTGGTCGTATTTGTACTGCCCCGAACCTGGGGGGATCCTCGTTTTGAAGGTGCTCTTGTATACCGCCATTGAGCAAGTGATCAGGATGATCACCGGAGGACATTCGTATCGGACGATTTGTGAGCTTGCTCCGCCATTATAACCATGGAATTGCTTCGTTCCTGTGGCATGGTACCAACCATCCAAATCATATTAAATAGCTATGCACATATTAGAGCTGAAGTTCCATAATGCAAATCTGTATGGCATGACCGATTGAGCTTCAGACGAAGTTGGCGGTGCGAGCGCCATACAGCAAGACGAGATAATAGACAAGCCTACCCCGATTCACCGGCATATGCGTCGATCCTATTCGATCTTCTGCGACGAGCACAGATACAACTGTGACTGGTAAGAGGGAAAACAGATAGGGGCGGGGATAGTACGTTGGGGCGCAAAGCGAAGGGATAGCGTCAAGGATGAATGGATTTCGACTCGAGCAAAGACCCATATGAGCCCGGTCTTGACTCTTGATACTCACTGTGTTCGCTTAGCAGCTGCCCCGAGCACTCTTGAAGGAGGCATCCACTCGCGGAGCTACGTGGGTTCGTAGTTCCAAGATGTTTCCGACTGTAGTATAAGGTCACGCGTGCTTTTCGTGCCTTCTAGTTATTTCATCACCGATACCGATCGTAGTACCGTCTGCAATTTCAAGACCAGCACTCACAAGCAGATACTGTGGATGATGGCCTGGGAGATCTCTTCTCCCTGTCAGACCGAGTCCTGAAGCTCTTTCGAGGAGACGGAGATGAATGATCGACGTATTAGAGAAAAGATGATGGCCATGATGCAGCGAGATATCGATCGGGGAGCGGCTCATTAGAGCCTAGCCGATCGATGAAGGGATCTGAGCAACGATCGGTCAACTGCTAGTAAACAAGAGCAAGACACAGGCCATGAAGCGTCTCTTTCGAGACTACCGATAGAGTTATATCAGCCTATGGTCTCAGAACGATCGCTGAAGAAGGGGGCGGCCTCGTGGATGCTGTTCTTCAGTGACCTCTTCTCAGAATCTACAGCAGACGAATCACCTGGCTTGCGGAGACTTATACCTATACATTTTCTGAGGCTGGTGGCCAGCACGTACATCTTCTTTCAGCAGGCTGTTGTCGATTTGCGCATAAGTCAATTCTCATGACGCTGGGTGCGATTGTGCTTGCTCAAATGTTTGTCTTTGTTCAATAAGCGGCAAGCTTTGTTTGGCCTGGGGAGACATGCTAACTTACATCTCTGGGGTCGACCGTATCGATCTGACGTGCGCTGTGCTCTTTACATACTTTTATGCTACGCATTATACTCATTTCTCCGCTTGCTCCTTTCATATCACGTGATCAGGATCGATGATTGCTAAAGCGTGCCAAAGGTATATGCGATGGTAGATGGAGAGATGGAGTAGTGGAGAGACAGAGACCATAAGGAAGGGTGCAAGGTATAACATGAGCAATCACGCGCATAGCGGCGATGACTTGGCTGGCCAGGAGGCTTCCAGGACCTAGAATGATCATTAAATCGAGACTGCAGCTGCAAGTACCTACGCTCTGGAGCTTCCCATGTGAAGGGGGCTGGATGCGGGATAGGAGGCGCATGCACCAACTGTCCCCGAATCAGGTCCTCTGCGCTGCTGTCCCAATTGGGTAATCTAGCATGCCGCCGCGGGCCGCGGGCTAGACTACTACAGTCTTCGCCAACCTGAAATGCTACTTCCCCCCTCTCAAAAACTCGTGGGAATCTGCAGCGAGATTACTCTTGTCAAAGACTTGGCTGTTATGGTGACTGGCGCTCAACTGGATTTAACCTAGCATGAAACCACCCTGTGCTCCCATAGGGCTACAATTGAGCTCTCAGCACCTTTGGCATCGCCCAGAGCGAGGGGAATTGGAACCCAATGGTAACACGAGCTCCTCTACTTCAGGTGGCTATTGCATAGGGCAAAAGTGCCAACTCAGATCCCCGGCCTCTGGTGGTACTCCGTATATGCGTAGCACCGTTGCACGTGTGACAAACCTTAGCGTTGGTGTGAGTTCAGAGAAGGAACTCCGCACTCTTGGAGCATAACAGGTTATGCTATAAGAGTATAGAGCCCAGATCACTCCACCTGGTGGCTCAAAATAGCATCTAAGGCATTGTCTTGACAGTTCGACAGATGACAGATGAAACGTGCATTCAAGCAACGACCGTTTCAGGAGGTGGGGACCGGCCTAGCCTACCTAGCATGTGACGTTGACAGTGACCTCAAGTTTCCATGTCAGATAAGAGGAGGGGAGTAAACGACGTTGTACCACCCTGAAAACATGCAGCACCTTGATGTTCTGCTCATCGAGATTTGCTTTCTTTCAATCGGTAAATTGTGGATTAGGATTGACACCCAGGCTTCAGTGCCCGTCCTATTCGAGGGGAGATCCTGGAAGCAGGTCAAAAGTAGTGCACGCGAGACTTCCCGATGCCGTCCACAGTTATCAGCATACGCATAGTGGTACTAATGCAAAATCGATAGCCGAGCTTATTATGGTTCGTGGACGCCGCTTCCGCCATGTTCCACTGTTGGTTGAAACCATAAGCGGAGCAAGACCGGAAATTGGTACCCTCCTCCGAATCATCGATTGTAGGGACCGGGATAAAGGGGGGAAATGTACATGATGAAAGCCTTCTCCTTGCGAATGATGATAGGGTGTTGCGAAGCTCGGCGGCACTAGAGGCTAGCTCAGGTTCTAGGCAATTGTCCCTGGCATCAAGTGCTGACACCTGGCACCTGTCAGACGCGTTTACAGGAAAGTCAAATAGAACAGCATTGTGCATCGCACAAGAGAGATTCCCTCTGGCCCTGTTGACAATGCGATCGTTTCATATTGTCCTACTCGAAAAGAAGAGGAGGGTGAACAAGTGTAACTGCATCTAAGATCCTCAGATGCAATCCTCTTGCTGGATCGGCAGGCTCAAATTAATTGTGGAGTTGTGTTGCCGGGTAAGGACTTCAGAGGAGGGGCACGTTGAGACGGATGGAGACAGTTCGGCAATCGCCCGTCTCGAGTCATGGTGGTTTGATTAGTCAAAGTAGCCCGCTCACCCACAAAGAAGAATACAGACCCAAATCATGCTAAAGAATTCGATCAAGGGTCGGATCAAGGATATGTTGACTGAGGAAATATCCCAACACAATTCATTCAGTAGCTTAATCAATCACACATCATTGTCACGGAAGAGACGCTTTCAAAGTCAGTCCAACGGTGTTGACAGGGAAGAAGATCGAAATGAAACATCCGTTGGTGGGGCTGTCTATCTTTACCCCATGCGAACAAGATCGATCAAACTGGTTTACTTTTCGTCCGGGCTGAATCGTAGTTCGTTTGCCGAGATTGCGCATCTTGATCTGCTTTGATGGACTAGCTATGGACATATTTGTTGCTGACAATAAGGTGGCTGGTTGCTACAAGTGCAGTACCTTGGGGCGGCTTGAGAAAGAGTATCCTGCAAGACCTATTTCTGGTTAAGGCTGTCCCAGGACAACGGGCAAGACCTTCATTTGTAGTGGATATCTGTAGTTAGTTGCTGTTGAGTTCCATGGACGGTAGAGGATTAGACTTCACTTGCCCTACCGGAGCCTATCTGCCCTGTTAAGGAACACTTTCTAGACTTTGGCTATGTCCGCCATCATAATAAATACAACTCTACTCCCACAACGTCATTCCTCAAGTTCTTAGGTCCAGCAGCCTGTTACAACATACAACATGACAATCAGGTCTGGATCATCCGCGTGTGTCCCCTGCAGGGTGCGATTCTTGGGACCCATCTGCATGCATGTCTAGCCGACCTCCACTGGCAAGCTACTCGGTGTCACATCGCACAGCAAGCCGCATTTTTACAGCATGAAAGGTTCGAGACACCAATTGTTCAAGCCAATGGTAGACCATAGCCTAGACTCTTAGAAAAGTAGACGGTGGAATAGTCTAGCAACTACTGCATGTTGTCTTCAACTTGTCAGCATTGATGCAATTAGGATCGTTTGTAGTAAGGTGTCCGTGCCTGGAGGAGGTTCCCTTCTCCCCTCCCCACCTTTGGAAGTAATCCCGTCCAGACTCCAGAGACAGGTGGAGTGATGAACCACCCGAACCAATGCACCTTGAAGTGGACTACTGACTACATTTTCCTTTCATGGCAAGGTGGATATTCTGAATGGAGATGGCCCCAGAGCCATCATTTGGCACTGCTAGGCCGGTGCCGATCAGCCTATTTTGGCCGTTGCTGAAAGGGCACTCACTATTAACGTACATTTACAGATTAACCCTCATGACTGAACCTCACTAAAGTTTTGCCGATGGGTCTTCAGCTTCTGCCAAAGTCTATTCCTGGCCCTAGGCACTCGAAAAGATGGCATTGAGGGGTCACCTTCGGAGTTCAGAACGTGCCTAGGTAATCCTTCCCCACCCAAGCTGCAGTTGCTGGGATTCATTCGTCACTCTTTCACCCTCAGAATCGCTTCCTTGCCGCTAGGTCCATGCACCATCACTCTTCACTAAACCTTCCATCCATGCCTTGTCAGACAGTCCGACCCGGCCCGACTCCTTAGCGTAGAAGCTTCTTCATCTTATGCATCCAGTCTGCTCCCCTTAAAGTGCTATCGTCCGGCACCTGCAGTGCAATATTTCGTACGTGTGCTACTACCGCCTCTCTTTCTCTCTCTTTCCTCGCTTCCTTGATGGTTGCTTTCCCACTGTAGATGACCATGTCATCGGCTCCTAGATTATTATCCTCAGTCGTGATTGACCTCACCTCACAGACAATCTACAATGGTTGAGTTCAAAGGTCGCAGCGAGCCTATTTTCGTTGTTACCGTGGTTTTTCTCGGACTTTCCTTCATTTCCGTCTGCTTACGATGTTTCGTGAGACTGCGACTGGTGCGCGCATTCGGATGGGACGATGCATTGATGGTCCTAGCTATGGTATGTGGCTAGCTGCTCTTGCCATTCTCGTGGCTTTCTTCTTAAATCATGCTGATCATGAATTAAACCACCATAGGCGCTGGAGATTCTATTTGCCTTATGTGGTATTACCGGGTCAGTGTATGGCATGGGCCAGAAGCTCGAGTGGCTTGACCAAGACACGTTAGAAACCGCCTTGTTTGTATGTGATCTAACAATACCCTTTTCCGAACGGCAAAGTAAGTTAACGGTTTTCAGTGGTGGTGGTTAGGTCAAACAAGCTATGTCGTGACGGTAGTCGTTGCCAAGGTCTCCATTGCATTGACTCTCTTCCGGCTTACCGTCTCACGGATACACAAGATGCTCTTGTGGTTTGTCATTGCCATCTCGATTGTCGTGGGCCTGGTGTTCTGGTTCATGTTGACTCTAGAATGCCAACCGGTTTCCTACTTTTGGCGACGTTTTCATTCCACTGGTACCTGCATCTCTATCGACTACCTCATCGATGTCGCCTATCTGTATAGTGTAACAGCCATGGTCTGCGACTTAATTCTGGGCTTGTTACCTGCTTTTCTAGTCTGGAACTTGCAAATGAGTACAAGAACCAAGGCTGCGCTAGCAGGGATCTTGAGCATGGGTTGCGTGTGAGTACTCTTAAATAAACCTTCATTGCCTAATAATCAGCCATGAGCTAATGAGCCGATAGAGCCAGCGCAGCTGTGATTGTACGCATACCTTTTCTGCCTACTTATAACGACAAGGAGTTCCTCTGTAAGTTTCAAGTTCACACCACACGAGAGTCACACAGATTACTTATTAGAACTTTCTTCAGACGCTACAGCGCAGATCTCGATCTGGTCCAATGTCGAGGCTGGCCTTGGCATCACGGCAGGGTGTCTTGTAACCCTGCGTCCTCTCTTTCGCTGGCTTGGTGACGCCAGCTATGGCGCCACACGTAGCAAGAAAACAGGAGGTAGCATACCTCTTTCGAGCTCGATCGGCCATGCAACCCACCCCTCACAGAGCAACACGACGAAGTACTGGCGGCCGGACCTTGATCCGGAAGATTCTCAGGGCGTGGTCACGACTATACAAACCTCGGCTGGGAGCCCGCACAGTAGTCAGGAGGACCTCAACCCGAAGCCTCAACGGATGAATGGGGTCAATATCCACAAGTCTTTTGTGGTGACCTCAGATATTGTATAGGATCTCTCCTGCTACTGGCAACTTACTTACGATATATCTAATTACCATTATGATCTTCCTGTGTGTCTGGAATTAGTACGTAGTAGGTATACCTTACTCGGGTAAGTCCTAGTCTATTACCTTCAACTTAGAATAACAATCAAGCATACAGTCAAGATTACTAAGACAGCTATGTAGGAGAGTGCCTGGGCGTCGGCATATAAGCTTCCAAAAGCTACTGAGTATGTCGATTAGTGCATGCCTTCGCAATGACGGCCAGTTTCGGGGGGCCTAGACTGATGCATATATTCTTCATTCGCATATATGTGATGTCATGTTTCGTCCGAAAGCTTCTCCAAGGCTTCGCCTCTGCCGGTCTCGAAAAGGTAAAAATGCCGATTACCTCAGCATGTCTTGAAGCACTCGGTGAAGTAGATACAAGCAGCGGTCCTGATTGGAGGGATCGATTGATTAAACCAACTCAATTAAACAGACTTGCTCCCAACTACTGGAACCAACTGAACAAGTAATAATGCACTAAGTCATGGGTACTAGGTATCAGATGATGAATCCATGTCGTCGCCTTCATCGTGCTTTCTGGCCAACGCAAGTCAATCGACTCCCTCTCTCTCTCAACTCAGTCTTGAATTCAAACAAACGTAGTTTGGGAGCAGATGCTCCAAGACGCTGTAGATAAATCAGGCCTTGAGAGCATTTGCTTTAGATCTTACGTCCCGAAGAATGCACCAGGAGGTCATTTCCTGCGCCTTGTCGTGTCGCGGTTCCTATCGGTCCTTGGGACGGCGGAATTGATCGGTGGAGACCAATCCTTGGGCAAGCAGAGAAGTTTGCCGCAATGCTGTAGCCTGCCTCGGACTTGCCACGAGTATAACTAAGAGCCGGGCTGCTGTTCGGCGCTCAGAAGTCTTTGCGGCATTCTCTCAATCACGGTCTACCATCCAAGCTTGGAATTTCCCTGCGATAGGTCATTGGACTTTCAACCCAAGTGCGAATTAATAACGACCTATAATTTCATGGCTAGTCCCAATCCCGACTCAGTTCCGCCATCCCAGGAGTTCTCGGGCGATGCAAGCATAGACAAAGAGCGTATGCCCAGCGACAATCCCGATCTCGTGGGCTGGGATGGAGATCATGATCCCGTACGCCTCGGCTTCCCGACAAGAATTGCAGAGGGTTCCTGTTCCTGCGCTAACGGCTTTACAGAATCGGCCCTCAAACATGTCCACATGCCGAAAGTATATTATCACCATCAATTTAGGTCTGATCACTTTCTGCGTAACCTTTGCATCCTCTGTCTTCAGCACGGCCACTACTGTCACGTCAAAAGAATTTGGAGTATCGGAAGAGGTAATGGTCCTGGGAACCAGTTTGTTCGTCCTAGGTTTCGCGCTTGGGCCCTTGATTTTTGGACCACTCTCAGAGCTGTATGGACGGAAGATTCCCCTGTTCATCGGGTTCTTCATCTTCGCCATCTTTCAGATCCCTGTGGCGGTAGCTCAAAATCTACAAACGATCTTCATATGTCGCTTTTTAGGAGGGGCTTTTGGAAGTTCTCCTCTGGCTATCGTATGGCGCCCCTCCATGTCCACCCGTTCTCTTGACACACATTGGTACTAATCATGCTGATGACATCTAGGTCGGCGGAATCTTGGCTGATATGTTTGATCCGGTCCAGCGAGGGATTGCAGTCGCAATATTTGCGGCGAGCACTTTCATCGGTCCAGTTGCGGGGCCCATCGTTGGTGGCTTTGTGACAATGTCGTACCTGGGATGGCGATGGACAGCTTGGTTGACACTCATCATGTCAGCCTTCTTCGGAATTATAGGCTTTCTTCTGGTTCCTGAGACCTTCGAGCCTGTTCTACTAACGAGGAAGGCTAAAAGATTGCGCTTGCAGACTAAAAACTGGGCACTTCATGCTCCAGCGGAAGAGCAGAGCACGGAGCTTGGGGATATCTGCGAGCGATACCTCCTCCGCCCTATATTGATGCTATTCCAAGAACCAATCCTTATATTAGTCACTTTATATATGGGGTTCATCTACGGTTTCCTCTACCTCTGTTTTGAAGCGTATCCTATTGCCTTTAGAAATTCGTGGCTGGAATGCCGGCGTCGGAGAACTACCTTTTCTTGCTATTACGGTTGGTGTTCTGATAGCCGTGGGCATTATCATCGCATTCACCATGACTCGCTTCCAGAGGATCATGAATGAACAAGGGTCAGTTCCTCCGGAAGAGCGGCTTCTGCCGATGATTCTAGGCGGCGCGGTGCTCCCCATTGGAATGTTTTGGTTTGGGTGGACCTCGAACAAGTCAATCATTTGGGTTCCAGAGGTCATCGCCGGCGGTGCTATCGGTATTGGGGTGCTGCTGATCTTCTTGCAGGTAGGCTGATTCCCACATTCTCTGAGGGTCAGGTGAATACATGAATTCTGACAACCGTTCCAGGGCCTCAACTATATTATCGACGTCTATAAGATGAACGCGAACTCTGCGATCGCAGCCAACACTCTCTTCAGATCCTGTCTGGGTGCCGGTTTCCCTTTGTTTGCAACTGCAATGGTGAGTTGAACTGTGTTGCAAAACCCGGAGTATCATATTCGGCTAATTTTCTAGTTCCATAATCTGGGGGTCAACTGGGCCATGACACTCCTAGGATGCTTAACTGCCATTCTATTCCCAGTTCCTATTCTTTTTTACATTTATGGTGCCAGAATCCGCAAGATGAGCCGGTTTAGTCCGGATGTTTGATGCCTTCAGGGAGATGAAATAGCACCGGGGGGCTCTTCACCTTGGGCTCGATAGGCAATAGCCACCCAAGTCCGTCCTCGCAATATTTGTCGGAGCAAGCTATGGTCTATTTTCTTTCTTTGTACGGGAATAAAATGAAACTTTTCCAACCTCTCGATACTTTGATTCTTGGTCGAAGGACGTGAGGACCGCCGCCTAGTAGATAACAGAAGTACTGGACCTCGACGGTAACAACGCAAAGATCATACTCCTTATCCTCAATACATCGTCCTCAGTCACGAAGCTGTTCAAGCATACCAAAGATGTCTCAAGTCGAGTACAGCCCCAGACCAGCGGATTCTCGGGTCTTTCGGGTTGCCGAGCATCGGTTCGTGTCTACAGTGTCTACATGATGAATCGCTGTCTCTTCTGCGCGAGGGCATACACGAACCGCCTGTCAATAGAGCCATGCATCGACATGGGCAGCCTAGATACCATTATGGACAAAGCGGTGGAGGTCCTGCGCAGCGCCAAGTTTAATAACACTCCTCGCCTTTTGAGCCATAAAATTGACTCGCATAGCACCCTCACGGGGCTTTAATTGCCCATCTTACTTATCTAACTATGCAACATTTTTCGAGCACTATAAGTTACAATCGGATGGCTCTCCACGTAAATGTTTTACCGATGCCATATCACCCTGGAAAATAGGTCTGGAAATAAGCTGAAACTTCGGCATCGCTTCAAGTTGTCGTACATAAGTCTTTTCCTTACCAAGTGTTCTTGAAGATCAAGATTTGAGGTCAAGTAAACGCCGGATCGGGTATAATGAGTTTACGCGAAAAAGAAAGTCTTGGAAGTGGAAAACGCTTTCTTGGTTCGACCTCATACCATCCTCGTGCGGGCCGAGTCTCGGCTTCTTCGTATTCCAGTTTAATTCCCCTCGTGCCCGTGAACCCCGTCCTACCGATATACTCGCCTTTCTTTCGGGCTCAACCCAAATATATTTATTCTGCGACATAATTTTCTCCGGGTCCGAGTCTCTTCACTTCGTTAATATTTGTGTGAAAGGCAGAGACAGTAGGGATCGTGCTACTCCCGGATGCGGCCCGATAACATGAACGCCGGCTTCAAGGTGGTTTCTCTCGCCTTCGGAGAAAGGGCAGGTAGAACACGGGTTTCTCGCGCTTGTGACCGATGTCATCGGCAAAAGGTAAGCTATCTACTCCGTACATGATGAGTCTATCTGCCAATCCTCATGTTGCATAGATAAAATGCGATGCGGCCCAGCCCCGGTGCAATTGGTGCACTCATCAGGACACCCCCTGTCTATATGATAGGCAACGCAAGACACGTCGCAATTATATGTGAGTGGATTTCTTATATAAAAACCACAGCTTCTTTCAATCTAGGGTCATTGGAGTGGTGCATGAGGAGATTCCCTACTTGGCTCCTCAAGTGTGCGCTGACGTGATTGTCTTTAGGCAGCCGCGAGAGAATGCTAGCAGTTCTCAATACGGTCAGTTCAAATTTCACTTCACAGGCTTGTACAAGCACAGAGCACGAGTTATCTCATTGAATTTCAAGCACCGCAAATACTGAGTGTCATATTAGGACCTCATACCAATGCGTCTGATAATGAGGTGGTGGGAGATTCTACCCTGCCGCCTAGTAAACCTCGAAATCAATCTCCGGCGCATTTGATTGGCAACATCCCTATAGCTGAAGGGAACGCCTCGTTGTCATCGGCTTCAGACACCATACCTGCATTATCGGGCACGCAGGATAGTCAGCCTTCCAGACGATCATCACCGACCATTGGGTCTTTTGACTCTCCGCCCTGGGAGAATGTTGCACAATTTGGCCCCGGTCTGAATCATGAACCGAATTCAATCGACCGAACAAGTCTACCTGAGCATGACGTGATCAGATCCCTGGCCGTTGACTTCTACTCTTCGATTTATAGTTCCATATTCCCGATACTAGACCCCGTTCTCTTCGACCAAACTGTATCGTATGCTTATGAGACTGATGCTCGTGGGCGAGGGGCTAGGAAGTCTGCTTGTCTCTGCGTGTGGGCTTTTCTTGCATTCATGTCAATACATCAACTAGACGCAGGCCATCGGACATCGCCAAGTGAACGTTTGCGCGTTTTGCACTATATTGAGACTTCTATGCATATAGGGCAGGAGCCCGACATAGACCTGCTGCAAACCTCAGTCATTATGATTGTCGTCTACCTTTTCTCGGGGAAACTTCGAATGGCTGTTATGTGGAGCAGTTTCGCCTCTCGAGCAGTACTCCTTCTCGGAGGCCATTCGAAGGCATGCTTCGAGCGCGCGTCGCTCTTTACCAATTCAAGTGAGCTAGGGACTAGGGCAGACGCGCATCTTCGAAACCTTTTCTGGTTGTGCTATCATTTCGATAAAGAACTTTGTCGGCGTACCGAACAGCCACCGTCTCTATCCGACCACAATTGCGACCTGAGTCTTCCTGAAGGCTACAAGGATTATGTTCAATTTACCATGGAAGCAGATAATTACTCACGGCCTCTATTTCCCGGCGAACTCCGGTTGACGGAGATCCGCTCCCGGGCTTATACTGCTTTGTACTCACGACGAGCCCTCGAAAAAAGTGATGGGGAGATTTTGCAAGCCATCCGAACATTGGATGGTCAGCTTGAAGAGTGGCGAATGGCCGTTGCACCTGATCATCGCCCGAAGCTTTTCTTCTCTGCGGCCGCCGGTATTGGCCGGGATGGCGCCGACATGCGGGCGGTCATGCTTCGTCTCGAATTTCACCACTGTCTGGCTTATGTCCATCTGGCAAGCACTCGCTGCAAGTCATGGAGTCCCCGGCATAAAGTAGAGCTGGAGGGAGTCAGTACAAGCTTAGAAATCTCTGTGTCTGCCTGCCGTTCATCCCTGCAATTTCTGCTAGCAGTGAAGCAGGTTTTGAAACCTAAGGTCTTCTGGTACGCAATCTGAACAAAGGCCTACTACCCGTCCGCTGACCATTGGATTCTTATCTCTCGCTGAGTCTTCTAACCTGAGGTCTTCCAGGCTCGTCATATTCTACCCCATAATGGCTATGCAAACGATTCTCTCGAATATCCAGGCAAATCCAAACGCACAAACTGCGACGTACGATGTTGCCCTCATCAGTCAGGTCTCGCAGTTCCTTAATGACCTAGCCACACAAGCTGCACAGCAGAATGAGGGACACGGATCTGAGGACCGAGCTTGTACCTTCGTTGCGGACCTTGAACGCGCAGCGCGCCAGTCAGTATTGAGAAGTGCCCCAGCCACTATCAGCCGGTTGAGCTCTGATGTTGCGGTGTGAGTGCGCCAAACGTGAGCTCGGGAGGACTCTGTGCTCCCTTGGAGGTTGTCCTCCTCGGCAGGCTCGGCGGGAGGCTGTTCGCCGCGCCCAGCCTTGCTCACTTTCTTTGGATGTATTTATGGCTACGACTCAGTAGTAGATATACCGTATCGATCTACAGCAACCCGAGCGGTTATCCATGCACGCGACAATCTAGCGTAGGGAACGAATCAAGTCGGCATGTTGTGGTCAAGCCTGAAGTTGTATTAAGAGTCTGTTGGCTTGTCTGGCTGCAATCTACTCGTTATGGATCAGGATTGATACATCCAAAGTATAGTAGTGACATTTTTGGGCCGAACATCAGCATGCAGTTATCAATGCCTACTTAGCGCAAATGTTGCATATACCCCGGAAGACACATATGGAGTAATGAGAAATATGGTCTATATCTGCCCTGGGCGGCTCGCAGGGCAGTCAGATATACCCCAGCATGATATTTTGGACCCTTACTGTTGTACTCGTATGATCGAACTGGTCGCAGAGAGAAAAAAAGCTGTGTGGAGGTCAATGGATGGGAATTGCATCATCTCTTATCGGAGCGGCCGGGAAAATCCCAGCTCCGTGCGGGCACGTGGCGGCCAATCGTAACCACCGACGGGGGTTTCCGTACCTCCAGCTCCCGGCGGCGAGGAAATCCCCAAATTTATACCGTTGAGGTGGCTTCTTCGTGCTTTCCTCTTCAACTCTCGTTGCGACAGCGGCTCGACATCAGCGGCCCGGATTCCATGGTTTAGGCGTCTCACCACCTATGCTTACCTACTGAGAGGCCTTTTCCATTTCCTAAGTTCGCGTCGTTTGACCCGCGTCGTGGTCATCCGAGTGTCATCATGTTAGTTTCGCCTTCTTTGGCCTGCATGTATCCGCATTCATCTACTAACACGCATGTCTGACCATAGGGCGAGACTCGTGGATGATCACCAGATCAAATATGCATCGCTTCACAATCCCCTTCCCACACAGCTACACACCTACGTCTGGCCTTTCCTGGTTATCTGGCCGGCGTTTTTCGCTTTCTACCTGTCTCCTGAGCGGTACGATACCTACATTCAAGGCCAGGAATGGACCTTCGTTTTTTCTGGCTCGATTATCACGGCGCAGTCACTCCTTTGGCTGATGACAAAATGGAATATCAATATCCAAACCCTATTTACCGCTACCAAGGCCCGGTCGGTCGATTCTGCCCGTCTTATCAAGGTCATCCCGGCCGCCAACGCTGGCTCCGCTGAGATCTGTCCGTTGGTCGTTGACACTCGTGGTGGAAAGAAGACGATCTCGTTCTTGTTCCAGAAGCGCCGTTTTCTTTTCAATGAAGAGACCAAGTCCTTCGCTCCGCTGTCGTACGTTCTTGATGCAGAGCCCAAGCCTGCACTCAAGTTCTTTCAGAAGAGCCAGGGCTTCACGACCAAGGAAGAAATTGAGCGCGTTCGCCACCACTATGGAGACAACACTTTCGACATCCCCGTTCCCGGTTTCGTTGAGCTCTGGAAGGAGCACGCAGTCGCGCCTTTCTTCGTTTTCCAGATCTTCTGTGTCGGTTTGTGGATGCTGGATGAATACTGGTACTATTCCTTGTTCACGCTCTTCATGCTCGTCATGTTCGAGAGCACAGTCGTCTGGCAACGGCAGAGGACCCTCAGTGAGTTCCGGGGTATGAACATCAAGCCTTACGATGTTTGGGTCTACCGTGAGAAGAAATGGCAGAAGATCACCAGTGACAAGCTCTTGCCCGGTGACCTTATGTCTGTCAATCGTACCAAGGAGGATGGCGGTGTTGCCTGTGATATTCTACTCATCGAGGGCAGCGCCATCGTCAACGAGGCTATGCTTTCTGGGGAGAGCACACCTCTCCTGAAGGAATCAGTTCAGCTCAGGCCCGGAGACGACTTGATTGAGCCTGATGGTTTGGACAAGAACGCCTTCGTTCACGGAGGCACTAAGGTCCTGCAGATTACCCATGCAAACACCGCCCCCGAGGATCTCGTCTACAAGAATGATTCGAGCATTCTCCCCACTCCGGATGCTGGCGCGCTCGGTGTCGTCGTTAAGACCGGATTCGAGACCAGCCAGGGTAGTCTCGTGCGCACGATGATCTACTCTACTGAACGCGTCTCTGCCAACAATGCGGAAGCTCTGCTTTTCATTCTGTTCCTTCTCATTTTCGCCATCGCCGCCTCTTGGTACGTCTGGCAGGAGGGTGTTGCGCAGGACCGCAAGAGGTCAAAGCTTCTTCTTGACTGTGTCTTGATCATCACCAGCGTCGTCCCTCCCGAACTACCCATGGAACTTAGTCTTGCCGTCAACACCAGCTTGGCTGCCTTGAGCAAGTTCGCCATCTTCTGCACGGAACCTTTCCGGATTCCTTTCGCTGGACGCGTCGATGTTGCCTGCTTTGACAAAACCGGCACGCTCACTGGTGAAGATCTTGTTGTTGACGGTATTGCTGGGCTTACTCTTGGTCACGCCGGTGCTAAGGTTGAATCGGACGGCGCGCACACCGAGCTGGCCAAGGGTGGTAACATCGGACTTGACACTACGCTTGTACTTGCAAGTGCTCACGCCTTGGTCAAACTCGATGAGGGTGAAGTGGTCGGTGACCCCATGGAGAAGGCTACTCTGAAGTGGCTTGGTTGGACCCTCGGCAAGAACGATACCTTGACTGGCAAGGCCACGCCTGCCACTGGTCCCGTCGTTCCCGAGTCCGTTCAAGTTGTGAGGCGGTTCCAGTTCTCTTCTGCGCTCAAGCGCCAGAGCACGATTGCTACTGTTGTCCTTGATGATCGCAAGGCCCACAAGAAGGTCAAGTCTACCTTCGTGGGTGTTAAAGGTGCTCCTGAGACTATCCGTACCATGCTTGTTGATACTCCTCCGGGCTACGAAGAGACTTACAAGTACTTCACCCGTAACGGTGCCCGGGTCCTTGCTCTCGCTTACAAGTATCTTTCCCATGAGTCCGAATTTTCTCGCGGACGCATCAACAACTACACCCGTGAGGATGTTGAGTCTGATTTGACCTTTGCCGGCTTCCTCGTCTTGCAGTGCCCTCTGAAGGACGACGCCATCAAGGCGGTCCGCATGCTCAACGAGAGTAGCCATCGTGTTGTTATGATCACCGGTGACAACCCGCTGACTGCCGTCCATGTTGCGCGTCAAGTCGAAATTGTGGACCGTGAGGTCTTGATCCTCGATGCTCCTGAGAATGACAAGTCTGGAACAAGGCTGGTCTGGCGAAGCATTGATGACAAAGTTAACATTAATGTCGATCCTACCCAAGCCCTCGACCGTCGCATCCTGGACACCAAAGACATCTGTGTCACAGGCTACGCTTTGGCTAAGTTCAAGGGACAGAAGGCCTTGCCCGATCTTCTTCGTCACACCTGGGTTTACGCCCGTGTCTCTCCCAAGCAGAAGGAAGATATTCTCCTGGGTCTCAAGGATGCCGGTTACACGACTCTGATGTGTGGTGATGGTACCAACGACGTTGGTGCTCTGAAGCAAGCTCATGTTGGCGTTGCCCTTTTGAACGGTTCCCCTGAGGATCTTCAGAGGATCGCCGACCACTACCGAACAACCAAGATGAAGGAAATTTACGAGAAGCAGGTTGGCATGATGCAACGTTTCAACCAGCCCGCTCCTCCGGTTCCTCTTCAGATCGCCCACTTGTACCCCCCTGGTCCCAGCAACCCCCACTACCAGAAGGCTATCGATCGTGAAGCGCAGCGCAAGGGCGCCGCCAACCCAGGTGCACAGGGCCAGGCAGAAGCAATTCCAACCATTACCTCCCCTGGCGCCCAAGCCCTACAGCAGTCCAACGCCAATTTGACCCCCGAACAACAGCGGCGGCAACAGGCAGCGGTGTCCGCTGCTGGATTCGCTGACAAGCTCACCACGTCCATGATGGAACAAGAACTCGATGACAACGAACCCCCGACTCTGAAGCTTGGAGACGCCTCGGTCGCTGCCCCGTTCACCAGCAAGCTTGCCAATGTCATCGCTATTCCCAATATTCTTCGTCAGGGACGCTGCACACTTGTTGCAACCATCCAGATGTACAAGATTCTCGCCTTGAACTGCTTGATCAGTGCATACAGTTTGAGTGTCATCTACCTGGACGGCATCAAGTTTGGTGACGGTCAAGTCACCATCAGCGGTATGCTGATGAGTGTCTGCTTCCTTTCCATCTCCCGCGCGAAGGTTAGTTACATCTGATGCATACAACCCTTTATCTTTGCTTTACTAACTCCCGGAGCTAGTCTGTGGAAGGGTTGTCCAAGGAACGTCCGCAACCGAACATCTTCAACGTCTACATCATCGGCTCTGTGCTTGGTCAATTTGCTATTCACATTGTTACCTTGATCTATCTGTCAAACTACGTCTACTCAATCGAACCGTGAGTTACTCCATCTATTACGAACAACAAGGTTGCGGAGAAATGCTAATTGGTAATAGGAGACAATCCGATATCGATCTGGAGGGAGAGTTCGAGCCGTCGCTTCTTAACAGCGCCATCTACCTGCTTCAGCTCATCCAGCAGATTTCGACCTTCTCGATCAACTACCAGGGTCGTCCCTTCAGAGAGTCGATTCGTGAGAACAAGGCAATGTATTGGGGACTGGTAGCTGCCTCTGGGGTTGCTTTCTCCTGCGCCACGGAGTTCGTTCCGGAGCTGAACGAGAAGCTGCGCCTTGTTCCCTTCAGCACTGAGTTCAAGGCTACTCTGACTGTCCTGATGGTCTTCGACTACGCTGGATGCTGGATCATTGAGAACGTGCTCAAGCGACTGTTCAGTGACTTCCGGCCAAAGGATATCGCTATTCGCCGGCCGGATCAGCTCCAGCGTGAGGCGGAGCGCAAGCGCCTGGAGGCGTTGGAGCAGCAGACAGAGACAAAGGCATGAGGAGGCTTAGAAACAATTCAGGGTGTTGGGTACATTAGAGAGACCTCTATGATTATGTCCTGTCTAGATATATACCATTATGCTGATTGGTGAGTAGGGCCCTTATGGCCATAGGAATGTGTGTTCATAGAACAAATGAAGTCATAGAAGGATTTTGCGTCGTGTCTTATGCATTGTAGATTGACGTAGTGATTGAGACACTTGCTTTAATGTAAACCGCATTGGAATGTGACAATTTGGATCATTCATTAGTTGTAATCAACAATGTTGCATACGATGTTGTGTAGAACCATGAATTTGTGCCTCAGGTGTGCAAGTAAGCCGGCGAGCGATAAGCCAGTTTCCGGCTCCGTCTGTCACCTTCCCTCCTCCCCCCCTTTGAAGCTCCACCTTCGGGCAAGGCTGCCGCTGGACTGACGCTCTCTCCCTCTCACAACCGTCCCCCCTCCCATTCACCCCCCTTTTGGCGACAACTCACTTCTCTTTCTTTTACTGCTCCTTCTTGTTCCTCTCCTTTTCCTTCGCTCCACGTGGGCTTCCGTCTCTCATGCGCTCATAGTCTCCAGCCAAAATGTCCCGGAGGACGCTGGGTGGAGGTCGTGTTCTAGGCCCCGCGAACGCTCGTTCTCCATCCGCTGCTGCGATCCCGTCTCCGCAACTGAACCATCCAAGGAACCTTGTCTTATCGCCCTCCGCCAGCAGTCTTTCCCTCAGTTCCCAGGCGTCCACTTCTCAATTCTCGTCCGAAGCCCAAGATTTGACCTCGCGCATCTCCCTCGAAAATGCCTCCACCGCGATACCTGCCGCTCCGGCGGCTGCCGGAGCTCAGCTGGTCTGTCCGATTTGCAGTGAAGAGATGGTATGGCAGCGATGCTTCCCCTTCCCCCCCATCGAGTGCCGGCAGACTGACCAGAGTGTGGACTCTTAGGTGACACTACTACAATTGAACAGGTACGTCAACGCTCGCTACCTTCGTTGATCGGCGCCACACAGCTAATTCCATTTCTCTCCTGCTCTCCGCTAGACACATCGATGACGTACACCAAAACCTGGAAGATGATCGGCAAGACGAAGTCAAAGATTGGTTCAAGACGCAGATGGATAAAGCGAAGCGGTTCCAACCTCTTGCGGTGTTGAACCAGAAACTCAAGGGGCTCGACGTGTTCGAATCGAACGAGAACCTCCAGCTGCCCTTCGCGGGGCCGAGTCGTGCGTCGTCGTCCGGCCCGACCGCATCAACCCATTCACATGCGAATCATCCGCCGCCACCGCCATCGTCGTCGGAGAGACCGCTCGATCCAGATGATATCATTACGAAGGAACATTGGCAGGGTCGGACCCTGTACGACTCGTGCTTGGAGCCGTCGTGCGGGAAGCGGTTGAACACAACGAATGGCTGCGTCAACTGTCGCAAGTGCGGGAAGCTGTTCTGCGAGGAGCATACGATGTATCAGATGAAGCTGTCGAGGTCGGCGCAGCATGAGCCGGTCCGGGGTCTGTGGTGTCGGGTTTGTGAGACCTGTTACAAGTCCAGAGAGGGGTATAATGATCATACTGGTAATTTTCGGCTCCTGGCGGTATTGAGGGGGGGAAGAATCTCGGTAGACTGACTGGTTTGGAAATAGGTTTGACGCGAGACCGGATGGATGAATTCAAGGCTGTCCGGAAATATACGGTCGACAAGGCGCTGCTGGAGGTGTCGCGTCTGGAGAAACGTCTGACGCGACTCACTCAGTTGTTAGCGAGCTTGCCGGTGGATCAGATTCAATCGAATGCCAATAAACTGTGGTCGCTTTCGTGGCAGGGCGACCAGCGGAAAGCTCTGGAGCAGACCATCGTCAGCTGGCAGGACGATGCAAGCGTCCTCCGCTGTCCCTTTTGCCAGCAGGAATTCTCCAGCTACACTTTCCGGAGACATCATTGCAGAACTTGCGGGCGGGTTGTATGCGGTGATCCTGCAACGGCCTGTTCCACCGAAGTTCCCTTGAGTATATCGTCCCGTACGTTGCCATTGTGATCCGTCATCGGGGGATACTAGCTTATACAATTTGACGTTGGCAGAGTCAGCAGTCGCTACAACACCCGCGGAAAAATCAGATCGCGCCGGCGTGATCAATGTTGATGTCAGGCTATGCAAGGACTGCCGATCGACCTTGTTCGATCGACGTGATTTTGAAGCTGAACTTCTCCGGAAACCCCCAGCTGTGAGGGCTTATGAGAACCTCACACAGTTCGAGAGAGGCATTCGGCTCTTGTTACCGAAGTTTCAGAAGCTCTTAACAACTTTGCAGTACGTACACTTTAGCAGTTTGCGCTGGTCTTAGAAGGGAGTCATTAACTTTTGTGGGCAGAGATCCTCGACGACCCCCCTCATCAGCACAAATCGCGGAAGCTTCCAAGGTCCGTAAACGACTCACGGACTCGTTCGCCCAGTATGATGTCGCGGCCAGACGGATCCGGGATATGCCGACGGAGTCGCCCACACAACAGCGCCTGCAGAAGGCCATCTATCAGCAGGCAAGCAATTTTTTGCATCTACACATGTTACCGTTGAAGACGCTCCCCAAGCTACTCAAACATGCCACTCCCAATGGAAATGGACGACTGCCTGGCTCCAGTAGCACCCCCGGGAGTCCAAGTCAAGGGCCCGTCGGCAGCCCTCGACGGCCCGAGTCCGCTTTGGCGTCCATCAAATATGGTAGCATTGCAGCTAGCGCCAGCACGAGCAGCCTCGCCAGTGACACGAGCAGCGCTGTCTCCGCGCTGGAGGCGGAGGAGAAAGCCCTCCGGGAGCGGCTGATTGTGCTCGAGGAACAGAAGTTCTTCGTGTCGGAGATGATTGCCGACGCGAACCGACGCCGCAAGTTCGATGAGGTCAGCAGTCTGGCGATGAATGTCGAGGATCTCACGCGGGAGATAGACCGGGTCAATGGGATGCTTGACGGATTAGACTTTGAGGGCGTCTACACCGGCCATCGTCAGCCGGATAGTTGATGTTGGTGTGCTATACTCCATTAGTTGACCTTTTTTGCCTTTTGATTCTTTACTACAATTGAATTCAAGCCCAGTGCAGGCACGGCGTTGTGGGTCATTGTCAGTTTTTGCGTTGAAGCTGCATAGCATGGGCGTTTTGTATGTATGTATGTATGTATGAAGTGTTATGCATGCGTGGTTGGATGACGGACGGGAAGACCCATCGAATTGAATGATAAGATTGTTCATTGAGTGGAGTACAGCGTAGTCTAGATACTGTATTGCGTGCAAGGTTGGGAAGACTCGGAGCAGCTTTGCAAGGGAGGAGCAGCCGTTGCATGGCATCGCAGTTGCAGCGACATTTGCCTTTTTTGACATGTCCTCCCCCTCCTTTCCCCCCCATCCATCCCGACATTCTCTCGAATTTGGAACCCTATGTTTTTGCCCGGAAGTAAATAGTAATCACCCGCCCTCCTATCCCTCCTCCCACCAAAGCAATCCATCCAATTCAGCAACAACCACCCCAATCTCCGAATCCACAACTGATAACCGCCTGCACAATAGCACTGCACTGTAGGTACTGTACTTTGCATGCCCCAGCAAGAGAAAATCAAGCACGCCACACGGAGCCCCCCGGACCCGAGGACCCCCGATTCCCTTCCCCCAATCCGCAACCCGACCTCCAACGGCAACCACACCCGCCCAAATTCCAACCCAAGCTAAACTAGTACTCATAGCAAGGCAACCGGCCCACGATCAAACCCATGATCCATGCTCGAGTCCTTCCAGGGAGGCAATTCGAGGGGACTGGAGTAGCACGAACCATACACACCCCCCAAGTTCCAACCAGTGATTAGGGCACACGTGGCCTGGCAAATTGCGGGTCTATTGCTTGCTTGCTTGCTGTACACTTCACTGATGCTGCTGCTGCTGCAGGCAGGCAGGCAGGCAGGCATTGGAGAAGACGGCGGGGTTAGTTATGTTGTTCTTCCTCCTAGTGGATTCCCCATGAGGCTAAATGTGGTCTCTGTCCGGGGGTCCGGGTTGGTGGGTGAAGTGAGGGTTGGGGCTGGGTTGGGGTTGGGTTGCGTAGGGTAGAGGTAGGGTAGTAGGGTAGCCGGGGTGGGTTGGTCGTTCTGGCCTTCTTTCCTTCATCTTCTTCTTTCCCTGAGTCTTCTTTCTTCTTCACTTGTTTCATTTTTTTTTGAAGGTAAAGGCTTGATGCTCGATGCTTATTGTTACTGATCATTTGGATCCCGATTTCAAATTCTGTGAGATTATACTCCGTATATCAGCGAGTTCGTACTCGACTTCCATTTGCGAAACTTCTGACTCGGGACGCATCGCATTGGCTGGTGGGGTTGTTTGGCTGTGCTGCTGCTGCTACTACTGCACTGCCGCTGCTGGCTGCAACTCGCTGCCTTATATTGTCAGTAGTGCTGTGTTGTGCTGTGCTGTGCTGTGCTTGGAGAGGGGTGAGGGGTGAGGGTGTGTGAGGTGTACAGTGCACCCATCCATCAACATCATCTGCGGGGCTTCGGCTTGGGCTTGGGAGCGTGAAGAGGTGTGTCGGGGAGAAGGGAAAGGCGTTGCAGGTGTTTCTGCCATGAATGCTTGCTCTTGCCCCCTTCTTCTGTTCAAGAGGTTGTGAAGCTCGTTATCCGGAGTCGATCTGGGGTACTTACTACTAGCAACAGCTCAACTCTGAGGGGTGAGGGTTGTAGTCTGTGGTTACTTACCCACTTGCTTGTAGGTATCTGTGCCTACGTCCGGTTGGGTCAGGCGCTACTCTTGTTGCTGGAGTGCCTCGCCTCTTTTCTTGCCTCCTCTTGTTTTGATCTCACCTACTTTGCGTTCAGACTCGGGTCTGTCTACAGGGTATACATCGCACGGTGTTACATACTACGACTATCCTAAAACCACACCACGCTCTAAACCCTAACATACACCTCAACAAGCAGAAATGGCCGACCCCCCGCCCCCCAAAGACAAACTCGAAGTCGCCCTCTTCCTCGCCGCCACGCAGGGCTACGACACCATCGTCACCCTCCTGTTGGGCACCCCAGGCGTCAAACTCGAGAGCCGCGACGAGCTCGGCCGCACCCCGTTCTTCTGGGCCGCCGCGCACGGCCACGACAGAGTCCTGCAACTCCTGCTGGGCACGGGGGCTGTCGACCCTAATGTGCGCGAGACGGCCCGCGGCGGGCTGTCGGCGCTGAGCGCCGCGGTCGAGGGCGGGCACGCGGCCGTTGTGACCCGTTTGCTCGGGGTCGGGGTTGATGTGCAACCGGCGGATGGGCAGGGGAAGACGGCGTTGATGTATGCCGTCGGGAGTGTTGAGGATCCCGGGGTTCGTTTGGCGATTGTCACAGCGCTGGTGGGGGCCAAGGCGGAAGTGAATGTTCGGGATGAGGCGGGGAGGGTGCCGTTGGGGGTCGCGGTGGAGAAAGGAGATGCGGCAGTCGTCGGGGTTCTGGTTAAGGCGGGAGCGGATGTCAATGTGCGGGATGGGAAGGAGGAGAACGGCGTCAGGCCGTTGGAAGTAGCGGTTGAGAAGGGGGATGTTGATGTTGTGGAGGTTTTGGTGGATGCGCAGGCAGATCCGAATACGGGGTTGGATTGTGAGGAAGAGGGGGAGGAGGGGGAGGGAGAAGCTGCTGCTGCTGCTGCTGCTGCTGCTGCTCGGGCACCGCCGTTGTCGGTGGCGGTGAGGAAGGGGAATGAGACGATTGTACAGTTGCTGCTAAAGGCTGGCGCGAATCCCGATGCTAAAGACCTGGCTGGCCGCGCGCCGCTGTCGGTGGCGGTTGAGAAAGGAAATGAAACAATTGCGCAATTGTTACTCAAGGCTGGCGCGAATCCGGATGTTAGGGATGGGGATGGGAGGCCGCCGTTGCTGTGGGCTGTGGAAAAGGGCTCCGAGGAGGTGGTGCGGTTGCTGATCGCCTCGCGGAGAATCAACCTTGATCTCGTGGATGATGCAGGCCGGTCAGCTCTCTGGTGGGCTGCGCGAGCGGGTTTGCTCTCGATCGTGCGGTTGCTGGTTCGGCACGGGGCTGACTTGGAGATTCGGCCGACAGAGCCTGAGGATGCACAGCAGCAGCAACAGCAACCTTGCGGGACTGCCTTATATCAAGCCGGTCGACGCGGTCATGTTGAGGTGGTCAAGTATCTGCTGAAGAAGAAGGCCGACATCAATGCCCCAGCTCGGGGCCTGTCCCTGCTGATGTCCTTGGTCTTGTATGATCGGGGCAAGCGGGGACGGAAGATGATAGAATTGCTCCTCGACGCAGGGGCTGATGCCAACACCAAGGATACCTCCGGGCGAACGATTCTAGACATCGCAGCAGCCGACGGCGATGTTGAGCTGGCTAAAATCGCCCTCGACAGCGGCGTAGGACTCGAGGCTACGGCAGAGGACGGCATGACGGCGTTGCACCGGGCGGTCATCAACCGCCACGACCACATCATGGACATGCTCCTCGACTATGGTGCCGACCCGGAAGCCCAGGACGGCAATGGGGATACGCCTCTACACTTCGCAGCCGCCAGCGGTCGGCGGAATCTGTTCGAATTGTTCCTGGAGAAGTCGCCCGATATCAACGTGACCAACTTCTCCGGTGAGAGCCCCCTGCATAAGGCCGTCCAACGGGGCCGGCGGAAAATGGTCGAGTATATGGTCCGCAACGATGCGGACCTCGAGGTGCGTGACGACTACAAGCGAACGCCGTTGCTCAAGGCAGTGGGGGCGGAGAACCACGTTATGAGATTGCTGGTCAACAAGGGAGCTCATGTGCATGCGAAGGACATGTTCGGGCAGACGGCGCTGCATATGGCGGCAGAGGCCGGGCTGGCCGACGATGTGTACTTCTTGCTGGGCCATGGCTTGTCGGCGAGCCTGCCGGATGATCGTGGTCGAACCCCCAAGGAGCTTGCAGCTAAGAATGGAAGGAAAAATGTTGTCGCCCTCTTTAAGCGGATGGAATTGATTGCTCCGAAGCACGAGGAGGATGAGGACTCTTCGGAAGGATGAGTATACCGGCTGCGGGAGAAAGGTCATTGGAGTTCTGGATTTTGTGTACGTAGTAAATTGAGTGTTTATTAGCGCATGTACAGGTTGTCGGTGAGACAAATGCACCGTACCTATAAGCGACAATGGATATCGTCATATGTGATTAGAATGGAGGATTCGGCAGCTGCGTTCAGAACCATGGGCAGCAATTGGGAGAGTTCCGCCTTGTAGTACAAAACAAACTGATTATCGACAATGGGCATAGAAAGGCAAAAAAAGGAAGGTTCGCACATCAATGGCAAGTCAGCGAGCAAAAAATGGGTGAGAAGCAAAAAGTGAAGCCCAACGCGGGGGTTGAACCCGCAACCTTGAGATTAAGAGTCTCACGCTCTGCCGATTGAGCTAGCCGGGCTGGTTGTTGAAGATGTCAAAGGTCTTTTGTATGATGGTGAAAATAAATGCCTTGAAAACAATGGAAAATACCTGTGTGGTGCTGAAAAAGCAAGTGGTGCTGAAAAGCAAGAGAGCCGAGCGCCGGCTCTACCGTAGAGCTCTTGTCTATGAGGTACGCTCCGGTTAGCAATGTTCTCCATTGGCAGCATGGGATGCACCACCAACCTCACAAGGTGGGTATTTGTCACGTTCTAGCTGGTGATTCGGGCCCGTGAACTATTAGGCTCGTTTTATCTCGGGTAAAAGACACAAAAAAAGGAGTAGAGAGGCTGGTCCGGAACCAATCAAAAAGTAAAGCCCAACGCGGGGGTTGAACCCGCAACCTTGAGATTAAGAGTCTCACGCTCTGCCGATTGAGCTAGCCGGGCTGGTTTGTTGAAGAGTGCTACGCTGGATAGCCCTATAACCGCCGAATGGAATGTGTAACCTTCACCACTTATGTCCCGACCGGGGCATTGGGGTAGCACTGTGAACTATTGCTATATCAGCGAATGTGATACTCGTTACATGTATCTTCAGGGCCATAGATTTTGAGGCATCTCGGTCGGTATTCGGGTCTTACCTGGTCGACTGGCTGCGCGTCAACGCTGGGCTGGCGAGCGGATGGTTGCCCACGATTGGGGCCAGGTCTGAATGATGTACTTGGTAGAGTAAGTACACCAGCTGTGCTGGTCAGGGATTCGGCTAGCTCCTCATTCATGTGCGGCTGTGTCACTTGCTGTGTCTTGTTCTAAGGGTGTAAGAGTTGGGATGCCGAGCGCAGCATCGACGATGCTTGCTGGGCTGGGCTTGGGTTGTATGGACCTGACGGCCTCGTCGTCGGTTGCTCTTGTGGATCTGTCTCGTTATGGTGTGTGACTTTTGTGTGGGAGGTGGCATCTGTGGAGTTTCTGCTGTGTTCGTGCTTTTAAACGTATGGTCGGTGTAGGCCACGTTTCGGATTGTCGGCCATGAGATGGGCCTAGCCGAGTGTTTGCACATAGATATATCTTGCCCAGAAGACACGACGGGTAAAGACCGGGCTCGAGAAGGATGAACCGTCAAAGTGTAACCATCTCCGAAGGGATCAATGATAGCCAACTGACATACCGGGTGGAATAGCCGAACCAGTATGCTTGAGGAGTGGAAAGCAGTGTTAAGCCATATCTCACCGTCTTCCACACGACAGCGACTCGTGATAGTAGCATTAAGCCCGATTTGGTGGCGTGCATGACTAGCGTTACGTATTGATATAAAGCCAAGATTGCATTCACTTTCAACAAGTCAGCCCGGCTAGCTCAATCGGCAGAGCGTGAGACTCTTAATCTCAAGGTTGCGGGTTCAACCCCCGCGTTGGGCTTCACTTTTACTTTTGTTATTTTTTGCTGGTCGGATCATAGGGGACTCTTGCCTCAAGCAAGCATCATCGATTGGCCAGCCCGTATTCAGACTGGAATTTCAATAAGCGGCCCGCATCGGGCTCCAAAAAGCATTCACCAAAAACAGAAACTACAAAGAAAGGATCTACAATTGCCAACGGTGACTGTACATTGCCCACCCTACAAGCTGGAAACAACCACCCTGGGGCAATCTCAGGTGATATTTCCTCCCGTAGAAGAAGCCCTAATCCTCGTCCAGCATTGTTGAGCTCGACTCCCCAATCATCGTGCCCCGTCTAGCTTTCTCCTCCGTCAACTGCCGCACGGTCTCGGTCAAAGCCATCACCTGCTCCTTCAACTGCACGAGCTCGGCCGTGGTACTATCCACATGGAGGTTCGGCGCAGTTTCCTGGACGGATTGCCTCCAGGCATCGTCGATATCGAAGTCCACCTCCTCAGCAGCATGCTCCCACTCCTGGATACTATCGTCATCCTCTTCCCCACGGCGCCGGTTCCATCTGATCCGCCTCGCGTCCCGGACCTCCAGGAATGCAGTAATCAGCAGAATAGGCGAGTAGATAATGCCCATGATCACATCGTTCAACTTGGCATAGTGCTGCCGTGGCAACCACCACTCGAAAGGGAGAACTAGGAAGATTATCTCCAGCAAGTTGAAGGCTTCATCGTAGTTATTAGCCCCGGCCCGTATCTCGGAGTAACAGGACTTACGAGGTATAAAGACATTTTCGTCAGGAGCTCGCACAAATTGCATGGTCTTCAACGCAAAGGCAGCCATGTATTCATCAATGGCATTCCCCGAGATGTCCTCATAGGCACTGTTGTACAATGCAATGAGGATATTCAGCAAGACTAGCAAGAGTTAGTCACCATAGCGAAGTAGAGAGCGGGGTACTCACTCGTCATCACCACGAAGTTGAAAAGATAGTAGAGAATGATGCCGAAAGGAAAAGCAAAGTCTTCAAAAGTGCCGAACTCCGGACTCTGCATGATACTGTTCGCCATACCCTGGATGATGCTTCTCGTGATCGGAATGTCATTGTCCACTTGAGCCATACCAATGAAAGCTTGGAAGAAACCCGCCAGCACGACAAAGAGAAGAGCAAAAAAGATCAAGCTCTCTTTCATCATGACCCGTAGCACCACAAACATAGCACCGAAGAACCGGAACGAGTCAAGATAGAGCATCATGCGCATCCAAAACATGGGTCCTGCGAAGGCAAGAAAGTTGTAACTGAGCTCATTGAACTTCTGCCGTTCGACATCATGCACCGACGGGGAATGAGCCAGAGCCACAACTCGTAGAACGAAGGAAACCACCAAGAGAGAATAGAGGGTAGAGTTGAAAGCGTTCCAGAAATCGATATAATGCCAGCCGACCTTCCAGACCTTGGCGATCTCATCACAAATAAATGCAAGGGTCATCACATACAGAACACCTTCGACCACATCCAGATCACCAGAGGGATTGACCGTGTTGATGACCTGGGTATACAGACCGAGATAAACCAGAGAAAAGAAAATCTGGCAAACGTTTTGGTAAAGGGGTGTCCGCATACGATCCGGATGGAAATGGACCTTGAAACTCGTATTGTCCCTCTCCTGGTAGGGCACGAAGTTGGTGGGATTACCCTCCTGCTGGCAGAACCAACCATTCCAGAGATAGCGGATACACTTCTGGTATCCCGAAGACCCAATCACCCTGAGGGCATGGAGGTCGACCGCGCGCTCAATGACGTTGGCTGGCACGGTCTCCTCGCCATCAAGATAGAGTGAATACCGTTTCAGCAAGACCTGCGCAAGGAGGGCATCTTGATCTTCCTCGCTCTCAATTCTAGAAACAGTCAGTCCAGTCAGTCCGCGTTACCGCGAGGCTTGGATTAACCCTACATGCGCTTCGCGATGACTTCACATGCAAGAGCTCGACGTTCATGCAGGTCTGAATCCCAGAGCTCTTCCAGAGCCTGGATCTTGAACCAACGTAAGCACACGAGCAGGCAGAAAGGTACGCAAGCCCGTAAGTCATCGCCACCCGCCTGACAAGCGGTCTGGATGACATTCTTGGTGATAATCCGACTGTTGGGAGCGGTGAGGGCATCCTCATTGACCTCACACGATATAACCTGCTCGATCTGGTATTTAAGTCGAAGCGCAATCCTAGTCACCTCCTTAGAGGGGCGCGTAGAAGAGACTGCATCGTCGGTGAAGGTGGGAAGCACTACCATGGCCGTTAGCTGCCCGATCTCCGGCTCGTATTCTACGCTGGGTTACACAATGACATGACGTACGACGGTGTCGCTCCATATGCCGATGATGTCGAGTCCGCACAGGGTCAGTGGTAATAATATCTCGCCAATGACCCATCTTTTACCGAGATAATCGAAAGGTTGAAGTGGGTGAGAGAAGACCGGGTTGAATGGGAAGAGTCAGGAACTTGGGAGGACAAGCTGAATGAACGGCGATGATGGATGGGTAGACGGTATACCCAAAACGGCGTCTAGTCTAGGTCCAACCAAGTCGAGCATCCCGCCTGCCCCACCAATTTACTTTCCCCTCAATGACTTACAGTGCCATTGAGACTTTTTTTTTAATGGCACTGGACTCAAACCACTACTCACTGCCCAGGTGGAATCGAAATCTAGCTACGGCAAGCATGGCTGGAAGAATCATCCTCCCACCCCCACGCCTGGTAACATCGACATCCATCAGGCGTATAGCCATAATTAAAGTCATAGTCAATGATAGAACAGCAGAAAAGGGGATTTTGAGTCAGTGTCTAACATGGCCACTGGCGTGAACTCGTAGATCAAAGAAGCTTATGTACACCAGAATCTGCGAAGCTCCTCTCGGTCGGAGGCCAGTCATTACCAGAGGCGTAACCAGCAGCTACTGCAGTGGCTTCCTCAACACATGAGACCGAAAGTTGGTCCCTCGTTTTCTCACATGGTCTCGACCATCGCCGATGATCTCGATTCGCCCCGTCGCGCGTCAAACCGTACCTCCGTCTCATAAAATCGTGTCACGTCCAAATACTCTATTGAACTTTTCCGATCCCTGTCCATCGTGCTCAACCATGTCCTCTGATACTCGATACTGATTAATCACAGTTCGTTAGACGAACTGTTGTATCCTCCCCCGTTAACCATCATTTGAGCAAGTCCGTAGACCACCAGACGGTATCAGTCGGCATATCCATGCGCGATTTACTCAAGGTTACCCTCATCGCTCTCAGAATCATCCTCATCACCGCTGACCAACATGACCTCACGCTCACGCTTCTCCATGAGCTCCTGGAGGGCAGCATCATCGTGCTCGGTAACGGCCTTGGGAGCCATCTTGACTGTGCAGGCACCGCCGGACTCCTTGATCTTGGCCTCAATCCGTTGGATGGCCTCCTCGAGCTGCTGGATACCGATAGCCTTGTCCAAGCACTGGCTAGTCAAGACGTACAAGGGCGGGGCGACCAGCTTGACCTTGATCTGGCTTTCGGCGTTGTTGTTGGCCTCAGCGGTGCGCAGGGCCTCCTTGACTGCATCGATACCATCGTAGCCGAAGCAGGTAACCTCAATATCGGCACGGACCTTGGTGGGGTGAGGGGTGAGTCTCTTGCTGATGTAATGCGTCAACTCCTTCTTGACGGCTTCGCTGGGGAATTCGACGTCGTTCCACACATCGGGGTTCCTAAGATAACCATAAGTTACACGGTCCATCGGTGGCATTGTTGCCCGCGAGTGCAGCCTTACGTGATGGAGATCTTGAAAGCATCGTGGGAGTGGCCGTATTTGCGGTTCAAGGGCCATCCGATCTGCTGGTATAGGGTCTCAAGAGGGGTTTGGGTGGCCTCGGCGACATGGCGCATGATGGAGTGCACAGCCTTGCTCTTGTTGTATCTCTCCTCACACTTGATAACATCCTCGGGGGAAACACGACGCTTGGACAGATCGATATAACCTGATGACGGGAAACAAAGAGATGTCAGCGGACCTCAGTTCGATGACGGCCAGATCAGTTGCCCTTACCCTTCTCCTTGTCCACACGGAGCACGATGACGACCTCGTTACGGCCAATACGGATGAGCTTCTGGATACTGCGGATACGTCTGCGCGACAGTTCGGAGAGCAGGATCATGCCGTCAATGTTGTCATATTCCAGCAGCTTCACGTATGCGCCCATTTCGGCGATCTAAGCATTGCAGAACCGCGACTGTCAGCCAATGTCTCCTGCTGTCACTTCTCCCGGATCCAGCAGATACGTACCTGCTTCACATTGACCATGACATAGCTGTCCACCTCCGGATACTTCTCCTCGTAGAAACGGGAATTTGTCAACGACATTTTCGGCGGGGTTGCGCCTTGTGCTGGGCAGAGCTTTGAGCGGGGTTGTAAGGTCGGACTGGGACCGGGAGAAAATGGGATAAACCGAGACTGAACGGTCTCAAGTCGATATTGCCGGGAAATTCACCGAAAGGGGAGCGAAGGTGTTTGCGAGATGGGGTAACGAGGCTTGCCACTTAATCGGGATCACAGAAGCACATTTCGAAAAACCCACATTTGGGCCTCGCGCTTGGCTGAGTCATCACGTGCTGTGCGGGTGATTCTCACCGCTCGGCAGAATCCACCCGATAGATAATCGCTACAGTACGATAAGGCAGGCATTACTTCATCCCCAACCTGTTAACTTACCCCTTCTTTGCCTCTTACTACCCGCTGGGATAATTACTCACTCTTTTAGATGCGTGTGGTGGCGGGGTGAAAGAGGTTGGAAGATAGGTCCAGCTTCAGACACGTTGCTCGGCACCGATTTTTCTCTCTTCTGCTCCATTGGTCTTTTGGTATGTGCCTTCGTCCAATGTCTACTAAGCAATCCTATCCTATGGCTTTGCTTGCTCCGCCTATCTGCTGACGATCCCGCTAACTCTCTTAGCAGTAGCCACCGCGCCCTGCGCTACGAATCCCGCGCTTTTTGACTCGCTGCTATGCCCTGGACAGTCCATCTCCTAGTTGTGCTATCTTAGTTGTTTCATTCTTTGGAAAAAAATTTTGCAATCTCTTTTATTTCTACCACATCTGCCGCATATGGCGTATAACGCACCCCTCTAGACTGTCGCATTCCAGATATATTTGGTGACTCGGTGGATCTTCCTCGAGACATTATGCCGGAGACAAACGAGCATCTCCGACAACACCGCTCTTTGCGGGACCAGATCGTGGGCCTTTTTCAAGGATTTTCGCAAAGCAGCTCCGATGCCTCCCACACAGAACGGATCATCGTGCCCCGAGAACCTAGCGATAGAACCCGCTTGCTGAAATCCTACGATGGCGATGACCCTGCATGTGGTCTGAGAGATGCTTGCAACCACGGTACATTCTCACCGAGACCGGGTAGTGAGGAATACCACGATGGTACTCCTGGGCCAGATTTTGTCCAGGGCCCCGAGAATATGCCCAGGACAGGGTCAACGGCAGCCTGGCCGGCGAAAAGCTACAGGTCTCTGTATGTTTGGGCTTCAAGTCGGTTTAACTAGGCGCAAATGCTGATGGCAACAACCTCCAGGTATATCTCATACTACATCCCGTTCTTTAACTGGATACCTCAATATCGTTGGTCGTTCCTGCGCGGCGACCTCATCTCCGCCTTGACAATCGCATCGATCTATATCCCAATGGCTCTTTCTTTGGCCTCGAATCTTGCTCATGCACCTGCAATCAATGGACTTTACTCTTTCGTGTTCCAACCTTTTATCTACGCAATCCTTGGAAGTAGCCCCTTGTTGCTTCTCGGCCCAGAAGCGGCTGGGTCTCTGTTGACAGGTACCATTGTCAAATCGAGTGTCTCGCAGGGACTGTCACGAGAGGATGACGAAGCTGCAAGCGCTATGGTTGTCGGCGTCGCAACTGCCATGGCAGGCTCAATGATACTCGTTGCTGGATTGACCCGGTTAGGATTCCTAGACAATGTCTTGAGCCGACCGTTTCTCAGAGGCTTCATCACTGCAATTGGCTGTGTCATTTTTGTCGACCAGCTCATCCCAGAAGTGGGCTTGGCTGACCTGGCGAGGGATGCGGGCGTCAGTCATGGAAGTACAGCAGAGAAGCTCGTCTTCCTGCTCCGGAATCTCAAGAGCTGCCATGGTCTGACAGCCGCAGTCTCCTTTACCAGCTTCACGATAATCATGCTTTTCCGGTACGTGATCCCCTCCCCGCCCAATGGAATGGTTGAGTCTCTAACATGCGCATCGCACAGAACACTCAAGAAGTTCCTGGAGCCACGGTTTCCTCAGGTTGTCTACTTCCCCGACCGGATTATCGTTGTCATCTTGTCAGCCGTTCTTACCTGGCACCTCGGCTGGTATGAGAAGGGGCTTGAAATCCTCGGGCCCGTCCAGGAGACAGGCAATGGGATCTTCGCGTTCAACTGGCCTTTCCAATTCCAGCATATGAAGCATGTACGGACAGCCTTGAGTACGTCCTTTGTCATTGCATTGCTTGGCTTCTTTGAGTCCTCCGTTGCTGCCAAAGGGCTGGGCGAGAAACGAGATGGAGTGCAGGGCATGCCCGTGAGCGCCAACAGAGAAATGGTGGCGCTGGGCGTTGCCAATGTTGTTGGTGGCTGTTTCATGGCGCTTCCTGCCTTCGGTGGTTACGGGAGAAGCAAGTTGAATGCTTCCACAGGGGCGCGATCCCCGATGAGCAGTATCTTCTTGAGCATCATCACCGCCGTCTGTATTAAGGTGATCCTGCCTTATCTGTACTATTTACCGGTGAGTTGCTCCCTATACTCATACGATTCGATTACAAACTGACGGCATATTCCAGAAAGCTGTGCTTTCCTCTACAATCTCAGTGGTGGCATACAGTCTAATAGAGGAATGTCCTCATGATGTGGCTTTCTTCATTCGCTTGCGTGGTTGGACAGAGCTGACATTGATGATTCTTATCTTCGGCTCGACAATCTTTTACTCCTTAGAACTGGGCATTGCGCTCGGAATCGGATTGTCTATTCTGATTTTGATTCGCCACTCCACCCAGCCTCGAATCCAGATTCTTGGTAAGGTCGCTGGTACCAATGATCGATTCGACAACGCCGAACTCCACGGGGAAAACGTGGAGCTCATCGAGGGTGCGCTTATCGTCAAGATCCCGGAGCCCCTGACGTTCGCCAACACCGGCGACTTGAAAAATCGTCTGCGCAGACTCGAATTCTACGGCACCAACCAAGCGCACCCTTCCCTCCCGCGCTCGCGACCCCCCGAGCATAACAAGAACATCATCTTCGACGTGCATGGGGTCACCAGCATCGATGGCTCCGGGACACAGGTTCTCTCCGAGATTGTGAATGAGTATCTCAACCTCGGAGTGAGAGTGTTCTTCTGCCGTCTCCCCAATCGCAATGTCTTCCGCATGTTCGAAAGGAGCGGCATCGTCGACCGCTGCGGCGGCATGCAATATTTTGTGCACAGTGTTGATGAGGCACTGAGACTTGCCGAAGCAGAGGGTGGACCCTTGGAGCCTTGAGCTCCCCGTCGCAAGGCGAGCCAAGTTTGCCTCTGGGAGGGTGGTTCGCGATTGGTTCTCCCTTCCGTCATCAATGCCATGTATAGACGTGACACGTGTTCCCAATCTATCGCTTGACAGTTTTTTGCTGGTTATAGCCTCCGTTAGATTTGCTGATAGCCATGGGGTGCCCTAGAGCTCCAACCCTTGGTAATTTGATTAGAGCTTACCTTTTTCTTCTCTGCGTAAGGTTGTCATGCTTCATTCAGCCTTCAATGGGCCCATAGCTCTCACCCTTCACCCCGGCTGCTCGCCGCACCACGTCTAGAAGCAGCATCTCAGCGGCGCGTAAGGCAACCCGGTCCTCAAGACTCAACACAGTAGCGCCAGCAGCAGGAGGAGGAACCCCCCTATCCTCGTGTTCCTCGTCCTCGTCCTCCTCCTCATCCTCAGCACCCACCTGCCCAGCACCAGCACCGGCACCAGCACCAACACCAGCAACCCCAACCAACTTCATCTTCCCATCCGCGCCCAACATAAACCCCCCACAACTAACCCTCGTCACCCTCACCACATTCCCACCCCCAAGCCCCTTCCCCTCTTTCAAATCCACCCTCATCGCCAGATGCGTATCCAAATACCCGGCGATCTTCCCCAACACATCCCCACCCGCGGACTGATCCTCCTCAGAAACCCCCCAAACGAAACCCCCAACCACCCCCCGTGGCAAACAAATATCTAAGCCGCGCAACCCCGGCGCCACCGGCCCCTGAAACCCCAGCATGATGTGCACATCCCGAACCACTGCCCCGACCACCTCTTCACCTCCACCCTCCACCCCAGCCCCACCCTCAACTTTGCGAGCCTCCTCGCGAACGCAGGAGAGATACCCCTCCAACGAACCACCCAAGAACCCAGACGGGAGGGTCAAGCTCGCGGCGTACGTGTCGAACGTCGCAGATAGAAAGGCCAGGAAGGTGTGGCGGAGCGGAGCGGGGAGTTTGGTGAGGAGGAGGGGGAGATGGGTTGTTTGGGTGTGGGCGTGCGAGCGGAGGGTTCGGTGCGGGGCGTGGGAGCTGGAGTGGGAGCTTGATCGGGAGGGGGCGCTGGTTGTTTTGGAGGTAGTAGAGGTGGAGGATGCGGCGGAGGGCGTGAGGAGGGCAGCGCGGTAGGTTTGGGTTTCGTAGGTGAGGGTGATTAGGATGCCGGCGCCGGGGGTGCCGGGGGTGGTTGCTGGGCGGCGCGGGCGGCCGCGGGGGCGGGAGGGGGTTGGATCGTTGTTGTTGTTGTTTGCGGTAGTGTTGTTTGTGGAGGGCGAGGGTGAGGGCGAGGGCGAAGGGTTCGTGGTGGATCTGGCCCTGGTGGTGGTGGTGGTTGTATGGCCGGACAAGGAGAGCGTGGGGATGGGTTCCCAGGTGCAGGAGAGTAGGGCGCCGGCTTTCGACCGGGGGTCTGCTTCGTCGGAGGCGCCGACTGTTTGGGAGGTTGCGCCGGAGACGGAGGAGGTGCCGTTGAGGTGGTCGCGGAGGCGGGCTGCGTAGGTCTTCAGGGCGTGGTGGTTGTCGAGGAGGGAGGGGAATTCCTTGCCATGGTGCAGCGGGGAGAGTCGGTGTAAAGTCCAGGTTGTGTTGAGGAGGCTCAGTTGGGCCATTGTTATTTTGAATTATGGTGTTTATTATGTTTTGTGTTTGTAATGGTGGAAAAGAGAGGGAGGAAGACAGGGAGGGAGCGGAGGAGGGGAGTTTCACATGTCGCGCCGGACTTGGTAGATGTACTGAGTACTCCGTAAGTTCGGAAGAAAAACATCTCTTGGCAGGGAAGAGCTGCCGTTAACCTTAATTCCCCCCGGAGGAACGAGCCCGCCTTGCGCAAGATTTACCTCGGAAGATTTCTAACCTTCTAACAACAATTCACAGTCAATACGTAGTCTCTGATTTGGAGTCTTGTGCCGATTTCGAAATATGCTAGAAATTCAAATTGACGCTGCGGCATTGCAGTCATAAAGTTGACACCCGCTTCGTCTCCCGCCATCATAGACACCGAAAAAACCCCCTTCCCGCTGGAACGCCTTGCCTCAAAAAACCAGAGAAAATGCAGGATAACGCAGCGCTTGCTAAACCCAAAACGGAATAATTCACGCATGCCAGCCCTCTCTCACGCGGCACTCGCGACAGGACAACAAGACCGGCAGCCCGGGCCAGACCATGACGCGATCGACATCATGGGGCGCCGCATGCCTCGAAGCCAGCTCTTCCCCTACCACATCGAACCAGACGTCTTCTACCGATCCGTGGAGGTGAACGTTTGGCGAGATCTGGAACACTAAGGACTGAATGTCGTCCTTCTCGTTCAACGTGATATCGTTGTGGAAATTGTGCATAAACTCCTTTCGCTGCATTCGCTGACTCCCGCCGTCCCCAATCTCTGCAGAGAAATACTCCACGATCCGCGAGAACGGGGATACGGTGAGCAGTGACCCAATCCAACTGTCATCCGACACCGTAGGCTCATCCGGTGGTACCGTATACCGCAGGTAGGAGACTAGGAGTTGCATGCAGTGGTGCGTGGCTATAAGAGTCGCCGTATCGGTGAAAGGGGGTGCCTTGATTATCTTTACTTGCAGCTCCCGGTACATGACTTTACGAATGTGAGGGGGGATGGGAACCGGAAGACGTCCGGCCTCAAATTCTCGTAAAAGGATGTTGGTTTGCTCTCGTCTGGCGAGAGCATAGGTTTCCAAAAAGTAGAGAGCATAGTACCTGAGGCAAGGAATCATATGTCAGAGGAATCCCATCGGAGACAAGTCGCAGGGTGATACTCACATCAGGGGAGTGAGGTAGAACCATAACCGCGCGGTCGTCTGCTGCACAAAAGCAGACCGCTCGGCCTTGGAGGAAAAAACCGACTTCATAAAGCCTGGCTCACTGTGCACGAACCGATCCATGACACGATCCGCCAGGTAGCAGCTCAACTTTGAACATTGCTTCTGCCGACGGCGCAAACTGAAGATGTACTTGAAGGTGTAGATATGCCCCCCCCTGGCACTCTTCGCAGGAGGGAACAGGTCCGACAGAAGCACTACATCATCCTCCGGACTCCTAGTATAGGTTTTCTCGCCGTCGATAGGGGAGGGAAGCGTTCCGCCGCGGCGTTGTCGCAGATACTGCCGGGTGATCCATTGTTCTTGGGAGGTCAGCAGCTGATAGAATGACTTGCAGACCAGCTTCAGCGGTAATAAATCGGTGACGCCGCAGTGGGCGAATATCTTGATCTGGATTTCAACGGGGAGGAGGTCCCAGGGGGCCGAGGTCGGTACTATGTCCACTCTGTCAACATTGGGAAAACCCACGTCAGTAACGAGCACGCCTCTAGGCTTGAGCGTCGGTCATCTATCTTCAGCAGGGGCGGTCCAACGTACAACGACACGGAAGATGGCACTGCACCGTGTTTGGAGGAATTGCTCTTCTTGGCGTCGGATCTCTTGCCTCTGTTGATGGCAGCGCGTGCTTTTTTGGCTTGCAGCATAAAATTGTGGAATGTACTCATCGTCAAGTACCATTAGACATGAGGAGGCCAGCTCCGACTTCAGCACTTTGAGAATAGACAGCTTGACACCATAGAGAGCCCTGATTTCTCTCGTCGATCGTTTAAAAGGGATTCTCCACTGGCGCCTTTTGGGGGGTAGAGGGGCGATGACTAAGCAGGGCTGAGCAAGAGGATTGTTGCTAATTTAGAAGCAGGCCACGAATAGAAGCGGACCACACGGGGTGTATAGGCTGGGTGAGGTGAATCTGGTGTAGGTAGAGGTAGATAGAGGCGAGATCATGTTCAAAAGATGAGACTAGAGAAGGAGAGAGAATGGAGACGGAGGCAGATGCGGTCGTCTGAAACGGACTGCTGATTGGGGGCTGGATTCACTACTCGTGGCGACTGAGTGCAAGAGATGACCAGTCACTGACCAGTCAAGCGCTGCAATCGCGTGGAATTCCGCTTAAGCGGCGGCTAACCATTAGCTAACATAGTCTAATGACAGGTGAGAAGGGGGGTGGTTTTATGTCAACTTGGCAGACATGCATGCATAATAAGGTAATCATAGGATTGGAGAGGGGTAACTAAGTCAGTGTAAGTCAAGAAGCAAGCCGTGTCACAATCCGGAGTCGGACTTACGTCATTAGGAACAGGGGTCAGCACCGGGTATTGTTCACTTCTTCGACAACGAGGGGCACGCTGGGCATCATTCTTGCCTGGCACAGCTCACTTAATCTGAGAATCCAACGTCCTTTGTACTGAGTCACCAAGTCTTGCCGATACGAACTATGTCCAAGAATATCCTCATCGTCGGTGCTACCAGAGGCTTGGGGTCATCCCTCAAGACTCTATATGCAGGGAGACAATCCACGAAGACGGTTTTTGCAACCACCCGAGATTCTACGAAGCCAAAAGACGAGCCTCTCGTCTCATGGATTCCGAACATTGACGTGTCCAAACCTGATGTCGGCCAAAGTTTGGTTTCCCAGCTGCCCTCATCTGCCAAGATCTCAACAGTGATCATCTCCGCGGGCTATTTTGGGTTCGAGACATTTGATGATCCCGATTGGGAGAAAGAAGTCAAGATGTATACCACCTCTGCTATTGGGCCTGTCTTTCTAGTCCATCACCTGGTCAAAGCCGGACTCTTGGATGCCGGTAGCAAGATAATTCTGGTCAGTAGCGAGAGTGGAAGCATTACGCTGCGTCATGAGAAGGAGGGTGGCGGAAATTATGGTCATCATGCCAGCAAAGCAGCTCTTAATATGGTCGGGAAGCTGCTGAGTTTGGACCTCAAAGACAAAGGAATTGCTGTCGGCATAGTCCATCCTGGGTTTATGCGCACGGAGATGACAAAGGGTGTGGGATTTGACAAGTACTGGGATGCCGGCGGAGGTAGGTCGTCGAATCGTTTGCATGTGTCACCTGTTTCTCGTTTAGAGACACACTGACCGCTTGTCCTTGCAGCTGTCACCCCAGATGAGGCAGCAGAATCGCTAGCTTCATTTACAGACACGTTCGACATCAGCAAGACCGGACAATACTGGGCACCGCGGGGCCCCAGGTTTGTGTAGCCTTTCTGAAGATTCAGAGAACCAAGCTAATCTGGCCAGGGACATTGGGACTGCCGAGCCTGTCCTAGGTAGCGACTTGCCGACACCCCTCCAACTGCCCTGGTAGGGAACTTTTGGCATGTTGAAGCTGGTGCTGGCACAGTGGTAACCAGAAGGGTCCGTTTAGCTTATTTATCAGTAGCACTGGACATATGCTGTGCAGGATTTCATCGATACGAGGCATAGATTGCTTGTTGTAGGATTGAAAAGTGCTGGCAGTTGAAGTCGGTCGAAGGTCTAGCCTATAGAGCTCTGGTCGGTTTGGCGATACGAGAGCGACTCTGGATGTAAAGAGAGGACAAATACATTGGATTTCCCATGAGTTCTGACCTGTATAACAATATCAGCTGGGGCTGGAGCCAAATAATGCCAACTGGTGTCGGTCAAGGCGGATCGAAGAGCAAAAAAGAAAATCATCTTGCATCATCCGTGAATCGAACACGGGCCTCATCGATGGCAACGATGAATTCTACCACTAGACCAATGATGCTTCTTGTTGAAAAGAATTTTGGCTGTACGTTAATGACCCAACTGCCACAAAAGACGTCTCGCTGTGGTGGTTAGTAGCTTGGTGATAACAATTCCGGCTAACGTGTTTTTGCTGCGTGTTGCGTGTTGCCATGTTGAATCCCACCACGGGCCCGACAACATAGCCTTGTGATTATATTCGCCGATATCATTACTATGGATGTTTTGGCATGCCTAGGCATTCATAACATTTCGGCTCAGCCATAAAGCAGGTTTTCCGACCCGCGGTCTGCATGCATGCACACGAGGAATGCCATCCCGAGCCGATAATGACATATTGTATGGTCTAGGCTGGGAATCGCCTTCATGCCAGCTCGATCTCTGCATTCATGCTTTGAAGTCAAGAGCTCAGCCCGGGGATATACCCCTTTTCCAGGAGGAACATTCAATTAACAGGATTAGAAGGTGTGCCGACCGTTCTGTTTGTCACGCAAACCATGAGCATGTTGATCGAGGATTGGAATAGACCCCGACCATCAATGAAGTAGGGACCAACTTCTGGTTCTAGTGAGATTAGCAGCAATAAAGTATGCGATCCAGCGGAAATATGCGTATGACCCACTACCAAAGCACCATTGCCTGAGGTCAACGGTTGTACTGAGTACCAACGATTGTGGTGGGGTTGCCGCATTGAACTTCTTCTCTGCCGATGCTACTACCCATTCCAGTCCCTGTACCGCCTTGAGTGTCACACTATAGCATGACGATAATTCCATCATGTTGTTTATCATCACACGAAGCAATGTAGGACCTGCTTGAAGCACCCACTGTCGCATTTGAGCATACCCCCAGATCAGGAAATCGGGGTTGACTTCTTGGTGGCACAGGGCAGTACTATTAGTTCAACCTTAGCCCGACGACACACGAAGGAAGGATGAAGGATCATGGCACAGCCCCGTCGCGCCCGATCCCTTGGCGGAAAAAAAGTGGGGTCATGCTCCGTGCCTTCCTTTCTACCAGTCAGTGACTCAGCATACTTAACAAAAGACAATGGGAAGTCGTATCGGGTGACACAACAAACCACAGGATAAGTTGTTGACCCAGGTTGTTTGCTGCGGTATATACTTTGTCCAACGGGCTCAGCCCGCCGGGCGTATATTTTACAATTTCCAATGCCGAACATCCGTCGCATTTCGCGCTAAATCCTTCGCTTTTCCTCGGGGGAAAGTAGACGTATGCCAAGGTTGGCAACACTAGTGTCCAAGGCGGGTCCACGGTCAAAAGACTCAATAGTTAATAGGGCTGTGCACCGCAGAGCCTCAGATGCGACGGGAAATACGTACAACCATTGACCTGACCAAATGATGACCAGTCGAGGGACTAGAAAACGTCTGGAAGTATTATTCCCTTCACGTGGACAGAATGACAGAAGATCTGGGTGCCCCGCTCAACGAGGCACAGTATCCCAGGGTACCAGGGCAACGATGCAGAGGAATGTCGAACCAAACAACGTTGCAGTAGGGGCATCCCGATCGTCCCGTCCATGTGTCGAGTGGCCAGTTTTTATGTAGGTATTGAATCCGTATGGTTGGCCAGCTCTTCTTGCTTTTCGCAAGTGATGTAATTGGTGATCGACCAGGGGTGGTCGGTATTGGCTAGTGAATTGCTCAGAGATTTGAGACCGGGTAAGACGGCCATTTTTTTCAATTGGCACGCATTGGATCTCTTGCGGACTAGTTTCTAGGCTGTACGCTAAGCCATAAACCAAGAAGGTCTGCTGTGAAAGGAGAGCTTTAATCGACCTATGGTGAATCTTTATGTGGGGAGCCGAGTAACTCTAAGAGTATCAAAGGTTCTTGAAGTCTGCCTCAAGGAGCTCTAAGCCCCCCTCCCGACTTCCGAAGATAGGGGCGAGGGGCGTGAATCTCTGCTGCTCTTATGATGAGTTGTGAGCTCAGCCTTGGACCCTGTTCCAATGAGAGCGACAGCAAGATCAGATTTGAGTTGGCCAAGAGGCGGCCTGAGGAATCAAGGGCCTCAAGGCGGCGGCCCCGATAGCCTAGTTGGTAGGAATGGGCCAGACCCCACAGCTGGGCGAAGCCAACTTAGTCTTACACATACATGTTGTAGATCCACTTGATAGGTGATACCCCTTAGCTCATGCGGAGAAAGAACATCTGATCTCCGGGCAAGTGACATGGAAGGATCGATGAATGACGGTAGAGTACAGTTAGTACAGCAGTACTCCAGGCTAGTGAATGGACTAGTTGCATGCGGTAGGTGCCGTTGGCAGCTTTGAGCTTTGGGACCAAACGAAAAGTAAAATGTCCGACAGCTGCGAGCGGCCCTCCCCTCCCATGGTCGGACGACTCACACACCAGCTCGACTACTATTTAAACATCTCTTCCCCTCCTTCACGGCCCTGCTTTTTGACTTCATCCATCATTCCTCAATTTAGCCTTGCATTTATCTTGAGGTTTCTTACGTGCCCTTGCCTGACAGATATCATACCACTTCATCTATCCGACTGTTGTATACAAACGGTCGCGCATTAACCATCGTCACTCATACAATCTGAAACACATATCAACCATGTCCGACATCAATGGAAAAGCGCCTGCCCAGCCGGTGGACCCCCGCCCCTCGGCTTCGGCGCGCAATAATTTGGTCAACGTGCAGCCGGCGCGCCTGGAGGACTTGCAGCCCAAGTACGCTCAGCAAATCCAGCACAGCGAGGACAACCCGGACGCGCATGGCTGGTACGCAGGATTCAGTGAGTTCACTTGATTCAATAAGATCCCTCTTCTTCCTAGATCCCGGTCTAACAAAGCACCTCCCTCGGTAGTCCACGGACTGGGAGAGTTTATCGGATGTCTGGGTGCCATACCATGCTGCTTTTGTTGCCCAAACCCCTTCAAGCCGGTTGCACAAGGTGAAGTCGGCCTGATCACAAGATTTGGACGGTATGTGACTTTCGCTCGCCCTTGTACTCCCATGCCTGCGTTGAACCGCATATACTGATGTTTCGCGCTCTTAGATTCGAACGCGCTGTCGACCCCGGTCTCGTCAAGGTGAACCCTCTGAGTGAGCACCTCACGGCTGTGGACGTCAAGATCCAGATTGTTGAAGTGCCTCGCCAAAGCTGCATGACCAAGGATAACGTCAATTTGAACCTGAGCTCCGTTATCTACTACCAGATCGTCTCGCCTCACAAAGCTGCATTCGGTATTTCCAACATCCGACAAGCGCTCGTAGAGCGCACACAAACTACCTTGCGCCATGTGATCGGAGCGCGGGTTCTGCAAGATGTGATTGAGCGCCGTGAAGAAATTGCCCAGTCGACATCGGAGATCATCGAGGACGTGGCATCCGGATGGGGTGTCGCAGTCGAGTCGATGCTCATTAAGGATATCATTTTTAGTAATGACTTGCAAGACTCACTCTCTATGGCTGCGCAGTCCAAGCGTATTGGTGAGAGTAAGGTTATCGCTGCCCGGGCTGAAGTGGAGTCGGCCAAGCTTATGCGTCAGGTACGTTTCAAGAGCTGTTCTCGTTAGATCCAAGTCGCAGTGACTAACTCAAACCCTTCAGGCCGCCGATATCCTGTCCTCGGCTCCTGCTATGCAAATCCGCTACCTTGAGGCGATGCAAGCCATGGCCAAGACGGCCAACAGCAAGGTCATTTTTCTCCCAGCAATGAACCAGACAGTGCAGCAGCAGCTTGCAGCAGCTGAAAATGCTGGGGAGGGACCCAGCCGATATGGACAACAAGCCGAAGATGGATTTCAGCGTGCAATGAATGCACGTGTGGTCGAGGATATCTAAGCACCACGGCATTGTCTTTTGTGATATGGCGGAGGTTGATGCTTAAGTTGATGAGTTTGATGGAGATGTCGCGTGGTTGGACCTGTTTGGATCTTGCCCATGACGTTCTCTAAGACAGCGTTGCTGCTGCTACATTGTGCTTTTTACATGGATGCTGCAGCCTGCATTCATGCGCGGATGATTATGACGATACCCACCCTCGTTTTCGCTTTTGCTTCTGATACTCCCGGAATGCGTTTGACCTTCTTTGTTGATAGTTTCTGCTATCGCTTTGCTAATATCCTTGACCTGATAATATTATTGTGCTCCGATCGAGATTAGCTCGATATTGGTGTTATCATTGCAGCTGCCACCGTACTGTACCTAACTGGAAAGCTCAGTAAACTAAAAGTTGTATCATAGAGGTCCATGTTTCTAGAACCTCAGAAAAGGCTATTCAACGTTTATTTCCCACACTGGTGTACAGTACATACAGAGCATACTGCCGTGGGCGGTGTGCGGTCAAGTGCGGAGGTATTTGTATGGGGAACGGCGACAATCCCGCAACCCCCCCCCCCCTCCCGGTCTGTCCTCAAGTTCGCATAGCTAATTATTTAGCTCCCTTACTTTCGGTACCTTGTCACCACTGGCAGCCTGCCGATGAAAACAAGCACACAATCAAACCGATAGACTCGCCGCCTAGAGGATCCCAGACTGAAAAAAAGGAAACAACCAGCGAAGGTCAAGCCAGCATGGCTCCCTCCAAGACCCCCAGCCCAGCGCCCCCCTCAGCCAGCGCGCGACCGTCCCTCGAGCAGAACATCAACCCCGACTTCACCGACCCGTCCTTCGATCCCGCCGAATACCTCAACAATGCACTCCCTGCCCTGACGCTGGCGTCTTCGCAGTCGATCAACAGCAGCAACAACAGCAGCAGCAGCAATCCCCCCCGAGGGGCGGCCGCCGGCTCCTCCTCCGTTCCTTTGCTCGAGATGTCCACCCAAATCCAGTCCGTTCTCTCGCAGATCAGCGCGCACAATGTCCGGTACTCGAGCACGCTCACGCGATTGACCGATGAGATCTTACGGGGCGGCAGTCGGTTGGCCTACGAGGTGGAGGTGCTGCGCGGCGAGACGATTGCGTTGTCGGATACGTTTGCGGAGGCGCTACGTGGAGACATTGCTAAGTTTGTTCCGGAGGGCCACCCGGAGGGGGTGAATGGGGGTCAGAAGGGGTTGGATGATAAAGGGGAGGGCTATGATCGTGACTCTGAAGCTGTTGGTGCCGGAGCGGGGGATGTGGATGGCAAGGCCGAGGAGACAGAAGCAGAGGCAGAAGCTGCTACGATACAGGATCCGGAGTTCATTACGAAGCTACGTATGCTGAATCAGGTGCGGGCTCGGTTGGAGGAGGTCGTGCAGACGTTCGGGGACGCGATGGAGTGGCCCATCCCGCCGTCGGAGACCTCCCTGGCTTCGTCGTTCATCTCAGTGTCGGCGCCAGAGGCCGGGCCGGAGAATCAAAGTCGGGAGGAGAAGGGGCAGGAGGTGGCCAGGCGACTGCGGGCGGAGGTGACGGGGCTTCTGGAGAGCAATGGTGGCGGTCTGGAGGGGGTGGAGGCTGCGTCGCGCCGGGTCGAGGCGCTGCGGACGTTGGCGTTGGTCTGGAAGGGGACGGCTGAGGAGAAGGCTCGGACTCGCGTTGTGGACAGCCTGGCGAAAATCGTTGAGGATCGTCGCAGAGCTCTGGAAAGCCAGAGCCGAGCGGACTCGTCGCAGCAAGCTTCTGGCTCTTCTACCAGAGCACAGTCGGCGGGCCACCGACGGCAGGAGAGCGAAGGCCCGGCCGGTGGCATTTTCCGCAACTTGCAGCGGTTACGAGAGGAGATCTATCTTGAATGAGATGATAGCTACTACGATTAATCATTAGCATATTTATGTCCCAGCAAGTAGAAGCAAAGCTTCTTACTAATTTCTCGATCTGTTGCATGTCACTGGTGCGGAGATTCTTGGAATGAATATCTATCTCAGCTGTCCATTGTCCCTCTTCCATGTTGGGAAGGGGAGGGGTAAGAATGCTGCCGCTTGCACGGGAGACTGTGTGATAGGACGGCGGGTGGTCCCTCTTCAGGCTTGCGCCATTCGAAGGCTTGGTAGCTCTTAGCGTCCCGTGCAGAGAAAGGCTTAAGTTTCCCAGCATTGCGCATTTGCTGCCCACCTGCTGCTGTGTCCGTGAACCATAGGCTGGATTCCAAACTAGCTCGGTTAAGAGCTTCATCATCTATTCCCAGCGGGCCAGAGCCGACCGTATCTGTGGGGGTGGTGCATTGGGAAACGTCAGAGAGCGACGTACTCAGAGAGGGACACCTAATGTGAAACGAGTATGCGACTGCTGCCAAGACTGCGGGAGGACAGAGAGAAGCAGCGAGAGCATGGATGCGCAGGGCTGATGACGCGGCACCGCCCAGAGAATGGTTGTTGGGATAGATACCCGGGTAAGTAGACAGGATGTTGTACAGAGATAAATCTTCACTAGAGATTGATTGATTCAGGGAAAAGACGATCTTGGAGAGTTCGTGATGACATTAATCTGTCCAACTCTCGTACAAGCTCAAGCTCATGCATGTTGTTGGAACAATAAGATGGTACTTGAATAAGATGGGTCGAAAAAGAAAGCTGGCAGTGGATTGAACAATGAATGGACTTCCAACCCCCCACCGGGGCAGAGAAGAAAAGCGACCGCCAATCAATACCCGAGCGACTTTATCCAGTGATTCCAGTCCCTGACGGCTCCCCCCCCCAGCAGGCAACGTAAAAGTCACCACTTCCACTTCTCAATTGACTAACTAAACTAAACTTAAACATCGCTCGGACTAGACCTGTTCGACCGGTCTTCGACTAAAGAACTTCTTCTTCTGCCTCTTCTTCACCTACTTCTTTTTCCTCCGCCGCCTCCGCCTCGGATTCCCCCTCCTTCTGACTCTTTGCGACTCCTTTCACTTCCTATCGTATGGATCTTTCCCCTTGTTGTTGCGCTGGTCATCATCATCCTTTGAGTGCCGTGCCCACCATTGGCTTGCCGTCCCACATCTCCACCTTCTTCCCCGGCTCCATCATGGCTCTTTGCGACCTTTGTTGATTTGCCTCTTAAAATTGCTCCCTCCCCGGTTGCCTTTCTACCCTGGCTCTGGCTCAGTGGTTGCACGCTCCGCCTGCAGGAATGTTCATCGCCGGGTATATACTTCTGAACATTGGCTGATTTCCCCTGCTCTGGCTCCAACCGATACGAACTGGCAACATAATCCGATTGCCTATCGCCATTAGTGAGCGGTGGTTCTTCACACCACCCCCTGGTGAAGCATTTCATATTTCGCGCTGAGCGACCGCGAGAATGTCAAGTCGAGGCATTCTTGACGGCCAATGGGCCGATCAATACAAGTATATGCGGTCGTCCGCATCCTCATTCTGGCTGCAACATCTCCACCCTCGTCGCTTAAGAGCTCGTCCCATCAGGACTTTCTCCCTAATCGCAGCATGTTTTTTCTTGCTCACCTTATGGTCGCGCTCATCCAGCGAGGTAGATACATTGCCTCCTGCCCTACAATGAACCCGATTGCTGATTAGGATTCCTTGCTAGCCATCGATTAACTTCTGGGTAAAGTACCCATCCTACCCTCCGACGCGACAGCGCCCTGAAGATACGCCAATGCTCCTTAGCGGGCGACATGCCATGAACAAGAACGAGACCGCCCCTCTGGGCCTAGGAAGGTCGGCGCCGTCCTTTCACCTCCTTATACCCGTGTCGCACAAATCAGCTTCGCTCTGTCGCACCGTGACGTCGTCGATGATCCTGAACTACCCACCGCCGACCCTGATCAGCTACGGAAAATCCACTTCGGACGGGAGCACAGAATACTCCGCCATGGTAGACAGGATCGCGGGGATATACAATTACCTCGCATACAGCACACAACTGAATGACGATGATCTGGTCCTCATTGTCGACTCGCAGGATGTGTTTTTCCAGTTGCCTGCAGAGGTGTTGGTTCAGCGTTTTCAGGACCTGCTACGGGAGACCAATGAGAAATTGCTACGCAAATATGGCACCATAACCCTGGACCTGCCCTTTCGTAAAGAAGGCAAACAGACTTTGCAAAAATACTCTCAGAGAGTCTTGTTCGCCGCTAGCAAGACGTGTATATCGAGTCTTTCTCAGGATCCAGGTTGCGTGACGGTACCGCAATCGAGTTTGCCTCCTGATGCTTACGGTTGGAAGACCGACACGGAAGGACACTTGAATCGACCACGGTGGCTCAAGCCTGGCGCAGTCATGGGCCAGGTGGGTGATTTAAGGCTCATATACGCCGAGATATTGCATTACGTCCATCAGCACCGCAACTCGCGGGGAGACTATCTGGCGATGACCCAAATGTTTGGGCGCCAGGAATATTTGCGCGAGCTGGAACGAAGAAACAGCGCCAGCAGGCTGAAAGAATGGCTCTATCGCCAAATCGGCATCTCGGATGCGTCAAATCTCACTGGAGCCATCCCGCCACACTTGACAGCGGGCGCTCGGTATGAGTATGGCATCGGGGTTGACTATGAATCCCGTTTGTTCTTCAACATGTTCAACGCCAAGATGGATGTCGAATGGCTCCACTATCACAACGTGAGCACGACTTCAGCGGTGCAGATGAAGCATGGCGTGCCCAGAGAGAGACGTCTCATGCTTCCCGAAGACCTTGATCCCGTGAAACTCGGCAATCCATTTGTTCAGCCCCGATTTACGAAGGATGACTGGCCAAACCCCCCTTGGAATGCTACACTGGACAAGCTGCCAAATTATCGCAACCACACGTGGCGTGATCTTCCATTGATGACAAACATCCATTCGGCATCTGTCCCAGCTCTGCTACATCTCGACGGGGATAAATCTGTTCGTGACAAATGGTGGTCAGAGATGTGGTACCAGCCATGGGCCCGGGCACTTCTCCGCAAGTACATGCGCACCGGCTCTGGATTTGACGCCTCTCAGTCTGCCTTGATGGGAGGCCAAGAATGGTGGGACATGCGTGGCGGCAAGGGAGGTCTGTGGACGGACAAGGGTGAGTGGCTCAATTATGGCGAGGTTTGTGGCAGCTATACCAGGGATGTGTTCGACGATGATCTTGGGCCATTTGGCCAGGAGAATGGAGAGGATGCCGACGAACCCGTCTACAACCAATTCGGGAATGTCATCAAGGGTAAAGAGGATCTGGCCTCTACCCCGTGGTAGACCGCTCCTCTTGGATCTCAGAGACTGGTTTTCTGAGGTCCGAGCCCACAGAGAGGCGGATGAGACGCGTGCTGGCTGACGCTCTCATGTAGCCGCCAGGCGTGATCGATTCTCGTTGCACATATTACGCGATTGGCGCCACGGAGCGCAGCAATAGTCCGGTCATGAGTCATGGCTGTGCATATATTCCCACGGTGTTGGGCTTTCCTTATTTGAATTAGCGAATTATGCTGTCTGCTTCGCTGTGAAACGTGGCATGCCTTTAGAGCAGCCGCTTTGAAAGGGCTAGCGTCCTCACTTGGACTGCGCGGAAGCAGTAGCCACTGCATATAACTCATCAGAGATACCAATCTTGTATAGATAGATAGAGCATGCCTTAATTTCATTCCCCCATACAAGCTAATGACAAAAAAAAAAATATCAGTAAAGTCAGATTATATGAATCTGTTTCAAGACAATGCCTATCATGTCAAGCATCACGGGTATATATATAGAATCCACTACCAACACTTTTCCTCTCCAAGTCTGTACCTAAAAGCATCAATCGATCTCAACTCGCAGCCGCAGCCGCAGCACCTCCTCCCAACGTCTCCCGAATGATAGTCAGAATCCCCGCTACATCCGCCTCACTCAACCGTTCCTCCCGCTCCTCGATAACGGTATCCAACAGAGCCATAGCCCCGTAATCCTCCTCCGCCAATTCTCCATTACCCGCTTCCCCATTCTCACCACCAGCACCAGCAGCATCCTGGCCCCCATTGGTGGCCCCCTCATCCACCTCCATCTCCTCCGGCTGCTCTCCCTCCTCTCCCGCACCGCCCTCTTCTTCCACTACCTCTTCCTCATATTCCTCCGTCTCCCCCCTCCTCCTCCTCCCCCTCCTCAGCCGCAGCAGCCGGCATCAACCCAATCCCCAGATTAATAATCATGAGCACCTCACCCTTCGTAAGACCATAGGGTTTCAACCTGGTGACGAGGTCCCGGAGGGCACGGTCGATGGGAGTCGGCTTGTTGAGGAGTTTCGGGGGCAGGAGCGTCGGGGGCGCCGCCGAGCCGGTATCTTTGTTGCTGTTGTTGTTACTGGTGTTGTGGAGGTTGGCGTGCGCCTGTGCCTGCGCCTCGAGTTCCGCGAGCGGGATGTGCGTATACTGCGGGTAGGATTGAAGGTGCGGGGAGAGGCGCGAGACGTAATTGTGGATCTGGGTTCGAGATTTTAGTTATTTGTTTAGGGGAGTGGTGTCTAGAGCTGAGCAACAGGCTATACGCACTTCCTTGACGACGGTATTGTGGTCGCGGAGATCCGGGCTGGGAACCCAGTGGCGGGAGTTGGGCGGCGGGTTGGGAGGTCGTCGCGGCGGGTTGGCTGTCAGGTAGGCTAGGACCTCGATGTTGGAGAGGACGGCGGATTGGGGGTCGATGATCTGGGTGTGTTAGTATTTAAGGGTTTTGGGTTGGGAGGGTGTTATAGGATGTTGGGCGCACCCTCATGTTTGTCAATTTGGAGATTGGCTGGTTTGGATTGATTCTAGATTTGGTTTGATGGGTTCGAGTGTTGCGGAAAAAAAGTGCTGGAGATGCGGGGCGGAGAGGAGGGATTCTGCCGGTTGATGAGGGCGGTAATAATGACTGTAAATTGCCTGAGGCTGAGAGCGGTCGGTGAGATGTCTGGACACTGGACAGTTTCCGATGCGGTATGATGGGCTATGCTTCGGGTACCTGACCTGTGTAGGAACTAATCTAGTGCTGCTACGACTTGCACTTATGACAATCTCTTGAGCAGAATCTAACTTGTATCATTCTTCTTCTATTATGTACTCACCCGTGATTCTAAGCTTATTCCATCCTGCAGATACTGACTAGAAACCTGGCAACACGTGCGCAACATGCTGGTCTGCCCCTTTCAGCAGTTTATCTCATGCAGCTATGGTGGAAGCTTAGCGATTTCCAGTGTGGCACTAACAGCCCAGCGTGATTCACCTTGATACATACTTCCCTACCTTGCTGTTTGCTATGCAGTGATAGTCTTTGTTATGCTCCGTCCTGCAGCAGGCCTTGCCTGGATCAAGCGAGCACCTCGCAAACACCCTGAGGTTCTGGTAATTGGGGCCGATGCGGGTCCATGATTCCGTTCCTGCAGACAGCCCTCGCAGACTGAGACCCGTGGTCGAAATTGGCCCGCAAACCAATCGGTCCGATCATCTACTCACACGCCAGACCTGGGCAGACATCATACTCTATCAAGATCGACTTGGATGTTGTTGTTTCAGGCTGCGTCCCGGAAAAAAAAGCAGTAAAGCAGACTCCGTGTCTCCTGTTCCTGAACAGCACAAGGGTCTGAACATGCGGAATTCGCTAGCAACACTTTGCTTCTTCTCGGAATTTGCACTGCTTAGTGATAGAGGACTAGCCGTTGTGCAGCAGATGAGGATATTCGCGAGTCCACTCTTGTCCCCTGAACCTGATTTCGTCAGATCTTTGCAATCAAACCGGTCGTTTCTAGTCGGCCGTCCATCTTATAGCCACTTGCCTTGACCCACGGAACCCGCTTTTGACCCCCAACGCCCATGATTAGATGGAACTCTAGATAATTTCCTGCACCCGACGGCAAATGCTCGAGCCCACTGCGCCCGTTTCCTCGCGAGGGGCTCGTTCGACGACGGACTTCGACTGATCAGCGACATAGCTTGCCTAATCCAGATGGAAAATTCCCTCGTGGATGAGGGTCTTTCCATGTATATTGTACAAGTGGATCTCCGGGCCGTGTTCAAACTGCCCGAATTTCGGAAAGGGACGGGTTTCGACTCTCGAAGCTAGCTTGACTACGCGACCGGCATTCAGCTTTCCCTTGAGATGAAGGTTTCCAGAACTGATTCAACGCAGGGATGCGGATCGAAATGACAGGCCACGCTCGGGTAATGATGGCGAGCTTCCCGACAGTGTACACCTGAAAACCCATGCGACTATAGCCCGCTATGGAGAACTATAAATTGATGTCTTATGCTGCCTGATCTCCCTCTGACTGGACTTTATCATTCACAACGCCTTTCAGTTAACCGATATGCGCTCTGCTCTTGTTGGGGGGCTGGTTGCCATTGGCTCCGCTCTCGGAGTCGCTGGCTCGCCACATGCACACACTGTTGAGAAGGCCGACGCATATGACTACATCGTCGTCGGTGGAGGGCCTTCTGGCATCATTACCGCCGAGCGTCTGGCAGAGGCCAACAAGAAAGTTCTACTGCTAGAGCGAGGGCGTGGTCCGACTGTGGCTACGGGTGCCAATGACACGCTTGTTTGGAACAAGAACTTGACCCCAGTCGATGTGCCAGGCCTGTCTGCCGACATTGGTGCTCTACCTGAGTGGGAGGAGTATGTTTGTACCGATACTGCTGGGAGTGCAGCCTGTGTTCTCGGTGGCGGTGTGACTGTTAACTACATGGTCTTCGTGCACCCACCAGACCATGACTTCGACGACAAGTGGCCCCAGGGCTGGAAATGGAACGATGTCAAGTCTGCTGCCGATAGGCTTTACGAGCGCAACCCAGGAACTATCCTGCCCTCTGCAGATGGCAAGCGCTACGACCAAGGGCTCTACATTGTGCTTTCCAACTTTTTCAGCAACATCGGTTGGAAAGCAGTCAATATGATCTCGCAGCCCAACGAGAAGCACCAGGTCTACAGCTACCCTTCCTGGAACCTTAAGGACCAGAAGCGTGCGGGCCCGGTCCGCACCTACCTTCCCCTTGCTGAGAAGCATAAGAACTTTGAGCTTCAGCTTGGCTCCAAGGTGACTCGTGTACTCCGTTCCGGTAGCAAGGCCACTGGGGTCGAGGTCGAGAACGCCTCCGGTCGTCTGGAAAACATCACGCTGGCCGCCAACGGCAGAGTCGTCCTGTCTGCGGGCGCCCTTTCAACACCTCGCCTCTTGTTCAACTCGGGTATCGGACCTCAGTCTCAGATCGAGACCGCTCAGAAGAGCGGCATTATCGTCCCACCCAAGAACGAATGGATCAACCTCCCCGTCGGTGTAGGTCTCAAGGACCACCCCATCTTCACCATCGTCGTCAAGACCAATGGCACGTACGGCCCGCTTGACTGGACAGGCATCTACAACGGCACTGATACCACCGACATCAGCCTCTATGCCAAGGGCGACGGTGTGCTGACTCAAGGAAAGCACCGGCTGATTTTCTTCTCCTCCAACGTGGTCGATGGCCAGACCCGGTACTACCAAGGATCATGCGCGCCCACTGGCGAAAACGAAGTCACCCTGACGACCTACATGACCCACGGTCTCACCTCTTCAGGTGTCCTTGGACTGGATGCTGACGGCAACACCGTCTATGAGCAGACCCCTTGGATGAATACCGCGGGCGATCGCGCTGCGGCCAAGCTGTTCATCCAGGGCCTGGTCGACGACCTGACTGCTCCCTCCACCGGCTTCCAACTGGAGGCCAACACCAACGTCTCTTCCATCCTAGCCAACCCGACCACCGGTATGCACTACACGACCACCGCAAAGATGGGCACGGACGATGGCCGCCACGGGAACGGTACCTCTGTCGTTGATACCAACACGAAGGTCTATGGAATGGATAACTTGGTATGTGATATCTCTCTGCAACATGAAGAACGTTTGCTGATGATTCGCGCGTGCAGTACATTGTCGACGGCAGTATTCACCCCGACCTTCCCACCGGCAACATCCAAGCCACCATCATGGTCGTGGCCGAGGCTGCTGTGGCCAAGATCCTGGCTCACCATTAAGTCTGGTGTTTAAGGGAAATGGAGTCGAGAGGGGGTCGCATACTCTTGAAGAGGCTGATAGACACTCGGATGTTTATTGTATAGATGATCAACGGAGTAATGAGACATAAGCTTTGCTATATAGTGATTTCTCGACTCTCGATTCATTGTAACTAACTGTACTCTACCTACAAGGGTCAGCACAGTCTCCTTGAACCCAATCGTCCTATGTGTATATATGGTCGAGAGCAGCACCCCACCAAGTCCCCTTCCCGATTCCCGCTCGTAGTGGCCTCACAATCACTCCGCCCAAGCCTCTCCACTGATAATCCGTAAAAACGGCAGTCGGCGATGCTGGAAGTACGTGATCTAGACTTTTCTGCATGCTCATGCATCTCGGTATAGTTACATAAGTGCATCTATCTTGACGAGCCATTTCATCGCCACTCGCTCAGATCACACAGATTCTGATTTACATCTTGTCTCTTGTTACCCGTTCGCTACCGGAGAAACATAAAATCTTGCTCACAACACGACGCCTCATCCCTCCCCGGGGATACTTCAATCTCCATATGGTGGGTGCTGTGGTGGTCGGTGTGGGTGAAACATCCGCGATAACGGGTGGTATGTGGGCAAAATGACGATTGTCCTTTTTTTTTTTTTTTTTTTCCCCCCGCGCTGGGGATTCGCGTGTAGGATGATGTGATAATTAGATGCAGGTCTTCTGGTTTATTTTCCAAAAAGTTCTACAGGTTTGAAAAGGAAGATGACTAGTGTGGTACTGCACGCGATGCTAAGGCTATCGAGTTCCTGCCTCCCTTTCTATATCCTACTCTATCGCGACCTGAATACTCTCTATGCAAGGGACACTGCCTGTAGTCCCTCAACAGATACCGACCAAGGCGATCTAAACCTATACAAACTACGTTCATGCAGCACAAATTTTTTTTCTGAAGTTAACATTATTCCTGGAATTCGAACTGCCTTGACCAAAAAAAGCACCTCTGCGCCATGGGATAGGATGTGAAAAATGCTTCCATCCATTCTTTGGAAATGCCACCCAAACACACGATATAACACATCAACTCAAATAGCAAAAGGACAATAGGAAAAGAGACACAAAAGATGTGTGTGATATCATACAAGGAAACATCTCTCGAAGCGTAGCCATCAGTTAGAAGGTGGGGTGAGGAAAGAAGAACTTTTTTCTCTTTTATAAAAAAAAACTGGGGTCGTCCCCTTTACTCGTCGCTCTTGCTCTTGCTCTTCTTCTTCTTTTTCTTGTCGCTGGTGTCGACCTCCTCGCCGTCGTCGGAGCGCTTGCGCTTCTTCTCCTCGCCCTTGGCGGCCTTCTTGGCGTCCTTCTTGGCCTTCTTGATGTCCTTCTTGCTGACGGAGCTGGGCTTGCCCTCGGCGTCGAATTGGATCTCGCCCCGCTCGAGCTTGCGCTTGTACCGCTTGACGCTCAGGCCGGCCTGCTCGGCCAGCTTCTCGAGCTCGGAGTCCTTGCTCTTCTTCTTCTTCTTGGAGGACTCCTCCTCGGAGTCTTCGTCGGAGGAGTCTCCCTCGTCGTCGGAAGCGGCATCAGCCATCTCCTCGTCCTCGACCTCCTCAACGAGCTTCTTGTCCTTCTTGCTCTTCTTGGCGGAAGCCGGGGGCTCGTCGCCGGTCAGAGCGTCAGCATCGGGGTTGTATCTCCGGGCCTCGTTGAGGTCGAACTTCTGGGGCTGAGCGGTGCCGTTGGGGGCGATAGCCACACCGCGGGGCTTGAGGGGCTTGCCCTCCATGGCGGCCAACTTGCGCTCGAGGTTGTAGCGGGCCTCGGTACCGAGGGCAGCCTTGTCCTCCTCGGTGGCATCATCATCCCACTCGGCCAGGGCATCCACACGGAGACCCAGGGAGGCCTTAGCGGCCAACACTCTGGCCATCTTACCCTTGTTCTTGCCAGTAGCCTGGCCGATCAAAGAGGCGTGGTAGATCAGACCGTACTTGGGAGTATCGTGCTTCGTCTTCAAGGCACGGAACAGGGCCTTCTCGGCACCCAGAATCTGGAGGGTAGAAGCAGGGCTCTTGGACAGGTTGGTCAAGCTACCGGCGTGGGCAATGAGACGAGCACCGACGAGGTCACCGACAAGGGCAGTCAAGTTGGGGGCAATGGCGTTCATACGGGCGGTGAGGTAGCCAGCCAGCTGCTGACGGTATTCGGCAAAGCCAACGACCTGCTCGGCCAGAGCTTGGATGTGCTCCAAGTCCTCCTGGCTGATCTCGGTACCCATGGACCGATCAGCGGCGGCCTTGACGGCACCCTCAATCTCCTCGGGGAGGATCTCGGCGAGATCGGCAGTCTCCCAGTTAGTGCGCATGCCCATCTTCAGGACGAGTCTTGCGTAGGCGATGTTGTCGTTCAAGATCTTGGCCAGCTCGGGGAAGTGCCAGCCGTACCATTCCTTAACACGCATGGCGTAGTTGTTGAGTTCCTTGTCCAGATCATCCAACAGACCGATAGCCTGCACAATCATGGTGTCGATTTTGTCGGGGGAGAACTTGAGCTTGTGACGAGCAAGAGAGTGCGACAGACCCAGGGCCATGGTAGACATATCCTGGGGAAGAAGGCCGGGAATGAGAGTGGGCAGGTGTTCACGGATGGCACGGTAGATGTCGGTGGTGGAGGAGTCGGCAACCAACTCGATGGAGAGGCCAGGAAGCTTTCCAATGGCGTTTCCTGTGATATTCCGAGTCAGTGAAATTGACATTCCCCCGGTTCGCCATCAAAGGCAAGGAAGAGCACATACCGAGCTTGGGGTCGGAAACAGCCAGAGAGACCTTCTTCTCATCCTTGACTTCGTCCAAGAGGCTGGCCAGACGGGGGGTAACCTTTCCTTCCACGAGAGCAGCAACTTCCTCCAGGGCAGTCGCGGCGCTGTCGAACTTCTGGAAGCTCTTCAATTTCAAACTAGGTTGCGCAAGTTAGATATACGGTCGGCGCACGGAGGGGAAAATTTTTTTTGCATGAGATCACTCCAAAATTGTAATTGCAGCAGTTTCATCAAATCCCAAGACAAGGTCAACTTACAGGTTAGAAACACCCTCTGCGGTAGCAGCCTCAGTGGTGAGGTCGTCTCTCTTCAGGAGCTTCTTGTCCTTGGCCTTGAGCAGGGCATAGCCCGCACTGGTCTCCGTGAGGATGAAGAGCGTCATGATGTAGGCTCTCGACGTCTAGCTGTGATAACGAAACAAACAAAACCGGCAAAAAAAAAGCACCAGCTAGAAGTGCGAGGGGCGAGGGGGGGTCGGAATTAAGAGGGAGGGGTTGGCGTAAGTTGGCGACGGGGGACGAAACCGCGTGCTGGACGAGGATTGCAATCGCTGGGAAATTTTTCGACACCAAAAAGTGAAAAAAGCGAAAACGCCGTGCGGACTGTGGCTGGTGCCCGCAGGTGGCGGTGCGAGGTGCACTAGACACACTGTCTAGCCAGCTTATGTAACCTTAGGCGACACGGGAGACCCATCCGGGCGTGGTCACGGGATTGTGGTTTACGTCGACTGAGATAGCGACAATCCATACCAGCAAGTGCTTCATTCTGCTTCATCTCTTCCCCGTTTGACGATCTAGAGGAAGCTTGAGGACTCGTACACTTCTGATCATAATGGAGGGTCTCTTCTTTAACGTCAAGAGCGGGTATGTCACTCGAAAGTCCTCTCAAACCCCCCCCCCCCAGATCTCCCCTGGCTAACTGTCCTGATCAGCTACATTGAGGGCATTGCCCGAGGATATCGGAACAGCCTTCTGACTAGCCAACACTACTCCAACTTGACTCAATGCGAATCGATCGATGGTCCGTTGCTCTCAGACTGACTCCCTCACGAGCACAATCAAAATCTCACACAGCGTCTTCTTTCTTGCCCGCAGATGTCAAGCTCCAGCTCGCCCCCGCATATGGCGACTTTCTCGCCGCTCTCCCCCCGAACCCATCGACCTCCGCCCTGGCAGGCAAGATGACCGACAAGCTGGTTGCTGAATTCCGCTATCTCCTCGCGCAGGCCACGGGGTCAACGGAAAGGTTCCTGCGGTACCTGACCTACGGGTACATGATCGACAACATCGCCCTGCTCATTACCGGTACCCTGCACGAACGAGACACCCGCGAGCTCCTCGAACGGTGCCATCCGCTAGGATGGTTCGAGACCCTGCCCGTCCTCTGTGTCGCCACCAACATCGAAGAGCTGTACAACTCCGTCTTGATCGAAACGCCCCTGGCCGGGTACTTCAAGGGGAGTCTGAGCCACCAGGATCTGGACGAGCTCAACATCGAGATCGTGCGCAACACCCTCTACAAGAACTACCTGGAGGACTTCCACCAGTTCGTCACCACCCACCCGGACTTCAAGGGCACTCCGACCCAGGAGGTCATGTCGGAGATCCTGCAGTTCGAGGCCGATCGGCGGGCGATCAATATCACACTCAACTCGTTCGGCACGGAGCTGTCGAAGCAGGAGCGGAGGAAGCTGTACCCGGAGTTCGGCAAGCTCTGGCCGGAGGGGTCGCTGATGCTCTCGCGGGCGGATGACATCGAGTCCGTCGCCCTCGCCGTGAGCATCTCCGCCGATTACAAGGCGTTCTTCGATGCGGTCGGCCTGACGCAGGGCGGCGGCGGCCTGGGTGGCATGGGCGGCGCCTCGGACGGGAAGAGCTTGGAGGATCTGTTCTACCAGAAGGAGATGGAGATGTGCAAGGTGGTGTTCACGCGACAGTTCACGCCTGCGGTGGTATATGGGTGGATGAGACTGAAGGAGCAGGTAAGACAATGACCCCACCATTCTTGCATGGACTTATTCAGCTAACCATCCTGAATCAGGAAATCCGAAACGTCACCTGGATCGCCGAGTGTATTGCGCAAAATCAGAAAGAGAGGATCGGGAACTTTATCTCTGTTTTCTAGATACCATGTTTCTTCCTTTTGCTTTTTTTTTAGCCGTCTTATTTTTTAAAGCCTCCCTATATTGATCTATCCTCTGGGTCCCTTCCCCTTTTATATCTCTCTCCCTTTCGTCCATTTCTCCCACGCCCAAACTATACTCCAGGCTCCATTCGCGATTGGTTCGTGTGTTAGTACCCTTCTATCCCATGTATCTTATGCTCGAAGTGAGGCGTCTCCTCCTTTGTCTTTGCTTTCTCTCCGCTGCTATCTCTAGTCAAACGGGCGGACTCGGTCCTATGGAGTATCTTCCAATCGTCGAATCTCTCGTCTCGTGGGGCTGCATCGCTGCACGTCTTGGCTTCGCTTTAAAGGGCGGTATGTACTTCTTTGTGACACGATCAACACTTTTTGGAGATATCATGCAGCGTGTTGCATGTCTGCGCGGTAGGTAGTTATACGCAAACAGATATACACCGATACCATGCCAGTAATGTTTCCGAGACTCATTTTTCAAGTCGTTGGAAACGGACCAACTATGAAGACCATGTAGATAAGGCCAATCATCTTCGAAAGGACAAACGTGATGATTCCCTGCTCTGGTGCAAGAGCAAAAAAAAAGAAAGAAATGAATTGATCTGATAAATTCTCGTTACTTCAGACTCTTGGCCGAAGTTCTCATGATGGTTGTTGGATATATGTTCATGTATATGGACTCACCTGCTCCCTGCACATCATACCAGGGGCGGACATATGACGGTGTAAAAACGAAAAAAAGCAAAGAAACTCCCAAGAGACACAGAAATAACCAGACAGGTTGACAAAAATGGGAGACATAATGGACACAGACGCAAGGCCATGTAGGAGGTAGCCAACACCTTGTGCCAGGGACTAGACGCATGACATGTTTTCTAGTCCGCTTCTTTCCGGCAATTGGAGTTTTCGATATATTTTTGGTAAAGAAAATGCACAGCCAGCGATGATATGCAATAGCAAGAAGTCCCCTAAGCGTTCAAAAACCAGAAGGGCACTTCAGCCGATGACAAAGCAAAATGATAGAAAAGCAATCCGTGGAAGATGACCCAAGATTTCGTCGCTCTTCATATTCTGCCAACAAGTTTATGATTTACTTTGTATGGACGTCACACACAAAAAAAAGAAAATGGAATAGATAAAACATAATAAGAGACCTGTGACGGCATATCCGTTAGTCGTACTGGAAGAGAACGCTGATACTCTCGCCGTGGTGAACGCGACGGATAGCCTGTACAACGAAATTAGTTCCTTGTACCTTAAACACCTCGAAAGGGATATTACCTCGGCGAAGACGTGGCCAACCTCCAAAACCTCCAGCTTGGGACATCTGCGCAGGTGATCCGCTTGGTCCACACTGTTGGTGACAACAACCTTGTCCAAAGCGCTAGCATTGATGCGATCAATCGCATCGCCACTCAGAATACCGTGCGTCACCAACGCATAGACTCGGGCAGCTCCTTCCCTCTTCAAAAGCTTCGCCGCTCTGGTGATGGTGTTGGAGGTGTCCGCCAGGTCATCGATCAGAATAGCGGTCCGATCCTTGACATCACCGACCAGCATCATGGTGGCATTTTGGCGATCCGTGATCCGTGTTGGGCGGCGCTCCTGCAGGAAATCAGTTAAAGTGCGACATCAGAAGACCGGAATTGGACGAACCTTGTGGATAAGGGCGAATTCAACACCCATCGAATCGGCGATCGCGGTGGCCCGCTTCGCGCCACCGGCATCAGGACTGACAATGACAGCCTGTTTGTAGTTGGGAATATTGCGCTGAATATAGCTCTTCAGCAGGGGTCGGCCATAAAGGTTGTCGACAGGGATGTCGAAAAATCCCTGGTATTGAGGGTCGTGAAGATCCATGGTGATGATGTGATCGGCACCAGCGCAAGTAAGCAAATCCGCAACCAGGGTGCCTGCCTGAGCCACCCACTGCTTGTAGCCCGGACGGGGCTGGAAGTTGTTAATCTTGTTGGCCTCCTCTTCTGCGACGCTTCCACTGTGAAGAGAGGGCAGAGAGTCCATGGTGTCACTGCGGGGCAGACCATTGACTGGACGTTGTCTCTTCACCGGGCTACCGTTGCTGATATCTTCCAATTGAGCCTTGGCCAGGCTCTTTTGAAGGTTGTCCACACCATTGAGCAGACTGCAGCTCTCGGGCTTCCCAGGGTATGGGGTAGGCGGGGTACTTTCAAAAGTGTAGCCATTGCCGGATTTGCTAGCAAGGGAAGACTTGGTCAGCGGAGCGCCCGTCTTGTTGTACGGGATATCACTCTGACGAGAGTATGGGAAGAGCGGTAGAACCGCAGTGACTCTCTTCGCCGAGGCGGTTTTGCAGGCCGAGATGGTGATGAGCAGTTCCATCAAGAGATCATTGACCTTTCCGCCGCCGGATTGGATGATGTAGACATCCTTGCCACGGACGGATTCTTTGATCTCGACTCGGGTCTCACCGACGGAGAATTTCGACAGGAGGACGTCTGCCGCAGGGATACCCAGGACGTTGCAAATGTTTTGGGTCAGCTGAGGGTGGGAGGTCCCCCCAATGACGACAATGTTGCGCACCATATTGTTCTGAGGAGTCGACTGAGCAGCGTCAGGAAATCCGGTGGGTTGCAAGATCACAGGCGAGGATGACCAAATCGTTTGCGGAGGGGGAGGGGAGATATCCGATGAGTCGGCGGGTCTGGAGGGGCGGGACGAAGGGTGAGATTAGCACGACCAAAGAGAGGAGAGCGCTGGCTTGGAGCAGCAGGGAGAAGAACAAAAGATCTCGAGGATGGAAGTGGACAAGCAACTACCTCATGGCGGGGAATCAGGGACAGGGATGGGTTCCAAGCGAATGGATGGAGAAGGAAAAACAGACATCGAGATCAGAAGGAGGGAGGAGAGAATAGGAAGAGATTCGTGGAGAATCGGCCATAGAGACGAGGAAAAAAAAAATGCCTCTGCCGCGAGTGGAACCCGGCCGTCGATTCAGGCTGCAGGCGGGGGGCAGCCTCAGGCTGCAGATTTCCTTCTTCCGGCTAGTCCCGCCCTACCAGCACGGGCGAATCCAACGGCCCCGCAGTGATGACTCATCACTCCCGGGCCTGTGACCCCGGAATCGGACTGGAGGCGGACCTCTGAGGTCGCTGATGCCTTAGTGCCTGAATAGCATAGGCACCTATTATCAAACACACGGGTATCAGTGATCGCAGCTGGAATCCTCACAGCACTGCTGCATAAACAATGCACAGCACAAGCACTCTCAATCTCCAGCAGCATTCCCCTAAACCTGAGTCTAGGTATCTGGGATTCAATCGGCCCACCCATTTCGCTTGCAAGCTATCACGCCAGGCCTTGATCACAATCATACATGGAAGGAATCGCAGCACATGGGAGCGTCATATGACGGGACAACACATGTAATGCTTGGTTCTCCTGTGACAATCTGGTCAGCATCAGCTCAAAGGTAATTTCGAAGAATATTCACCAAAGTAATACGTGGACAAACAGGTACACTTGGATTGGAAACACAGAACGGGGACTTGCTCAAAGGTTACAACAAGCAAGTCTCACGCGTGAGACGCTGACAGCAAGATCCATCATTGCCCTTCCATTCCCACTCCGGAAAGAGCTTTCGCGCTGCAACACATTCTTAGAAATGCCTCCAAGCTTGTCTGGCAGTTTCCGGGACACGCTTTCACCTTCATGGTTCATCTCGGAAGGCTGGCAGGGAATAAAATCCATGGGCTGGAGAGAAGTAAAGAGCTCTTCGATTTATCGTTTTGTTTCAAGTACTCCATACAAGTTTGAGTTATCATGAAGATATCAATATCTCATTTCTATCTCAAATCCATTCATTCTTGTTATGCGTCCGGGGAGTCCTTAGTTGCTTGGGAGCTTGCTGGTTTTTGTGCTCTGTCCTGCCCCAGCGTCTATTAAGGCCGCCTGACTGGCATGAGCCTCTTACGACCCATACCCCTCTCCAGCTTCTTAAAATGCTTCTCAGCTCACTGATAAGGCCACAAGGTTGGGCAATCAGTGAGACAAGTGGTTGGTCTAGACCGGGCATTGGCAGGTGCGACACGATGCACGTGATGCGGTACGACACAAGAGAGCTCATTTAGCCGTCCAGGGACTAGATCACCTACTACTGCTACTAGGTCTGCTTCTCCCCTCGAACGAGATCAATATGAGAATTTTCAAATTAATTCAAACTCGGCATCTATAAACATACGGGGCTTGCACCTCACTCCAGAATCACCAAACCGTGACCTGTTGGCACTAGTCAATCGCATTGTTTTCCCTCCATGCCAGGCCGCCTCATCCTACGGCGCCCGTCCCCGACGACCGTCTCGTTCACCGTTTCGAATGCCTCAAGACATACCAGCACGCCTGCAAAAGCTCTATTCTACCTGCAAATTTTGCTGCGGGTGCTGAGCTTCTTCTGCGTGCTCTTACTTGATGTCGCCAAACTCCGACACTCTTCCTACATCCAAGAAGCGCGATTGATCCCCTGGGCAGCTGTATGGTCGACACCGCTGGGCGCCTCGGTTTGTGGCTACGCGGATAGGTACAGCTACCCAGTTGTAGGACTGGTCAGTGCAATTGTGATGTATGGTGTCTTTAGAAAAGGATACACAGGTTCGTTCGATGTGTGCGACTGTTGTTTGACTCATCCAGCGCGGTGCTAACTTCCATTGCTACGGTACAGAAGAGTCGCTCCTCGTTATACGGGGGCTGGGCATCCAGACTTCGACATCCTCCAACACGTACTTATCAAAAGCGTCTACGCGATTCATACCTACCACACAGATCCAGGATATTGTGATCCATGAGGCTTTTAAGGGATTCGAGGTTCGCTTCTATCTCGCTGTAATCGTCGAAGGGGAGACGGAAGTCCTCGTGGTTTTCCCTGTGAGTTTGAATTGGAAGCACATGTGTGTTTGGCATCGTTTAACTGATAGCGGATAGAATCTCCTTCCGAATCGACATATTCTAGAAGAGGTCTGGAGAGGTTCCCGACGATGTCTGTATGATACCAAGTCATAGCGTGATTTAAGCGGAGAATGTGAACATCATGGGTCTCAGAAAAAAAGACTTCTGTGAGGAGCAAGCGCGAGACTTCGAGCGTCGCTAAACGCATGAATATAATATGCCAGGGTAAGTACAGAAACTAATCTTATCTACATCTCCATCTTGGACGCCTTCGCACCAGCCTCCGTTTTTCGTTGTTTGGTAGCCAACCACCGCGCATTCTGGACCTCAACGAGCTCCGTCTTGCGTTTGTGCATGACTGGAATATAATCACCGCCTGTTCTGGAATCGTTGCCACCAATGAACACTTTTTGTCCTCTGTTCTTCCGCTCCCAGACCGGGTTTGCTCCTCCGGTAGCGATCATGGTTTGATCTCTTTGACTAACAGCCAGGTCGAGCAGTGTGCCGGCTAGGATCTCATCAATCTTACGCTGTCTCCAAACAGCCCAGAGCTCCTCGACAATTCCACCGAGACCAAACTTGCCGCCGCCTTTGCCGAGATGGGATTTGATCTGCCTGATATCGCCTGCATAAACCCACTCCATCGCATCCTTGCGGCTACCGCTCTGCTCGTCAGGGTAGACACAATCCCAAAGGACAAGAGGGGCGTCAGACGCCATCTCATAAGTGGGCTTGCGCGGGTTTTTGGATGCATCTAGCAGGTCACGCACAATGGTTGGGGGTTCGAGGCCCTGGCCAACAAGGAACAAGACACTGACCATGTGACGAACCTGATGCCATAGGAATGCGGATCCTTCTAGATGAAAGACATACACCTTGGCAGCAGTAGGTGTAGGCTCAACGGATGATTCGGTTTCTTGCTCGCCCTCAACGGCGCGAAACTCTGGCTCGTTGACGTAACCCAGCGGGGTGTTTTTGGCATCGATCAATTCAATATCAGCGCGGAAGATCTCACGGGAGAAATTTTCAATCTGTTTGGTAACATCCAGCTTGCAGAAATTGCGGAAGTCGTGTGTGCCTTCGAAGTATTTGGCGGCTTCGCGCATCGCCTCAATGTCCAACCAACCCTCTCTGTACTTCGGACGGGCGTTCGTTCCGTCATTCGCACGGGGCATTAATCCGAGAGGCCCAGGGGTTGGAGAGAAGGCAGGCTGAGTGAAAAAGTACTTGTAGTGTCGTTCTCGGCAGGAGAAACGAGCATCGAACCCTTCAGGAGGGTTGGGGCACCACGCCAGGACCCTGATATCCTGCGGAAGGACCTTATTCAACATGCTCACATAAGGATGTTCATCCTTGATATGATCCCAACCGTCATCCGCCTCCTCCGTGTTTTCCATAGCCGTGTCCGGGTTCTGCGCATCCGTCTTGCGCATTGGTCGCGTGCTGCGGACCCTGATACTAACGACCTGCCCAAAAGCGCTCACACCGCGGTCCGTGCGGCCAGCCTTGGAGTACTGGCATCCGTCCCAGTTGATCCAGTAGGGCTTGACCTCACGCGGCGCGTAGTTGTCGACAAAGTCATCCCCAGAAGTATCGGTCGGAAAGATCAGACGTGTCTTGCGCAGTGCCTTATAAAGTTCCTCTTCAATGGTCGGCAACGGTGTGGCATTGCCGTTCGCGTGTTCCAATCCGTTATACCGCTGTCCCAGGTAGGCAAACTTCAGCGCGATGTAGCGCGTGTTATACTTCGAGGGATCGATCTCCCGGCGCACTTTCGCGGACTTAGGCTTCCGTGGCTGTAATTCCTGCTTGACTGTCGAAGAAGAGGGCAATTCGGCAGGCTTTTTCTCGGTAAGTTTGTCGTTCTGCTGCTGAAGAATGCTTGTAGTGCTCTGCGTCGTGGGGGCAGGCGATGCGGCGTACTCCGCTGTCCGGGAGTGGAGTTGGCGCTCAAGTTCGGTGATGCGAGCAATCAGACTGGAGGTAGGCCATGTCGAGTAGTCCGGTTCGTTATCGGAGGAGCCAGGCGCTGGCTGGGTTGGCGTCTGCGCGGGCTGCTGCTGCTGCTGCTGCTGCTTCTGTTCCGACATGGTTTGCAGCGGCGGGGAGGAATTAACCTGGGCGAGGGAACGAGCGAAACAGTGGAAAGATGCGGCGGCTGTTGGACAGGATCTGTATATAGTGGACTCTTGAGCGCGAGCCAAGAAGATGCGAAAACTTCCTTGGAGACTTCGCATACCCGTGAGGAAAAGAATGTTGGGTGGACTCGAGAGCCTCGCGGAGGTGGCAGCGGAAATTGTTTTCTTTGGGTCTGCGAAGCAAAATTTTGGAGTCGCTGATCCAGGTGACTTACGGAGTGTATTGCTCGTGTAACCCTGGTATTATTACGCCCGCTGAGATTGGAATATATGGTCGTCAAGCTGTGGCTCGAATATATTCGAAAGGATCATATTTCTTGGGTTTATCATGCTACCTTTTATAGTAGAAACGCATACTACTAAAATCTCTGGACAGTAATTCCTGTTGGTTGCCCAGCGAAGATCTACCGTGGGAAGTATCAAGCAACGACTGGTTTGAAGGCGGACGGCGTGACATATTACGGATCTTATCGCATCTCGCACACTACTGTATCTTGACTATCTCGATAACCACCACAGGCAATAGCCCTGTAGAATTACCGAGAGATGTTCAACTGTGGGTGACAATTTATTGCGCTTTACAAGCAACAGAATCTTTCGATATATCACAAACACCCGTAGCGTTCCAATCGGAATGGCGGACTCCTACCTCCGAGAAGACAACCCGACGGTTACAATCTTACTCCTAGGAGACTCAGGTTGTGGCAAGTCGACCTTTCTATCGTGAGTAGATTCTGTTCTTTGACAATTCATCATATGCAATAATCGGCAATTGGAATCATTATTATCTTCACTATTCCCTTCCTCGCCCTATAAAAATTGGATCAGTCCGCTAATGCCACCCCAGAAGCCTGAAATCCAACCATCGCCGACTTCAAGGACAAAGAGGCGACGACGTCCCATTACGGGATAGCGACCAACCCTTTCTCTATGACATTCGCTTCTCCAAGAAGTCATTCACTCTCGAAATCTTCGATACCGCCAGCCCCAATCAGCACTGGTCGACTCTCCGGCCGGATGTGGTGCTTCTGGCGTTCGATATCTCCAATCGCGAGACTCTGGACGGGTTGAGAGGGGTAAGTGGACTTGAAGCCCAGGGACCATTGTTCATATCGAAGGCCTCCTTGACCCCTTCGTCATGGCTTGTCCATTCTGACACATGTTTCCCAGTGGCGACACGATATCATCCGGTACTTCCAACACGGCTACGGGGAGCGCATCCCCATCATGGTGGTGGGATTGAAACGAGATCTCCGAGTCGAGGGAGAGGGAATCATCTACCCACAGGAGGTGAGTTTGGTCCTGAATGAGTTGTTGTTTCCTTGTTTGCAGAATGTAATGGAAGCTGATTTGTTTTATAGTCATACCGCATCGCCCAGGAACTTCGATGCGATCGGTATGCGGAATGTTCCGCCGCTACGGGTGAGTTGATGGCGGAGACCTTTGAGGATATTGCGCGTATGGCAGGGATGACTTTGACGGCTGCGGGCGGGCAGAGTAGAGGCGGTTGCGTTGTATGTTGATTGTTTTTTTTGTTTGTGATACCCTTCTATTTCATTACTTTATCATTCATAGGTGTTTTGGTCGGACATTTTTTTGATGCCTGGAGTCTTGTAACCTTGGAAGTCGAGGTAGGCGGATGGACTGAGGTGTAAAGCACATGGCAGATGGCTCTAATAAGGGGGGGGGGTCGGGGTCCGGATATACCGTACTACACGTAGATTGATGATACCGCATATCGAAAACGGCTTCGACCCATCAATTGCCGTTACGCATCTCTACTCTACTATCTCCAATGCTACGAAGAAGGTGGAAAGACATGGTAGCTGGCATCACTTTTCAATTACGCTATGATAAACATGCAGGGAGAAACCAAGGTAACGCTTAAGTCCACCTTGTAAATTGACAGCACAGGGCTTTCCCCCAGAAGCTCACCGAGGCAAGAGAACAACTGGATATCTTTCCCTCATAAGCGCCAAGTCAACTGTTTAACGTTGCAATTCCTCCCCGATGCAAACCATAAACGAAACATCAAATATCGGATGGGCGGGAAAATGGTTTTCACCGTAGCATACCACGTCAGAAAGGAAAAGAGTAGGAAAAGGGGTTGTTTTGAAGTAGTGGATCTCCCGTTGATTGTGTGTGTTTTTTCCTCAATTTTTCTTCCTTTGCTTTTTGGTTTCTTTTGGTAACTTGCTGAACAGAGACTAGGATAGACATGACAAAGGGATTGCTTTTCCTCTTTTGTGGTTGGAAGGGTGTGCGCGAGTGTCGCTCCGATTTGCGCAAAGGGAGTGCACTGAAAGCTCCCCAACCAATCGCCCAAGATGCTTCATGGAAAAGAAGATGTGAATCAAGATCCCTTCTCAACGACCGTCCGCGTCACCGGATTCAAACATTTACCAGTTGCCCTCAGCAGGCTTGGTCTCAGCCCAGCTCTCGCCAGCAGGAGCGGCAGAGCTGGCAGCCCAGTCGGCACCGTCAGCCTCCCAGCTGGTACCAGCAGCAGCGGTAGCAGCGGAGAAAGCAGTGCCAGGAGCACCAGCACCAGCACCGGCGGTGTCCCAGTTGTCACCAGCGTAGCCGGACTCGATGGCAGCGGGGCCAACCTCCTCGGCGGAGGCAACCTTGGTCTCGTCGGCGATCTCCTTGTTCTCCTCAGCCTCGGGATCACGGTAGAAGTACAGGTCGACAACGACGTCCCAGTCAACCTCGCGGGAGGCAATGGTACCACGGAGGCGGAGGACCTCACGGGCGAGCATCCACCAGACGAGACCGATGGCGTGGCGACCCTTGTTGTTGGTGGGGATGGCAACGTCAACGAAGTCGGTGGGGGAGTCAGTGTCGCAGAGGGCGATGACGGGGATGTTGACGTAGCTGGCCTCCTTGATGGCCTGAGCATCGGTGCGGGGGTCGGTGACGATGATGAGGCGGGGCTCCTTGAAAGAGCGGGTGATGTAGTTGGTGAAGTTACCGGGGGTGAAGCGACCGGCGATGGCGGTGGCACCGGTGTGGGAAGCGAACTTCAGGACAGCACGCTGACCGTAGGGACGAGCGGAGATAACACAGACATCGGCCGGGTTGTCGATGGCAGCGATGATACGGGCGGCCAGGACGATCTTCTCCCTATAACAATCGCGCGTGCGCGCGCAAGTTAGATTCTGGCCCAATTTATCTCGTGTTGCATTGCCATTCGCGTCTCCTCCAATTGCGCGTTGCGATTTTCCTTCTCCTAGTAGTAAACGTACCAGGTCTTGCCAATGTTGATAACGTTGACACCGTCGGGGCGAGTCTTCCAGAGGTAAGGCTCCATGTGGGACTGGAGGTTCTTGGATCCCAGGTGGCACTGGGCAGCCAGGAGCTGCTCAATGTCCTGGGAGGTAGGGTTGAAGATCGGGGGGAGCTGGGAGGGGGCCATGGTGGACGATTGACTCTGCAAAGGAGATCGAATTGAGGATATCAATCGACTGGCGCTTGTCGCGGTGGTGATGACGGGAGGAGAGACGGAACGCGAAGCTGAACTTTTCCACGCCGCGCTGAGATGGTGATGAATTTCGCTTGCCGTTTGTGAATTCTAGGGCTAGGGTTAGCCAAGACCGGGAGTCCCCGGACCGTCCCCTGATATCACGTGAGTCTACCTACCCAAACCGAGACTAGCGTCCTTTGCCCGGTCTTCGAGATTTCGGAGAAAGTTCAGCGCGCCTGTGCTGGTTGACGGGCCTTAGATGCGAAGAAGCTCCGGTTTGTTCTACGACCATTGCCAGTGCTCGCCGTCTCAGGCTTCCAACCATGTCTCCTCGCTTGCTTCTTCAGTCCTCCCTCAGGGCTTTCACTGGTATGTCTTCACTCCTCCTTCACCACTTCCGCCTTGGTCGGTCGCCAATTCCTCTCTAACTTGTGTGCTGTTGATACCAGGCTCTTCCTCCATTCAGAGTCCGCTCGCCGCCCTATCCCTCACCCCTTCCAAGACCACAATCAGAGCCGGTTCTGCAGAGGCAAGAGAACGTCGCAGACATGACCCATTCTTGACCGCTCAGTCGCGCCAGCGCAAGGCAGCCAACCTCTCTCGCCGACAAGCTCTCGCCCAGGAACGTGAACAAGCTTTGGGAGACCCCGTCAAAAGCGCACCTACCCCCTTCATCCAAGAATTGCAGGAGACCCAGACGCGCTCCGAGAATGCCCCCCCCAACTTCTTCGTGAAACCGGCCGAACTACAGAGTGCTCTCGACCATTCGAAGGATTTGACTTCTCCTCTCGTGAACCCGGACCGCGATACCGCCGACCCTCAGCTTGAGATGGAGCAAGCTGAGCAACACAATAAGCAGCACCAGAATGCATTGGAAGCCATGAATCGTATCTTGAAACTTGATAACGGAAACAATCAAGATCGCATGCGCCTTAACATCCAGAAATGTATCGAGACCTTTGGTCGGCACAACACGGACCAGACATTGCCCCCCAAACCAGCTAGCGTGTCCCTCGACTCTGCAACTGCTCCTCCCGAAAAGCTTCCCCGGATCGGGGCTGATACTGGCTCCCCAGAAGTGCAGGTGGCTATCTTGACCGCCAAGATCATCAATCTGTCCAGACATCTTGAGACGACCAACAAGGACAAGCACAACAAACGCAACCTGCGTCTCCTCGTGCACAAGCGGCAGAAGCTTCTCCGCTATCTGCGACGAAAGGAGCGTGGAGGTCCCAGATGGCAGAACCTGGTTCAGACTCTCGGCCTCTCCGACGCTGCTTGGCAGGGTGAGATCAGCATGTAATCGGGACTCTGCCGGCGTTTGTATTCTATAATTTCTTTTGACCATCCTCTTCCCAACCTATCCCTTTGGCGTATATCAACCTCATGATTTTGTCTCTGAAACCGTTCCTCTCTCACACCAACCTGGCGATTATGGCAGGGAGCCGGCGAAACTGTTTTCATCTAGTGCCACCTCACTCCAGCGATTTCTGGTCGTTCCAAGATCATCGCTGTGTACTGTACAAATATTGCTATCGTTTTCCACGACTTAGAATTAACTTGCATGGAATGCGACTTCTCATTGCCTCTGCTCTCTAAACAATGAGTCCGCGACTTGTAGTACGAACTGGTGTAACTGACTAGACACATTTCTTTACTGCGCTAAGCCACTCCACAGCCTGCATTCCTTATAATTCATGTACAAGTCTTTCAGATCAGGGTATAGTATGACCCTTTCATGCCTGATGTCTTCATAACGATATTACTGAGTAATCTGGACTGATTGGGAATCCGCGGCGACATTGGGGTTGCCGACGGCGCCACCGCCTTATCAATTCTGCCGGGACGTCACTCCCTCGAGCCGCAAATTTCCCGCGCGGTCGAGTGAATATTCACTTCACTGCCATCTTCTCATCCATCACCAGATGCTATAGCTTTGCTTGCTCCGGTAGTGAATGTTGCCAGCTGCCCCGCGGGTCCACGGCCCACACGCGCCATAAAACTATAACAACAGAATAATAACACAACCCACCCACCCAGTGAGTTTTGTTTTCTTTCCTTCCTCTCATGCTCTTCCCTTCTCACCCTCTCTACCACATCCTCGCTCTCCTCTCTACTTGTTTCGCACTTCGCAAAAGTGTTAATATACACACAAACAATTGCTCTTTTGCGCTTGAAACATAGCCCTCCTTTTTCTTTGTCTGTTCTCACCTGTGCTTGACTTCCTGCCTCGCAGTGTTAGCAGAGTCGGAATCCCGTCGCGCTTTCCCTTCGCTCTTTCTCTCTCTGCCCATCCTACACTCCACCCTCTCTTCCTGTCACCTCTACCCTCATCACTTCTTTGTGCCTGAAGACTCGAGCTTTATTCGACCTAGGCCTTGTTTTCCTGCCCCGACAACCTGTACTCTCCATCACTTCGCAATCACCATCATCTCTCTTCACGTGTGTTGATAATTCTCCCCTGTCGAACCCCTGCTGTGCTTGCTTCAGCTTGGGGTTCATATTTGACGCCACGAGACGGGCTCTCAACGCTGAAGCTGATTTGCAACTTGGGTCATTGTCTTGTTCTCTGTGCGCGCGAGAATCGCAACCCTGCCTATTTCGAATCCGCTATCCCCCATCTCTTTTCTTACCGTCGACCTGCGCTTCAGCTACCTCTTACTTTGGAAGATTTGCAAGGTCTTCTCGCATATTAAATTTATCAAGGGTGCTCACGTTAGTGCCGCGTCAACTTGAACACTTACCAATTATTGTTCACTTTCTCGAACAGTCAAAATGCGTACTCGCTCGCAGATGATGTCGCCTGGTGGCTTCGTCTCCCTAGATGACCACAATGTTGCTCGCCCCACTAGGTCAACCAGGAGCAACTCGCAGCAGTCCGCCGCCGCTGAAGAACAGCCCGCCCCTCGCCCGAAGGCCACGCGCGCCAAGAAAGCGTCTTCCACAACCACAAAAAAGGCTCGCAAGAAGAAGGCCTCTACAAAGAAGCGCACAACGCGCCAAACTACTCTCAAAAGTGGTCGATCCGATTCCGAGGAGACCGAACAGCACCAGACCGAAGAGAACGAGAACGCTGAACCCACCGCATCACAAGCGGAACCATCTCCACCGAAGAACGGTAGCACCGAAGTGGGCCAGAACTCTAACCCTGCAGATAGTGAGTCCCTTCCCAACAACACACAAAGCCCCCCGGCAAGAGAATTACCACAGACCTCCCGGGGACCAAGTGCTGCCTCGGAGGCCTCAACTAGCCCGGACCCGCATCTCTTTGAGAGGTCGCGGACCATGTCCGCCGGCTTCGGGTCTTCTGAGGCAGTCACGGTCCCTGGTGACCTGCCGGAGGAACCAGCTGCGATGGTGCCAATGGACCTCCAATCAGACGAGGTACCATCGGTGCCGTTTGTGGGCTCCCTGGGGGGAGCGGAGGGAGAGATCGAGATGCGTGGTACAGGTTCTGTATCATTCGCAAAACTCGAACTCGAACCTCTTCCTCCCGCAGGTAGTACCTTTCCTCCGGTCGGGGCCGGTCCACGTTCAATGAATCAGCGTAGGGCTGTGGACGTGCTTTCACCCGTGCCCGAGCACCTCGGGTTGGGTGAGAGCAACGGTCTCGCCACAGGTTCCCTTCAACAGGGGCCTGTTGGTTGCTCCGGCGGGTCTGGGGCATGGCACATACTCTTTCAAGAGAGCGGCGCTAATGTACAGCACAGACAAGAAGCGTCGTCGCCCAACCAATGAAGACGACAACGACAGAAACGACGGGGAGCCAACCACCCCCGCTGCGAATAAGCGGCGCAACCTTGGCATTCCCGGAAGTACTCCCTTCTCTCACGCCAGTCCGTTGCCTCGCCGTGTCACCGCCAACATCACCCCATTCTCGGAGAGACTTCGCCGCCGCAACGCCGAGTCGCATGGCCGCATTTACAGGACCAGCCTTCGCATCTCGCAATACCTTGCCCAGGAGGACGCTGACCGTCTCGCTTCTGAAAAAACCCCAGTTCCAGGAGAAGATATCTCGATTACTGAACCTTTCCCAAGCTTTGAGGATAACGAACTGCTCCAGGAAGGAGAGGCACAGGAACCGGAAACGGAATCGGAACCGACACAGCAACCTAGCACTCCGGACCGGCCTGCGAGTAGCTGGAGAATCCGCGGGCTACTGAATTCTGTCCCTCGCAGACTTTCTCGTCTCATTCCTACTTTTGGACGAACTCCCGAAAGAAATGAGATTCAAGGTATGCCTTCTTCATGGCTTGGTATTGTTTATTCCGCTTATGCTTGTTAGTGACGGCAGAACCAACAACCGAACCGCTCAACCGTACACAGCCTAGAGCCATCGTTCCTTCGAATAGAACAGTGTCTCCTACTCCCAAGACCAAGGGACCGACCCAACAGCCGCAGCGTGATCTCTCCTTTTCCCTGTTCCCTGCTACTATTGACAGGTCTCGCTACCTTGATGATAAACCTAAAGCCACCCCCAAGTCTGTCCAACAGACCACTGCCGAGGCTCCATCCAAAGCTCCCGAGTCTTCGGCCGATACAGCGAACCCCAAGGATTCTGTTGAATCCACCGCCGATGCCAGCATAACTCGAGGCCGCAGCCCTGCCCAAGGGGAGTCTAGCATCTCCACTCCAAGCCAGAAGAAGCGCAAGCGGGCCCCTTCCCCTGATGTGATCCCTAACCCGCCTGGATGCAGCTATGGAATGTACGAGGACTACTTCGTTATCTCTGACGATGAAGAAGACGAGGAGCCTGCACCCCCACAGACCGAACCCAAGAAACAAGACGTGAAAGGAAAGTCCGCCATTCGCAGTGTTCTCCGGTCCGAGCGTCCAGCTTCGAAGAAAGTTCGATTCGATGCGAGTCCCCAGGATACCCCATCCAAGCTTAGAATGAAGCCCCGTGCTACCGATCCGTATACTGGACAGCATTTCATCGGCATGGATCTGACTGGCGAATCGAGTAACTCATCCTCACCTCTGCCTCCGACCCACGCTTCACAGGCCGAACAGTCCACTGTTTACCCGGATCCGCGCAGTCGCCCAAGCTTCGTTCCCAATCGTGAAGGTACTTTTGAAACCCCCTATTCCGATACTTCTTCCGATGTCTCGGAAGAAGATACCCCAGCTCCTGGCTTTGTTCCCAATCGGGATGGTACTTTCGAGACTCCTTATTCTGACACCTCCTCGGAAGCTTCGGACGACGAGGCTACACCAGGTTTCGTTCCCAACCGCGCCGGTACATTCGAAACTCCCTATTCGGACCCCCCGTCGGAACCCAGTGCTTCTACCCCTGAATCTGTTCCCGATTCACAGACCATTTCGCCAATCGAAGCTCCTTCGCAGCATCACATTACCGAGAGGTACGTTCTTCATCTTTTCTTCATGAGCCCAGGCAAGGCACCGGCCTGCTAACCAATCTTCCATCTAGCACATCATCCGAAGAGACTCGCGCAACTCCGCAGCAGGCGCTTGTCCCTCCTACTACCCCAGCCAAGGTTGAAGATGATGCTCTTGCTCGAGTCCGCTCGCAAGCAGAGAAATACAAACCGAAGACGCCCAGTGGACTCCGCACTGCAAGCCGCTATTCGAGCCCTTTGACTCTTGCTACTACTCCTGACACAGTCTCCGTACCTATTGCTACTCCCAGCACAGTCCCCGTACCTGCCGCTAGTCCCGAGCGTGCATCCAGCCCCGAGGACTTTGGTGACGACCAATTTGCTCGCGATGCCCAGTGGCTCTATGAGAATTGCCCAACTGGAGACCTCTCCGAGCTTGTCTGGCCGGAAGCCGAGAATTATGAAGATATGGGCTTCAGTGCCGAGGCAGTTCGCATCGCCAACGAAATGTGGGATTCTTCAGTGGTCGACCACGCTTACGATAATATCTGGACGCCCGGCTTGGAAGCGTTCAGGCGCGAAATGGAGACTGGCTTTTCGCACGCCGCACTCGCATAAAACCTTCCCTAATAAATGATAATACTGAATCCGGTCGAAAGTTGTTCAGGGTATGGGATGTCGTTAGCTCTTCTTAATCACTCAGTCCACCATATTCGCCTTTACACCAAATCGTGGTCTTCCCGTCCAGTCGAAAATTGTTCAGGTTTTGGATTGTCGTTTGCTCTCTATCGCTCAGATCACCACATTCTTCCTCGCACCCAAACTCGTGGTCTGCTCATCTGGTCGAATGTTGTTCAGGTTTTGATTGTGGTCTCCTTATCATGGGTTCGGCCCATGGACTCGTCTTCTACGCCCCAAGATCGTGGTCGGCTCAAAATGGTTGTATGATGTTCAGGCGCAAGGTTGCTTAGTTCTTTTTTTATGATGCAAGTCATTGAATCCGTCTGCGCAGAATTGTGGCTAGCTTGATCTCGCCGAAGGTTGTTACAGGTTTTATATTACTGTTGTTCACTCCCGATGACGCAGGTTGTTGCAGACAATTCATCGTGGATTGTGGTCAAGCAAAGCGCTTAAAGGTTGCTTATGCTATGAGGTTTTGTCCTATCTGTGGTAGGAGCTGTTTTAGAAAGGTCTTGGGATACCATCACTGTTTTTGTTTTGTTTGGTTTGCGAAGCATTCCCGGTGTTGTCTGTATTAAGAATTGCTTTGCATGTATCAAGTGGCACTCTAGCGTCTTTATCATCCACACAGACAATCGATGTACAGTTCATAACCTTGTGATCAATTCATTTCCATGGGAGAAAATCTGAGTAGTCCATGAGAGTCGTTGTCTGCCTTCGATAGGCGAAGGGTAACTACTGCAGGGTTAAGTGATATGCGGGAAAGAGGATCATCTATTGGGCATCAGATTCTATAGACGTAGTAGACATGGTATCAAAATTATATAACGGTAGGAAGAAACCAGGTTACATGATGTCAGTTCAATCGAAACCTTCGAACTCGTCATCCTCCGCATTAGCATCACCCTTGCCCTCGGCCGCCTTAGCTGCGCGCCGCAGTCGACGTTCCTCTTCATTCTTGAGACGGAGTTGCTCCACCATCTGCTCTGTCTCGCGCGCCTTCTGCCGCTCTTCTTCAGTCATCTTCTCCCACCGGGTATGCTGGGCCCGTGCCTGCTTCACCTCTCTGCGCTTCTGCTTCTTGTTCCGCGTCTCGAGGTTCTTGCTCCAGGCGGAGGCGCTTTCGGTCGCCCGTCGCTTGTTGGAGGATTCGTCGCCCTCGTTAGCCGCCGCAGCTGCCGCCTGCTCGGCCCTCTCCTGCATTTCTTCCTTGCGGCGCTTCTCCCGCTGTTTATCCTTGTAGGTGAAGTTGTCCCAGTCCAGCGTGACGCCCAGTGTCCGGTCGCCCGTGAAGGACCGCAGCTCCGGCATCTTGGGCAACTTCAGCAGGGCCCACGCCTTGCCCAGCGCCTCCCAGTCGACGTCGGCGACGCGGAAGATGCTGCTGGCCTGATGCTTGCTGTAGCTTCGGAGCCAGCTGACGAATGCCTTCTGGCCCCGGTCATGCAGGGCCCGGTCGGCCAGCACGGCCTTGCGCGCCCGCTTGGTCGCGGCGGCGGCGTCGGCGTCGGAGACGGTGAGGGGCTTTGGGTACGGGACGACCGGCGTCTTGCGGACGTCGAGGAAGGAGACGTAGTCCTCCTCGCGGCCCGGGTGGAGCAGGACCACGCTCAGACCCTTCCGCCCCGCGCGGCCGGCGCGGCCACAGCGGTGGATGAAGGTCTTCGGATCGGAGGGCGGGTCGATCTGGACGACGAGGTCGACCGAGGGGATGTCCAGTCCTCGGGAGGCGACGTCGGTGGTGAGCAGGATGGCGGGCGTGTGGCAGTTGAGGAAGCGGGTGAAGTTCTTCTCGCGGACGTTGGCTTGGTGTTTGCCGTGCAGCGGGATCAGCTGGAAATCATCGCCCAAGATCAGAGGGAGAATGCCTGCGAGGTAGTCGACTCCCGAGCAGGTGGAAACGAAGAAGATGGTTTTCTGGGGGGTGGGTTCGACGGAGCGGAGGAGGGCGGGCAAGGTCGCAAATTTGTGTAAGGGAGGGGTGGTGAGGTAGGTCATTTGTAGACTGGTTGCATCATGTTTAGCATGTTAGCGGTACTGGGAGACAGTGATTGATCTAGAAAACTGACCTGGCCGGTGTTCGCTTATCCTGGGCTCCTGACGTGCCCTTGACTTTGACCATGACCTTGACCGGGTTGCGTAGACCGACTCGCACGATCTGGTCGACTGCCTCGCTGATACTGGCACTGAAAAGACCGGTGCGCCGTTGCTTGGGCAGTCGGCGCAGGATGTTCTGCAGTGTGTCCTTGAATCCCAAATCCAACAGTCGGTCGGCCTCGTCCATGACGAGCATTTCGAACGATGACTGCGGGCAATGTACGTGCGGAGAGGAGAGGAGCTCCAGTAACCGTCCTGGCGTCGAGACCAACACATTTGGGGACCGCTTCAAGAAGGTGCTCAAGTCCTCCGCGGGGGTCGTTGAACCGCCCAGGAGAAGCTGCGGCACAACCTTAAGGGCGGAGGAGAGGTGTTTGGGACGAGGCGCATCGGCGTCTTCGGCGGGGTTGAGCACGGAGGCAGATGGAGGGTGGAAAGCAAGCAACGAGGTCAGGACATTGTAGATCTGAGTGGCAAGTTCTCTGAAATAGATAATTAGCCCATGGCCGCAATCCTGTCCTGACTGAGATGGGACCTACCGTGTGGGAGAGATAATGATTGCGCCGACATGGTGCTTCTTGAGAGGCTCCTCCAATCGTAAAAGCTTCTCGACAACGGGGATCAGGAAAGACAAGGTCTTGCCACTGCCAGTGACTGCCTCCACCACCACATCCTTATGCGCCATGAATAGAGGAATGGCCGACGCCTGAACGGGGGTCATGCGCGTGAAGCCCATGGAGGAGACGGCGTCGAGCACCCATTCCGAGAGAGGGGGTGTCACTCCATCCCACGCTCTGGCAGATGTGCCAGGAGGAGGTTTAGGGGCCATGTTGAGTCCGCTGCTTGACGCTCAAATCTCGCCAAAGTAATTTGATAATTGATTGGACACCTCACACCGTTATCGATCTTTTCTTTTCTTCAGATTCAATCCTCCAGTTTTTTTCCCCTTATCGATTAGATACCGGAGGCGGTGGGGGGTTTCTGCCGTAAATACACGTGACCGCCTGCGGATTCGGCGGAAGCCAATCGGTTTCCAGGCTGAAATCGAAGCTGAACGAAAGTCTGGATATCTCCCACCTTAACTCATCCTCGATCCTAGTTGCTCTCCTTTCGGTGCAGTGAATTTCTCCTAAACCCTTACTGTACTGATCTTGTCTCCCGCGTGCTATGTCGATCCTTTGCTGAGCGTGAAACGTCATGCGCAACGGGGTGTCTGCCTGGTACTGTACATACGCCTGCAATCGACGCTGGCTGCTGTAAGCCACATTCCCTCGTCATCGTTGCACCTATTCGTCGTTCGACCTGCCCATCATTGCGTCGTTAGAAGCATTCGGCTCCCCTACACCGGGCTTTCGTGCTGCCCTCTTCGTCTACCTAACTCCGCGACCCTTGTCCGGCGCTATTTTGAAACCGGCCCTTCCACATTTCGTCATACCCGCGGTAGAGATGTCTACAAACCATGATGCCATTCCCGAGACTCCTCGTGTGATCTCGCCCTCTCCCACCCCCTCAGACCCGAGCTCGAGCTCGCGAGACTACTTCGGACCCACCACGCGCTCGGCTGCGCGTCGACAACGACTTGGTGAAGTGGCGGAGGAGACCAACAGCGACGCGGATGCGACTCTCAAGCGCTCACGGGCTCGTTCTCGGAGTCCTCCCAGCCCAGAATCAGCGCGAAAACGCAAACGCAAGTCCAACCCTAAACTTCCGACTGGGAAAGCCAAATCACCAACAACGAACGGTCATACCGCATCGAACAATGGGTACCTGTCGCCATTACTCAGGCCCAGTGGCGCTTGGGAGAGCATTTCGCGATCCCCTTCTCCTCTTGGTCTCATTCCTCTCCATAGCCGTTATCGCAGCTTCATCCACCGACATGAAATTCCGCGCAAGCTCTTACACGTCTCCATCGGCTTCCTCACACTACATTTGTACACACGAGGTATTCAACCGCTCGAAATAACCCCGTGGCTCTTTGGCGCTTTGGTCCCCATCGCTTCTGTCGACATCATTCGCCATCGTTCAGAGACAGTCAATAAGCTATATATCCGCTGTGTGGGAGCGTTGATGCGCGAGACAGAAGTTTCCGGTTACAATGGCGTCATCTGGTATCTGTTGGGCGCATATGCTGTCTTGCGCTTCCTTCCCAAGGATGTCGGTGTCATGAGCGTGCTGCTACTTAGTTGGTGTGACACTGCTGCTTCCACCTTCGGTCGTCTCTATGGCCGACACACCCCTCAGCTCCGCAAAGGCAAGAGCTTGGCGGGTACCTTGAGCGCCTGGCTGGTTGGGGTCATCACTGCTGCCGCTTTCTGGGGGTTCTTCGTCCCTTACATCGGGACTTTCCCCAACGATCCTGAAGGCTCTTTCATGTTTACCGGACGCCTCAACCTGATTCCTGCCTCAGTCAAGAATCTCCTCGGCTGGACTGCGGACACTTCCAGCGCTGTCCTGTCGGGTCCTCTGGCCCTTGGAGTCATGAGCGTTGTTTCCGGCTTGGTGGCTGCCGGTAGCGAGTTCATTGACTTGTTCGGCTGGGACGATAATCTGACAATCCCTGTTCTTAGCGGTGTCGGTTTGTGGGGCTTCCTCAAGGTCTTCGGCTGAGACAATTAGACTCCAAATCCCTAATTCCTTTCGGCGTTGGCCGTATTATCCCTTTCCTGTTCCATATTCCCCTTACTATATTTGCTAGAGGACAAATCCCGCCTGACGACCTCTCGTTTCTTTGTTAATATGATGCCGCGCAGCTATTTGTTCATCTTTACTTGCTTCTCTCTCCTCCACGCCTCGCCGATTATCCTACCCACTCTTCTATTGCCATTATTATCATTGTTCTCATTCACTCTAGTGATAACTGGTCAAAGGACACTTGCGGCCGGGGATCACTTCCTGACATACATGGGATGGACTGCTTTGTGATAAATGGATCTAGATAGATCTCCGAGTTCGTGATACCTGGGCGCTTGCAATTGATACCAACCCCTTCTTACTAATTCACTCAAATATCTCTTCTGTATGCTTGATGCTCCGCCTAATAGGATCAGCCTGGCTACTGGATGCATGCTTTCCATTCACCCAGGCTGTTGTTGCCAATGTGAATACCTGTCTACTAGAATAACATGCTACGGTATCTTGCGATGCGTTCCTGGTGCTGCCATATCTCGCCTACCTAGCACATTCAATCGTACTCTGGCTTTCAGGTCAATTTTCCTTTGTAACAATTCATTCCACATTGATGTACGTTCAATTGGTAAACTTGCATCCTCATTCATCGAGGAAGGTGAATATTTTCTATACACATATAAAGAACCGCCGTCTCCCTATTCCTCTCTTTCCTTTCCACAAACAATCTTCCATCCTCTTATCATTTTACAAAAGCTACCCACAATGTTTGATATCCTGGATCCATTCTCATATGACAGGCTTCCTGATCTCGCGAAGGCTCCTTTCATGGTACTCAGCTATCAACAGAATACTGTGCTTTATATCTACCTATTGTACAAGACCGACTAGCATCTGCAGGCCCTAGCAGACGGTTCCTACAAAAGCTCCGAGCGACTAAGCCCAGCCACGTACATCTTTGTCGTTTGAGGTATGCCTTGCCCAAAGTTGTATGCTAGCTAGGGCTCGTGGACATTTAGTCCTGGAATCGCACCAAATCATCAAGCTCCTCCAAAATTTCATCCGCAGAAGCGGAGACACAAAGCATGGGGAGAGAGAATGGGCGTCCCAAACCACACCGCGAGCGAGCCACATCATAATGCGGCGTGATGTTCATTATTGAATGGTAATGGATGGCGATGAGGTAGCGCGACCAGCTTAATCAAAGGAATCGTTCCAAGTCTCCGGATGCTGCTTGCGCAAATGTCATCCGCGGATGATTGAAGGACCAGAACAACTGGTAAGTACACCTTTGTCTTCATGTGATGCGTCCGTGGTTCTGACTAGTCCGCAATAGATAGGGATGGTATCGTGTCGCGCGAAAGAGGGTTGCAAAGAAGGAACGTATCGCAAAGAAGGAAGTGTCCCCCATCTTGAATTGTTGCCTGCGCGACATCAGCGGTCCTTCCAAACGTCTCATGCAACCATAATGAGAAGAAATGGAAAATGGAACCGTGGGCCTGTCATACAAAATTGATGGGATGAAGACCATCGTGTCGATGACTGGCCACCTTATGAAGTGAAACTCTGCGAGACATGGGTCTACCTGGCTGTGAAACTCCTTCCACGACATTGTTTTGCCACGCAGGATCAGAGTCACTTGCCCGTAAGCAGCGTGATGTTGCATTCATTCGCGGCAGGATTTGAGCTTTTCTGATTGCCACTGTATCGTCTAGCTACAGCAGTCCTAATTTGACTAGAGCCGTTGACAGTCCCTCACCTGAAGCACTCGCAAGAGGTCGCACTGGCAATGCTCGACACGTCCCGGACGCCGCCATCTTCTCAAGAGCATTCGTCAAGGTATGGGCCAATCTCAAATGGCTCGAGATGCGCACGCTGTGCAGTATGGAGCTCCTGACGTACGATCTACATGTCATAGCGATGTTTATAGAGCGTTGTGTGTCACCATGACAAGAGACCGAGAATCCTCCCAAACGTCTCGCGCACAATGTATCGGACAGCGATAGACTCAAGGTATTTGAGGATAGGATGGGCCAAATCTACAGAGAGTGAGTCACTCCCAAACATACAAAGCGCCCCCGGCCAGACGATCAGCACAGATCTTCTAGGATCCAAGGGCTGCCTCGGAGGCCTCAACTAGCCCGGAGCGGCCTCTCCTTGGGAGGTCGGGGCCATGCCTGTCGACTCCGGGTCTCATGAGGCAGCCACGGTTCCTAGTGAGCTGCCGGAGGAACCAGCCGCAGCGAAGAGAATTTAGTGGGTGTACCGGGAATATTGGCCGTGCCTGCCCTGCAGTATAGTAGGACTAGTATGTCGTCTTCACAAGCTGCAGTCTTACTCTGCATAATGCACACAGCATCGAATTGCTTCACTATGGCATCCTCGAGAATGCTACGGACAGTAGTCCTGCACCATCGACAGGCGAATCCACCTTCACCCAACACAACCGATGCATTAGCTCGTCACTCAGTGGGAAATATCCCGGGGTATCTAACTGTGGTTCGGTTCGAAACTGCCATTACCACGTCAAAAACCGATCCATGGTCCTCATACAGACGACCATCCCCAACTGATTTGGCCAAAGGGAACCACGGCGGATTTGATATCGGACACGCGGAAGAACGAGGTGGTCAGCGGTATGCCACTACGGTTGCGAATGCCCCCGCAATGATTACCGCAGGTACCACGCTACGCCGACTAGGGATCTGCCTGCACCAACAGTGACTTTTACAGCTACTGCCCCGATCGAAATCCAACCGTTACCAAGCCCATCCCAGTCATCGATCTAAGCGGTACCGACAATGAAGTTGCGGCGCGGCGCAACCTGGTTTGTCTCAGAGGCCAGGTCACCCATTGAGCTGCAATACAGAAAGAGAAGCTTCTCGGACCGAGCGAAGGACCATACGAAATTGGTAGGTGCCACGGGAAATGAATATAAGTCTATACAATTGAAGCTGATTCGGCAGGTTTGATCTGCAGTAGGGGGGACGGGACATGTGGCGTTTCTACTGTGTATAATACTACGTCCTACCGTTATGTATCCTACACTGTGTGTACATGATATGTATCCTCTATCTAAGGAGACATGAAAATAAACAACTTGTTGATCCTGACCATTACAGGCGACGCCATTGAATTGATGAACTTAGTCGGTCCATTGCTGGAAAAAAAACCTAGCAAGTTGTGAATAGTTCCTGAGGAGCATACATGAATCACCCGAATGATCCATACCAGTGGGTTTCTTAAATGTCTCGTTCTGGCTACGAAGTGTCTTCATTTTTCAGTATCTTCGAAGCGAACCACCGCCTCATCCTGCTCAGTTAGGGCTCGGCCGGGATTGGTCTCCTCCCCGCGGCGCCGATGGCGCGCCTGGTATGTCCCTGTTTGTTCTGTTTGTTTCCAAAATATATCTCGATGCACTATACCTATACTGTACACACAACCCTCGAGCAATGGAGCCGGAGGAGTACTATCAATCAGAAGGATATCCTTGTCCATGAAGCTGTCATTGGTAGAATTCGCACGTCCCTCATTTACATTATATGTTCGTAAAGGCTGAGAAAGGTACCTACCTGCCTTAAGAAGGAAGAGGGCGGGGGTTTCAGAGAACCCAGGTGATTCGCTCCTTTCAAGAGACGATGCGTACAGACAAGAAAGGCACAGCTTAGATTGTTTTGATGAGGTCGAACGTATACAGTTAATATCCGGCTGAATCTCTTTCTAGGGCAGAATCTTTCCCAGCCACAGACATCTATTAGATCTTGGTTTGTATAGTCATTTGATTATGTCTAGAATATCAGTTGTTTATCTTGACTATATAATGACGCACCTTGTACCCTAGGCTGTGACAGTCGCTGTCTTGAGTAACCCGCATTACATTTGTTGACCGTCTCTTCTAGGTGATTTTGATGCGACACGTCGCTCTCATCGGGATGGGGACGGTATGAGAACTGGAGTTTGGAACCGGGACTTAGCCGGTCACATCGTCTGGTGAAGCCTCTTGCAGGCGGCCTGATTGTCTTTCCATTTTCAGGAAGTCGAGTGAGACAATCTAGACGTGTTTGCTGACCAAGATAGCCAGAGCAAGGAAAGTTGAGTAGTGGCCCAATATTGTTGTCTTGTATTGTCCCATAGGACAAGACTATCGAAGGGTTTAGTCCTGATATATACTCCTGAGAGAGTCCATGTATATGGGAATCCTCCCGTCTGCCCAGCCGCAGTACGGTATATCATCCAAATCCAGTTAGACAAAGGGATCCTCAGCGAAGATTGCAAAGAGCTGGAGCGCTGGCTTTAAGCGGTACCGGCACAAGGTGTTGTTTCCTGAATGGGAAAACAAGCGGCGGAACACTCATTTGTAGCTCTAGCCACGGCGCAAGTTGCTGCACGACTTGGTAGTATAGGCAATCGATTCTTCAATATCCTTGCGTAGATCACAGTGTCGAGCACAGCGGAAAAGACCAGTTCTGCGACTGATCATGTGAGGAGATGATTGTTAGTGTCCTTTCGCAACGATGAATCTAAAGACCGGAATCATCTGTAATCTTCGCGAGTTGTAGGCGCTTGTCGCTTCCAATCTCCGAGCGCTCCTTTGTCAAAAATCCGTATTTCAAGATGCTTCCCTGCTTCATACCCGGGTCGATGACTTTCTTCCGCGGGCCCGTCTTACGTGTGGCCTTCTTCGGTGCGTTGGCTTTCTCCGCTTTCTCCGCTTCTGCCTTCTTCCACTTTTCCACAACGTCTGGAATCCCTATCGTTGCCAAGGTCTTGGAGATCCAGATCTTATCGGTGCTGTAAGGGTCGTACCGTTTTGTGACACGCCTTTTGATTGTTGTCTGGGGAGCAGGATCCGCGGTGTTCTCAAGCTCCTCTTCGTCTTCGTCGGCTGACGCAGTGGTTCCCGGCGAAGGCAAGGGAGGGTTTGGTTCTTCGGCCATGATGTCCAAGCCAACGACGTCGACGGGAACTATGTCAACCTGATATTCGGTCATACCATCTGTGCTATAGGTTTCTCGGCTCTTGTTGATTTTTTGCAGCATCGGCACTTCGCTGGTAGACAGTCTCGGCTGGTTTGCGGAGAAGGCCGAGGCCTGTTTTCCAAGGCGGAGTCTGTAGCAAACTAGAGGTTCGGCCAGTAGTTTGGTCACCTTTCTCGCACCGGAACGATACTTCCAGTCGAAGGTGTCAGCGGTGAACCTTCTCAGCTGCACCGCGTCAATCTCTTGGTCCCATGCATTCCTCAAGCGGTGCCGTAAAACATCGATCTCACTCTTTGTCGACACCACGGGCTTGGCATAATATGATAAAACAGTTTTGTCCGGGAATGTCTCCGGCACTCGGACAACCTTGTGCTTGGTCTGGAAGTAGCCGCTTTCGTTCTCCTCGAGCTCATATTGAAGTCTTTCTCTCCACTCGCTCAGCCGCTCCTCCATGTCGGGACCATTGGAATCGATGATCTCCAACAAATCTTCTCCGAAGCCCGCTCTGGCAATTTCGCCGGCCAGTTTGCTGCCACATTTCGGAACACCAGAGGGAAGGTAATCACCACCGCTTAGCATCGCAAACAAGATCATGCCTGCACGATCCAGCATCGCATTCGAAGGCGAGTTGATCAACATATTAGAAGGGTACGCAGCGCTGTCCATGCGATAGCATGTGACATGGGTCGCCGCCGCATTACCCGTACCGCTCTCTTTCGAGAAATTCATTACTGTAAACGTTGAACCAAACATCAGAGCATCAACGTCGTTGCTCATAACGGCATCAACCACTCCGACTTTTTGCAGCCTCGCGCACTCAGCTTCAGCCTCTCCGGGCGCATCGTGGCGTGGAAACCGGAACAAATCCACCATGATCTTCGACAGCCGAATGATCGGCGCACTCCCGTAACTGCGCGCGGCCACCGCGCGACCTCGTTTGAAAGGTGGCTTATGCTGTCCATCATATACAAAGAGCGGATGGATGGGCAGTGCCAGGATTTTCAGCAGCCGGTAGAATAAAGTGCGCAATTCGGGGTTTCGGCCGCCCCGACCGGCTTGCACCTGGAAGAGCCAGATGGAGATGTCCACTGCGACACGAATGGGTCTTGCATTGCGTTCCAAATGTCCTATCGCCAACCTGGACAAAGAAATTCGCTCTCCAGTACCAATCGCTTGGATAAGGCTTTAGTGTTGCTTAAAATTAGCAAAGAGGGACTGGGAGGAGTTGGTGGTTGACATGTCTATTTCTCTCGTGCGCTCACGTGCAGACGGGGAAAACGGAGATGGATTTGTTTGTCCTTCCTCGAGGGGAATCGGCAGCACGGAGAAAAGACGGGGGGGGGGGGTTTTCTGGTTTCACTCACCCTGGGATCCCCATTCCGACTGCGCTCTCGATTCCAGAGCTGTGTGCGACCAAAAGGATAGCCCAACCTACCACAGGCGGCACTCCAGAGAGCCACCCTGAAAGAACAGTAAATTGGAAAAGGGTAAGAGAGAAGAGAGGCCGACCGAACGGAGATGTGTTGTTGTTTTGACGGCGACCGACAACTGGGCGATTGGCGCGGCCCGATGTAGATCCGCCCGCCTTTGGAGATTCATGCGCTGTGTTGCTGCCCGCTCAATCAATCGCCTCGCTGCTTTCCCTGTCGCATTTAAGTCGGCCAATTTGCTCAATTGGCCCAAGGGATTGATTCACGGCTGGCTGACTGCCAAAAGGTCTTCCAAGTTGAAAGTCTCGCCGCAAAGGGAAGCATGATCGCTGCGTGTGACCCTCGGACCTCCAAACCTTCCCCGCGCTGTTAATTTGAGGAAAGAAGCCAGTACAACAAGAACGACATTAACGAACGACGCCCGGATTCCCCTCTAAGGAGGCTCAAAGACCACCTAAACCATGGCTAGCTCATCAATCACCAGTTCTGGATATGATGACAACAAGCGTCCCTTTTCCATGAGCAGTCTGCGCGGGACTCCGTCCTCCCCCCACACCCCGCAACATCACCTGCGATCCAACAACTCCTCCTTCGCCAGCACCACATCGAGCACTTCCTTCCGCGGCGAAGAAGATGCCATCATTTTTGAGCTTGGCGCCCGCTGGCTCCGGGCTGGCTTTGAGGGTGAAAGCGTCCCAATGTGTGTGGTAGGCTGCGGCCCCGAAGAATGCCGCCGCGTGGGCGACTACCGCGGCTGGTTGAAGACGAACAACCCAGATACCGACCCGGCACAGTCGCGCCCGCTTGTCAACCCAGAAGACTGGGCGAGCGCCTACGAGCTCTGGAAGATGGACCTTCGGGGGGCCGACCTGGGCCTTGTGGAGGACAAGATCGAGCGGGTGTTCCGAGAGACCTACAACAAATACCTGTTGACGGACGCGGGCACGTCGCGACTGGTGCTGGTGCTCCCCGCCATCATGCCGCACCCGTTGCTGTCGGCCATGCTGTCGACGCTTTTCAGTCGGTGGCGGTTCCCGAGCATCACGTTGTTGACTAGTGCTACGATGGCGGCGACAGCGGCCGGGGTGCGCTCCGCCCTGGTGGTGGATATCGGCTGGGCGGAGACGGTGGTCACGGGGGTGTATGAGTATCGCGAGATCGCCATCAAGCGGAGCACACGGGCTATGAAAGCCCTGCTGCAAGAGACGGGTCGAATGCTCACAAGTATCCCAACGGCGCGGCGAGGTGTTGTCTCGCAATCAGCACCGGGCGACAGTGGAATATCGGTCCGCTTCGAGTTCTGCGAAGAGGTCGCCAGCAGATTTCTATGGTGCAGGCCCCGGGAGAGTCCCTCATCAGCAGATTTGCAGCAGCAGCAGCAGCAGCAACCACAACCCAACGACAGCGAAACCGAGCCCACCACACAACATCCCCCACTCTCTTCCCTCTTGCAACGGACAGTGGAGATCCCGTCCCCCTCGAACCCAGGATCTACCTACATCAACCTCCCCTTCTCCACGTTCAGCGAACCCGTCGAAAGCGTCCTCTTTGCTGCTGGTACAGCAGACTGCGAGCTCGACGACGAAGAAAAGCCTCTCCCGCTCCTGATCTATAATGCCCTACTTGCCCTGCCGCCCGACGCCCGCGGCACCTGCATGTCACGCATCATCTTCACCGGCGGCGGCGCCAACATCCCCGGCATCCGCCAACGAATCCTGGCGGACGTTGCAGCCCTTGTCGCCGAACACGGCTGGTCGCCCGTCCGCGGTAAAGTCATTGAACAACAACGACGCAAGCTTGCTAACCCCCGAATCACCCCTTCATCTCAAGTTCAAGCCTCCCCTCAAAATCCAGCACCTCCTCTGACAACGGACCCCAGCGAGGAACACCACCCTGTCCCGTCGAACGATACACCCACGGAGACGAAGTCTCCCGAACCACCAACCCACCAACCAGAACCAAAGCCAGACTCAGCCACAGAGACCCCCAAGCAACAACAGCAGCAGCAGCAGCAGCAGCAGCAAATCCCCGAAGGCCCCCCCAAAACCTCGGACGAAGAGAACCTCGAAGACCCCATCGAGCAGAAAATCCGGCGGAACAACCGCGACCGCGACCGCGACGCGCTCCCGCCGTCCGTACAGGGGGTGCTGCGCGAGGTCGAATCGCTGGGCCCCTGGGCCGGGGCGAGCTTGACCACCAGCCTCAAGATCCGGGGTCTGGTGGAGATCGAGCGCGAGAAGTACCTTCAGCATGGTCTTGCGGGGGCAACTCGCGACTTCGAGACCCACGGGCACCACGTCCCCGATCGGCGGTCGGGGTTGAGGGCCGGAGGCGGCGGGGATCGGTCGAGTTGGACGCTGGCGGGATGGGGGCAGTAGACTTCATCGGTTACAGTCGGTCCTCGTTTGCATTAAATTTCTTAGCACTGACTGCGTTGTTTGTATACCCATTTCCTTCTACAGTGCTGTGTACTCCGTTGATTAGACTTGAGCGTTTCCTTTAATCTATGAATAAGTAGGGGGTTTATCCTCTTTTGAGTGGGACGATGAGGTCGATGAGCTAGAGGGCTTAAGGATGAGTGTTGCAACCTACGGTGACTAGTTAGACCTAAGTTGGAGGTCCCTAAGATCATTTTATGTACATGGTTGCAGAGATTCTACATCAAAAAGGATAGTTTCAAGAGCCAAGGAGGTAAGACCAAGTGTCATAGAAAGATGCCTCGAGAAAACATTGTTCTTTTTGGCGTCGCTAAAAAAGAAGAATATTCAAGCAATCAAGCAAAACTTGTTTTCGCCAGCCCCGCAGCAGCAGCAGCAGCAGCCTAGACGGTGCCGAATCGGTAGGTGGCATAGTTGACGGCCGGGCCGGTCTCAGGCGAGTAGATCTGATCCGACAGCTGGCCCCACTCCGGGTTGTTGATGCCGTCGATCCAGCCCTCCGTCTCGATCACCAGACAGCCGTACTTGTTGACGTACTCGGCGCCGTCGATGCCCTCTTCCTTGTTGAGCTTGATCTGGGAGTCCTTGATGGGAATAGTGCCGTTCTGGCCGTTGCAGGAGTAGATCTGCAGGGCTTGCTGGTTGGTGGCGACCTCCAGGCTGATGCCGGTGGTGCTGGAGTTCAGGCGCACGATGGGTACGATGGAATTGGGGGCGGTGTACTGCGTAGGACGGTCGACAATGAAGCAGTTGTCGTACCCGGTGCAGTTGGAGCCGCAGAGGTGAACGGCCTCGTCGATGTCCTGACCGACCAGTTTGCCTGCAGTGAAGTCCGCAGAGCCATTGTAGGCGGTGTTGACGTCGAGGATGCTGCCGTCAGGAATCAGGATCCCGTCGGTGCCGATCAGGCGCTTGGAGAGAGGCAGTTGGAGCCAGGTGTCGTCGAGGATGGTCTCATTTTTGAACGCATTCAGATTCCAGTAGATGTGGTTGGCAAGCATGATAGGGGTGGTTTCCGTCAGAGCCAGAGCGACCAGTTTGGTGGTCAATTGGGGCAAGCCCTCTGGATTCTCGTTGGTGGCCTCGGTCTGGACACTGAACGTGGCATGGGTGATCACATCGCCCGGAAAATCCTCAAAGGCACGGTCAACCAGAGTGAAGGTGATGGACGAGTTGGAGTACGCGGTGACGGTCCAGTTGCGGCCATCATAACCCAGTGGACCTCCGTGGAGGGTGTCTTTGCCGCCATTCTCGTTCTCAGGAATATGATATTCCTCGGTGCCAATTGAGAACGTGCCGTTCTTGATGCGGTTGGCATATCGGCCGACAACGGCCCCAAAGAAAGTGCGGTTGGTCTCCGTGTCTTGAAGGTACCGCTTTGGATCATCGTAGCCTACAACCACATCCTGGAAATTCCCATTGCGGTCTGGGACTTTGAGCGATGTCAAGCGTGCACCGTAAGGGATCAGAGTTGCACTGATGTTCTTTGCACTGATGGTGTAGGCCTTGAATGGGTCTGTTGTCGTCACTGCCACTGCAGCCTGGGACAGTACAGGCAGCCCATAGAGGGCGGTGGAAAGGTAGCTCTTGAGATGCATTCTGATTCCGAGTAGAGTGGTGACCGCAAGGCACAGGCAGCAGTACAGGAACAAAATCCGGGGAGTGATACGGGCAGGGCAGAGGGTGGAACGGAAACAACCGAGCAGCTGGGGAATTCCCTGGCGGGTTGTGGAGGAAGGTCCCATCGTTCTATTTAACTACTCCACATTAGGGCTCTTCTACCTCATGATGGCGCGCCTGACCGCCGGCGGAGGGGGCGGGGGTGGCAGCAGCACGCAGGAACTGGGGTAGGAATGCCGCTACTGGTGCTCATGGTTAGCCCATGTCGTCAATTGTCCGACGGGGGGGGAGGCATCGTCATCTTACCCGCAGATTGGGGACGGTGTAAAAGTCAACCTGTCAGGGGAACAGATGCCAAGTATGTGGAGAGCTAATCAAGCTACACCTCGAAAAGCCAAAGCTCTGTTGCCCGGGGGGTTGGGGGATTGGGGGATTGGGAGCAAGGGTGACGGGAAAAGTTGGTCCGCGTCTGACCACCTTAGCTCCAGATCTAGAGATGACGCGAAAGCCCGGGATGCAAAGTGAGGGGGAGGCGGGAGAGGAAGATGCAAGCGATGATGAGATCAGACCGGAAGGAGAAAGGTAGGAATTGGTAGAGTAGAGAGCAGGGATCGTGACAGTCACGGTAGTTAGTCTAGTAGTGTAGGATGAAGCCACGGGAATGGAGCAAATCAGCCTAAGGGACAGAAAAGGGGGTCCAAGCCACGGGGTGAGTTAGTGCCACTTAGTGGTGGAAGGCACTAGTCCGGTTCGGGCATATTCCGGTGGGGGAATTGGTTTGCGGGGAAATGGCAAGCGTCCCGTCGATCATCTAAGCTTGCGATGCTTACATACACCTCCTCTGTAGTTAACGTTACTACCTATGCCACATGTCTGCTCCCCGTAAGGTACTCTACTCTGGTCTACCCGGGTACTCTACGCTCTCTGACCCATGTTGTTGCGGATTTACGTTGACAAGCTTCGGTGCAGTGCCGATTGCCGAGCTGGGCACTGGTCAGTGAATAGTGTAGTACTCGAGTACCAGTATACCGGTTAAACCATGGCGTGATGTTGCATGAGGCTTGAGCTAGCCTGTAAGCGAGTGGTCTCTCTTCCAGCAAGTCGAATAAAGGATCTGGTTATAATATAGGTAGGTGGTGAGCTATCCGTCGAGGCGTATGCATGGGAAGCTATTGGTAGCCTGAGGCATCAGAATGGAAAGGAACAACCTACCGCCCGCTTACCTAGTGCCTAGTTCCTCAGGCCTCCAAAAGTCCGCCCTGCCTGATCGGGAGACTTGTTTATGTTATGCGTGGATAAGCACGCAAATTCCCCCCTTACCCTGCCCTTAGATCTACAATTGAGTCTACTCTGGACTGTGAGAAAACGCCTTTGGCTTCTTATTTGTTGAATTTCCCCACGAAATGTCGACCGCCAGATAGCGCCCGACGGTGGTGTATCCTCTCTTTCAATGAGACGCGACGGGCGGACTCGAGAGTCGCCCCTCCCATGGTCTGCGAGCTGCGTTCATAACCCGATATGTCCTCTCGCACCTCGAGTTCCTCCTCTCCCGACATTCTTGGGCCATCTGGCGATAGTGATTATCTAATCTCCTCGCCCTTCAAACCGTTCACTGGTCGTCAGAGCTTCATGTCGCCAGCTGACTTCAACCTCCTCCAGAGTCCGCGAACGACGAAACGGCAGAAGCGGTCGCGGCTCAACCTCACACCTGGCGCCCATTCTTTCGAGTTCAACGATGTCGTTCTTCCCGCTTCGCCCAACCTCAAACCGAATAGAAAACAGAAAGCTTCATCTCCCGATAAACTCCAGTCCGACGGGAATGTCAGTCCGTGGAGGATTCGCGTGACTTTGGAAGCGACGCAAGACCAAGAGAACAACAACGATCACGGAAGTCCCACGCCAAAACGTCTGAGACCATCGACCATGGTCACAAAAATACCACTCAAGGATGAGTCCGAGCAGACACCACGGAGGCGTAGAGGCCGTCCAAGGAAGTCCGATACACTACTACTCGATGCGATACCAGCCGCAGGCAGCCCCGGTCATACCCCAGGTCCGCCCGGGTCTGCGCAGAAGCGAAAACGCGGTCGACCGAAAAAGACCCCGCTGAAGGAGGATGCGGTCACGCGACGCGAGCGGGATATAGGAACACTAGACATGGATACTCCGACCGCTGAGTCTCGATCGCGATGGAGTCCTCTGAACCTTGCTGGGGACGCAGGGTCGGATGAGGACGATGGTGGATCCCCCCAGGACGAAGAGAGGGTCGATATATTCGACGATGAACTCTCACCGGAGCAGTCTGCGGTGGTCAATCACGATAGCACTACTCCACGGGCGACATTTGAGCCCACATACGATACCCCACAAGTTGATCATCTAGACAACGAAGAATACAACTTGAACTCCACCCCATCTAAGATGCCGTCTCCCGTACGGGAATTGCAGTCCAGCTCGTCTAAAAGCACGTTGCATGCCGGTCATACACCCAGACCGCCGCGCCTATACCCTACCCCAACGACATCTTCGCCGGTCGCGGGAGAGGAAACAGTGGCGCAGTCCCAACGAACAGCTGCACCTAGCGGCAATCGCCGTACCCGTACATCATACGGCAGGAACGATCCGACGGACGAGCATAAAGAGTTCGACTCGATTATGGAAAGTGAAGGATTCAGTATGGTCTCCCTGGATACTCTTCCATCAGCCAAGCAACATGGCCTCGGTGGCGATAGCAATTCGAAGATCGCCAAGAATGCTCTCAAGCCGTTCCTGAAGCGAGAATCGAACGGCGTCCTCAGGCAGAGAACATCACTCGACCCTGAAACTCATGGCGGCAGTAAGCCCGTCTCTCACGCAGAGATAGAGCCAACACTGGAGCAACAGGTAGAAGACCACCATCGCACGCGCATCGCTCACTCCGTCGAATCTAATACCTCAATGCAACACGCATCAGATGGTAGATCAGCCTCCACAAGAAGCATCCGCCCTTCCTCTGCCGTTCCGACATTGCGTCCTGTCCAAGAAGGCCAGAGGCCATTACTCAGACTCGTCCGCATTATACGCGCCGGTATTGCTTTACAAGGTCCTCTTACAGAACTGAAGGAGGGGAAGCAGCGAACCTTACAGTATTCTGACTCCGCTCTAACCGCAAACCGACAACGCCTGCAACTTCTTTTCCAGGATCTGAACCCCCAGTCCCAACAAGTTCTGCAGGCAGGCTTGGCCTTCGGACAGCAACTTGCGAAGCAGAGACAAGTGGAACTAGAAACATACCAACAGTCGCTGGTCGCAGACGCCAAGACCAATGCCAGAACTGTATTACAGAGCAGAGAAGCCAGTTTTTCAAAGTCACCTCAGCCGGCGCTGAGTGCGGCAGATTTTGATACTCCCGGCTCCGTCATGAGGCGACGGATGGAGGAGTGGCAACGTGAGAGGGAGGCCATCAGTCGGGAAATTCAGATGGCGAATTCTAGTCAAGTCATTGTCATCGACAGCGACAGGAGTGACCAATCAGACCTTGCAGCCGAACAAGACGAAGAGTGGAACGAGGATGACGGCTTCGATAATGAACCCGAAGAGGCACCCAGCCAGGATGGGTACGTAGAGGCAGAGCAAGCGAACGAGGAAGATGACGACGAGGGTTATGAAGACATCTGGCAGCAGGAAGCAATGGAACAAGGCAACCAATCACATCGCTTGTCTATGCTTGACAATGATAAAAATGACCTGCACCCTAGGCAGGATGAGTCGAGCCCATGGAAAACTGGCTGGACCCCGGCCCGCAGTCAGACGGGGCGACTATACTCTCCGGCTCACTGGACCAAGGAGCAGGACACAGTGCCATTTCTCGGTCGTTCGCGGGTCAAGCAGTTGCGCGAGGAAAATGTTGACCTCACAAATTTGTATCGAGGAGATCCTACCCCGAAGCGTCGCCGTTACTACTATGGAGAAGGTAGTCCTTCGAGTGATGCGAGCCAATCACAGTCTGAAGGTGGTTCGCCATCAAACCAAGCATCTCACAGGCAAGGTGTTCACGAACATGCGTCTGAACATGATCGGCTGTCAGAACACTCGATAGAGCTGAGCTCGCACAGTGACTTGGAAGAAGGGACGTTTCAGATAGATCCCACCACTAGGTTGGAGATGGCCAGGCAGAATAGTGGACGAGAAAACATGAGAGACGATGTTGAAAGTCTTGCCGATGCCGCTGCAGCCGAGGGACAATACTTTCAAGCTGCAACTGACAACACCCCCGATCCTCCACGACGAGCCAGCCCGGACAACCAAGCATCATCCTGGTTTCAAAAAATCACTAGCCTGACACCTGGATGGCTCAAAGCGCCCAAGTCTTTCCGGCCAGCTTCCCCAAGGGAGGAAAACCCAGTTGTATACGAGGAGGAAGCAGTAACCACGACAAAATCAAGACGCGCTCGTGATGAGTTTGAGTCGAAACGCTTGGAGGGCGTCCCAGGACCATCATCTCACTTTGCAGAGCCAGGAGATGAGCAACAAACCTCTCCGGATCGCAGATCTTATGGATCACTGGACGATGCGCGGGACCCTTTTTACGAGGAAGTGAGGGAGATGAGGCACAAGCGGCAAGCAACTCGTTACTCCGGGCACTTTTCCAATGATCATTACCGTTTGTTGCATAACCTCTATCGCTTGTCTAAGAAACACCCTGAGCGCTTCCCTTATTATCCGGCTCCTGGTCGGACCGACATTATTGGAGATTGGATCTGGACTTCAGACGGGGTCTTTGGAGTCCCAGTCACGGAGGATCAGTTTGCGATCATCGACAGGTTCGCACAGCAAGTCTCTCGTGACGACATCAGGGCCGGCGGTACAGGACAGATTACTTGGACAGAGGCCGACTTGCATAGAAGATTGATCAGCATTATCATAGGCGAACAGATCAGAAAGGAACGGCGACCTATGCGCTACAGGGATCATCCGGGGATAGGCAACTCTCAAAGCAGGGACACAGTCTATGAGACGTGGCGCAGATAAAGGCCCAGAGTTGCAGGCTGCTGGTCACTGACGTGCAAACCCCGATGCACAGATTTTATGGAACTCAAGACTCCGCTGGCACATTGACTACTGTACGCTGCACTGACTTCTATTCTTGTTGCATATTATCGGGTCGTTACGGAGTGGCAAAGCCGCGACCGGATCTTCTTGGGTTCGCATTGAGCTGGCACGCTGACTTTTCCATCATTGACTTTTCTTTTGGCGCTGTTCTTGTATAGCACGTACTTTTGTACATGTACTATACCCCCTTTGCTTGTTTGGGTTCTTTTTTCTTAGGTTGGGCTTATGGAATTGGCGGAGGACGAGTCAGCTGCCAGAGAATTCTTGCCTCTTATTACAATTTGGGTTGAATTACTGTGACATCATTGGTGTATGGGATTTGACTTTTCGCGTTGCAGCGTGTCTTACAATCTGGGTCGAAGACCTTGTTCTGTTTGTCGACTTACCTTGCGACTACCATGTATAGGAGGGAAAAGCCCAAGTATGTACTCCGTACGTACATTTGACAAATTCTTCTCGTGCGGAGGGTGATTCTGCCGAGTCGATTGTTTGCCCTGCAACGGTTACCTTCCTTTCTTCTGAGCAATTCCATGCTGTTCCCCGATGGAGTCAGTGTGTGTACCACCCAAGGCCGGACCATGTGCCACGTTTCCTTGCTCCCCAAGATGCAGTCACTGAGGTGACACAAGGATTCGTAGGGTCGATGACATGCCTGACCAGTCCCACTTGGTCTGTGATTGGATGCAGTTATTGTAGTTTCGACTGCGCTTCTGCAGGCATAATGATGGGTGCCAGCCAAGCACACACAAAGAGACGAGACACACGAGTTCTAGCCCCATTCACTTTCCTCTATCTCAAAGCCTGAAATGGGGGTTGTGCGTGTATGTCTCTCTTATGGCGCCTAATTGAGAAAATTGCGGGTCCTTTCGCGTTGAATCTGTTGAGATGCTGCAAAATGATGTCCCGTTCAGTCGGGTAATCCTGATATTCGAGCAAGCCGTGGGTGGACGTTGAATCTGATATATAAGAAAAGGGGTTTCCATACGAGGGAGAGAATGGAAGAGGAAGTGATTCATATCTCGGTGCAGACACAGGGCAAGACCCAAGTCACACGCGAGACATCTGAACCCGGGCACGAGGGTTCCTTGCAGAAGTACCTCAGGCTCATTAGGTTTTGTTTTCCCGTTCCCTCTCTCTCTTGCTCTCCCAGCAGGACCCTGGCCAAGCGAATACAACAGTTCACCGTGGCCCGACAAACGAGACGCACACGAGACGCACGCCCCCAGACAGGGAACGTCATCACCCTCCTCCCCTCTGCTCCACTGCTCTTTGTCCCTCTCCTCTTCTTCCTTCAGGTCATCTTCTTCGTGGGCTGTTCTTATATAGTCCACAAGATGGGGGTCAGCAACCCTGTCAAATACGTCCTGGGCCTGTCCCTTTTCACCAAACGCCCGGACCAGCGGTCTCCGGCGGCGGCAGCGGTGTGGAAGGGGAAGGCCATCGACTACCACGGACAGCATCATCATCAGGAGATCCGCTGGGGCGGTGCCGTGCAGGGTCCAGATGACGATGAAGAGTTTGTCGCTGCAGCTGTGCACATGGCGGTGAGCGAATCCGACGGCAGCAGATGCGGCGGAAGCAGTAGCCGGAACAGTAGCGACAGCAGCGGCAGCAGCAGCAGCAGCAGCAGCAGCAGCAGTAGTAACAGCATCCGCAACCCTCACAGACGCCAGTATGGAGTCGTGCGCGTCGTGAGCTGGGCCAGTCTCGTTGGCGAGCGATGTCGGTGGACGATGAGACAGGAACGAGAATTGGCGATTGCCGAACATGAGTTGGCTCGGTGCCAGAAGGCCTGGAGTTCGGAGCAGGAGTTATGGCTGACTCAGGTGCGTTTCTTCCAACTGATTAATCCTGTGCTCGTTCTTGCCCAATTCCCATTTCTCCCATCTATACCGAGCCAAGCGCTGGAAAAATAATTTTCTTCAAGGTTGGTACCTGAAATACAAACTAACCAGTAATCAGATCAAGGCTCTGCACGAGGAAAAAGAGGCCCACGAAGAGTTTCTCCATCACCGCGCAAAGCAGCAGGACGAGGAACAGCAGCATTTTCGCAAATCGTGGAATCGTCGACGGTCCCATGAGGAACCGTCGCAACATCCCACCCAGCCGCATCCACAGCCACCGCAACGGATGGCTTCGACGCATCGAGCGAACAGTAAATTGCGACGCGGCATTCGGCGGATGGGATCATAAGCCCTCGACGCTGTCTTCCTGAACAATGAACAGGAAAACACACAAAAGAGGTGAGTTTCCATCATAGCTGGGGCTGGCGCGTGCGCTCCCCTCCTCCCTCCCAAACAAACATGAAACGATGATCCATTTCTGACAGGTCTGGTTTGACAGACTAAAATTCTAGAAGCCGATCAGAAAATAGAAAAGAAAAAAAAACACAAGGCTTCAAAATCTTACGGACATGTGACGAACGCTCCGTTCCTAATATAATTGCGATCAGCCCTGCAGGTTCGATCCCTCCTTTCCTGGATGAAAAGGGGGACGGCGGCGGTGATGGAAAGTGTCGGGATTTTCACGTCGATGCATGATTTGACTAGCTTGGAGAGACATCAGTGTCGATTCTTTCTCCTTCCTTCTTCCTCTCTCTTTGATTTGACTTTTCTTTTCTTCTTTTGGGGGGTTTTTAGTCTGCGGATGGTGAAGCAGTCAGACTACGCCCTGCACATACGATTTGTATTCTCGACCCGCGCCTCCAGTGGAGGAAGGGGAATCATCAGACGACCTGCGATCGTCTGACACTATTTTCTGTCTGGGACAGTGAATAGGAACGGGGAGAGAGAAGGAGCAAAAAGCACATGCGAGAATTTCTTTGCATACTATACTTCGAGCACTCCGTTGTGCCTATCATGGATGTACTACGTACCCCACTGTATCTTTTTCTTTTCTCTGTGCATTCTGCATTTCTTGTCGTCGCATGAAGGAAAGAGACGATCTCAGGTTGCACTGCATCATTTGTCAAACTCCGATCGATTTTGGTCTCTATCTGTCAGAAGTAGTAGTACTACTGTACGGAGGTACATTTTGTCCGAGATCTTTCGATAATAATTTTTCCATTGTTTGTTCAGAAAAGCAAACCGCAGAGAGACAGATCGCGTGGCTGCCACCAACCGCGCGCCTTCAGAGCATGGGTTTCCAATCCCGGAGCCGGAGTAGTTTGAACACGGAGTATGTACAGTATCGCGACAGAAAGTTTGCTTTCTCAGCGAAATGGGTAATTGTGAGTGAACACATAACTTATCAAGAAATCTAAAGAGAAGGGGAAGATTGTTTCGGTCGACTAGAGATTCGTTCTGGGCCCGCATCCGATCAATCCTCCCCATGGTTGTCTTGGGTTTGATTTCCAGTCTGCAGGGACAAAACACAGAGGATCGCACCTCCAATGGCTTGCTTGATTCCAGACAATCCCTGACTGAAAGTGCCCGGGATTTTGAGGGCGGAGCTGCCCCGGCGGACCGGCGAGGACCGATCGCATTGAAGATAAGGGACTTGGTGACTTATACTGCACATAGTACTCCGTACTCCGTTAAAAAAAAAAGTTGGAAATGAAGAACCAGGCTAGGTAATCAACGAATAGTCAATCGACTTGACTAGTGCTAACCGGTAGCAGCATACCGAATGGAGGGTATGGTATCTACAGTACTTTTGTAGAGCCACCTAACGCACTAGTCAATAGACCCGTTGTGCTCCATAGAGCATGGAGATAAGGTGGAACAAAGTCCTAATCTTCTCCAGACACTGGATCTTCGCGCAGGGACCACACACCCACTTTCACCTGAGACGTTGATGTTGTGAACTGTGCATAGTGGTGGTTTGATATTTGTTTCGGGAGGGACATCTACTGTACTGTACATCTCAATTGTAGAGCTTCATGGATCTATCAAATCCCGGAGCGCAGAAGTCAGCTAGACTACTATCTTGCCTACTTCCACCCCCCTGTCCGTGATGGCTGAAGGGGTAAGAACCCAAAGCAGGCAGGGCTTATCATGGTTTCATTCTGACTAAATAGGCGCATTTTCATGAATAAAGTCGACTGTCAGAGGCATGACGGCAGAGCTGATAAGCATTCGTCTCTCGGATGCAGTGACGAATGGGCGGTGCTGATAAGAATTCCCTGGATAGCGGAAAGTTTGGTGATTGTTGAGCTTTGCATGTTTGAAGTACACCGTAGTCTTCTCTTCAATGTGTTCAATTGTCATATATTTCCTTTTTCTTTTGTCTCAAATGGACCACTTTTTGAGTATTGTGGCGCTTGTTGGTCCCTCGGGACCTGGTGGTTACCTTTATCAGAGGCTGTAGTGTCTGCCACGCTTCTGCCACATCCATCCTTCACGCTGTATGTAAATCACAAGTGGGTGTTCCAGCAGGAATTACCGACTCTCTACAGACGCCCATCTGAGAGCCTTTTCTGGATCCTTTGCGCCACGCCACGTTTCTTGTTCCGGCATAGGGAGCAAGCCTAGCGATCGATAGACAGACGCGCAACCCTTGCTGGCTTCCTCTTTTCGGGGGATTTGTGTTGCAGAGGGATTGACAGACGAATGACGGGGATGATACATCAGAATGGAATTGTTACTGGTCGAATCGACATGTACTGTAGGTATATATGAATGTAGTCAGCAGTGAGGCAGCTGGTAGTCAAAGTCGTCAATCATTTGAATCATTTGGATCATGGAAAGGTGACCGTGTTGGGACTAGCGCTGGTTATCCATTGATTCTGGAAGGTCTTCTCCGGCTTCTCCTTATCCATTCTCCTCCTACTTCCCCCGTCCCCATGTCGTTTGCCTTATCGGCATCGCCATCGGAGATACGGACGAGACAAGTAAGCCCACCCGATGAGAGAGAACAATAGTCATGCTTTGCCATGCTTTGCCATGCTAAAATTCACGCACTCACGTAGTGAGCCGAAGTATATCGTCATACCGGCCCGGTTCCGTGACTTGACTCGCGGCCAAACTCTGTCCTTGTATCCCTCCTTTCTGAGCCTCGCATCCTTTCCCCACTCATAGACGGATACTCCGTACAACGAACGACCAAGGTTCTTTGTACCGAGTATGAACCGTTGCCGCACTGTTATGGTGATCCCTGCCACCTCGCAAGCTCGAGCGCTTCCTGCAGTCACTGGGGTGGCCCTTCTAGTGCCTTGGTCAGCCATCGTCCTTCTACACTACTGACTACAGTGCTTGTTTCTCATTGCTCTGGTGGTCATAGCGGCTTAGAGCATAGACCAACCCCAGTGCCAGTCACATGGGATCATGATCCCCAGCATCTAGGTTACAGTGCAGCAAGAGCCCCGGTTCGCTTCCCCCGTGAACACTGAGTGAATGGATGAGAGTGAGGACTCCCCTCTTCCTACTCCTCTTTCGTTCTTCGACCTCCTATGATCATTATGACTATTGATTGGAGCCTTCCAATAATGGCGTGGGGAGTCCCCCTTGCTGGTTGATAAGCCTCGTGTCCACCAGTAGGTTACCCATCCGTCCTCCGCCGACTATATCCCCCGATATCTAAGCCTATTAAGTTTGATGTTTATTAGCATTTTCAATGCCAATTTATTTTTATTTTTATTTTATCTTTCAACCCTTTTGGGCTTGTCGTTGCACGCCTCTTGATCAAATTCCTTCGTCTTGCTTTTCTCTCTCTCTCTCCATTGATCTTCATTTTCCTGGTTTGTTCATTGCCCAAACGCCTTCATGGCAACCACTTACAGATATCTGCATTGAGACATGTTCGTCCTACATGAGTGTCGCCGGAAATAGTATCCTTATCACGCTCCCCTTTTCTCCTCCTCTGCTCCAAGTGGTTATATTAGATGTCCGCCCCCGCCTGTGGGGAAGCTTCGTCCTCCCACGACGAGCCGGATCGCCATGAGTCCGAAATGTCAGCCCCCGTCACCTCACTGTGGTGGCCCGAGGATCGGGTGAAAGCGACCCTCTGCCCCGAATATGTCTTCGGCCAGCTGCCTTCGAATGTCCTGCACCGTCTAGTGGCCCCGCTGCCTTGGGGAGAGGGCCTGACGAGCGAATCCTATCTCGACTGGATCATCGCCAAGGCTGGCAGGCTCTTTCTCATTCTTGTCGACATCGACATCCCCGATCGGATCTTCGCGTTAATAGACGAGTCTCTGGATGACTCGGATTTACCATTCTCGGCCTCCAGTGTTAAGCATCTGCCTCTCTTCGCGGACGGCCCAAACCCCGACCTCGAACACAGGTTCTTCCTGGCGCAATGGCGGTTCATCGTGCGCGGAATTGCTGCAGGTGACCATGTGAAGTACACTCAAAACGAGGGCGTTCCGGTGGAACTCCTCCGTACGGGAACATCACTGGTAAGGGAGGGTGTCGAGAAGGTGGTTCTAGCCGGCGCGGCGTGCCGTATACTCCTGCGAACGCAAGTCACTGTCGGCGGAGCACCGCACTTTTTTGAAGAGGATGAGGTATTGGAGGAGATCCGCTCTTTGAGGAGGTTGGCCCATGACCACGTTTATTCCATCTATGCATCCTACTTCGTGGACAACACGGTCTGCATCCTCTTCTCTGGAGTATACGAACGCACCTTGATGTCGTTCCTCACTGACGTGCCTCAACCATTCAAACGGCTTCCGAAAAGCAAGCGGCGGGAGATATTGGTCAATTGGCCGCATTGCTTGGCCGATGGACTGTCTTGGCTGCATGCGCATAGCCATGCACATAGCGTCATCCGTCCGTCGAACATCCTGGTCGATGCTGAATTCCGAGTCTATCTAGGTCAATTCGAGGCGCTCGACACCTTGCTGTCGCCGGCCAAGCTGGATGACGTCGAGTCGTATCAGTATGGCTCCCCAGAGCGCTGGGTGCGCTCGGTCAGTGTTCAGAACACCGACATAACGAGACCGTTGGTCAATCTTCCATCTGGGAGCCGTTCGGCTCGGAAGCAGTCGGCCTCGTCAACCACACGCCCGTCTTTCCTGAGCTTGTCTCGCCTCCGCAGCTCTCTGCCGTCTGAGCACGAGACGGACAGTCCACGTGCAGAATCGGTCACCTCGCAGGGTACTGCCATACGCATTGGCCGGCAAGGGTCTTCTTCCTCGCGAGTCTCCTTCACCCAGTCATCCTCTTCCGGGTCCAGTACTGGAAGTGTCCGCAAACGCGCCATCGGATCCATCAAACGGCCCATGTTCTATACACCTTCCATCACCTCTTCCAACTCCTCGGGATCCTCTTCCGCCTCTTCCGCTATATATCACCCGATCGGCTATCCAATTATAGGCACGAACGCTGCCATAGTCCAGACCTGGCAGACGCGCCAGACGGACCCGGAATCCTCCGATATCTTCTCCCTCGGTGCTGTGATACTAGACATCTTTACCGTTCTCTGCAAACGCAAGCTCTCCGCCTTTGCTCATCACCGGGGAGCCAAGAATCGGACTGCCGGCCGCGGGGGCGGCGTCGCCGATTGCTCCTTTCACCTGGACCGGAACGCCGGCCAGGTATGCTCTTGGATCACGCTCCTGGACAACGACGCCAAGAAACACAAAGACCCCATCTTCCAGGCCGTTCGGCCAATGCTCGATGTCGTCCGAGTCATGCTGAGCAGAGACCCAGCCGAACGTCCCTCCGCGTTTCAGGTCGAACAGCTATTCGCGCGCGCGATCCAGAAGTTGGACGCCGCTCCGATACACTGTACCTCTAAACTGCAACACCACGCTCCACGATCGAAGAACGCCCTGCGCGTCGGCACCAACCAGAACGCCGACCTATCCTCGAATAATCTAATTGTTCCGCGCACTGGACCGGCAGCACCGCGGTCGCCGTCCTCCTTGATCAGCTCGACGGCAAGCACGGAGTACTCCCCCACCACGACCACGAGCAACTCCGGCGGACCCGTGAGTCTCAAGAGCTATCAGCCCTCCTCAGCCGCCTCCGCCTCCGCGTCCAGCTCCAGCCTCCCCGACTGCTACCTGACAGATAGTCATGTCACCGCCGGCAGCGACACCGACCCCGAACAACATGACCGGTATATCAGTTCCAGGACGGCATCCCCATCGCCTTGGCTGGACCCCGAGTATGCATCCGGGCCGACAATGCACCATGATCCCTCGTGGAACTATAGCATCGCAATGGGGAAGAACTAGCCTTGCTCCCACCTTTCACTTATTTCCTTATGAACATAATTCCCAGCAGTGCACATATCTGTACTTCTAATATTCTTAGCACCTAGCTCGCCATCGCGCAACAATCGCCGCAGCCCCCATCCCCCATCCTTTTTTTCCCTCTGCTCTTCTCACTAGTATCTCCTTCATCATCATTACCCTTCCCTCGAAACGTTTCCTGCCGATACAGTGCAGATGCGTACTGAACCTTCAACCCACCCCCTTAATCCCGTCTTTATTCAGCCACTATCCGCCCAACTGATCTCTTGCACCTTCCACCACATATTGTATATCCCTTTCTCATATTTGACAGCCATAAGATATTCTCTACCCCTAAGCTCACCCCCATCCCCCTTACCCCCCTACCCCCCTCCCGGCGTGATGAGTGACGATGCATGGTGTGCAGGTGGAGTCTCTCGGCGTGAATTGTGAATTGTAATTGATACCTAATTCTCTTTTTGATCACCTGGCCTTTCTCTGCTTACAAAGTGAGCCGCTTTATACGTGTCAAAGATATTCCAGTCCCCACTTCCCTATGGGTGACTGACTGTGTAACTACTGTGTAAGAGTCGCCTGCATGGGAAATTTCTTCGCTTGCTCAATGTATATTTTATAGCTATGTTCCAACTGATATTGGATTGATGAGGGGTGGCCATCCAGTGGCCAACCACCCTCGGGCTCGGACTAGACGGCAATGCATGAAGAAGATTCAAAGACAAAAACAAAAAGCGAGGGACCGCGAACAATGTAGGATCGCCTGAATTTTGGGAAAGGACAACGCTGGGACACCGTAAAAAGCGAAATACCCCAAAAAACTTGCGTAACATACGTCAAATCACCATGGATCATAACCACAGCGCCAGGCCTCCGACCACCGTGCACAGAGCGAGGGACACCTTGATGGCGCGATTGAGGCTGCCCTCGCGAAGGATCGCAAAGGAACCGGCCCCGTTGCTGAGCTCGTAGGAGGGGAGGATGGTCTGCGCCGAGGACGCGGACATGGCGTCCGAGGTATCGACCTCCTTCTGCTGCCGCGGGGTGCTGTCATCCTTGGAGGAAGATAAGTCGCCGCCGGTCACCGCGCCTGTCGGTGCCGCGCGGTGGGATGGGGCCGCTTGGCCTAGGGTCGGCAGCGGCGCGCTGGGGTCGACGGCCCATCCGCCGGCGGTAGAGGCGGGACACGCTGGCGGGGTGATGGTGGCGGTGGAGGCGGCGTAGTCGGATAGAGCGACGCCGGTGGGGTTCAGAGTGGCCCATTGCGCTTTGAGGTTGTCGAAGTCCGGTGCGACGGGGGTGGGTTCGCCCTGGCGGACGAAGCCATCCTGCACGAGAGGCCCGTTTGTAGTGGCCGCGGCGGCGGCGGGTGAGTCCGCGGCCGGAGGCGGTGGAGGGCCGTAGTTCACTAGCCCGTAGTCGTTGGTCTCCTCGATCCACTCGTAGATCATCGATCCTGACCAGGTGTCCGCCATTTCGGGGCCGAAGATGGCGGCCTGGTCGCCGAAGGTCCGCGGCCGCGCGACATTGCAGCCAGTCTCTGAGAAGAAGATTGGGGCGGGGTAGCCCTCGGCTTGCTTCTGGAGAGACTCATACCCGGATTGGGTGAAGGTCGACTCCCCACACCATTCGTAAGCGTTTAGGGCGAAGAAGTCCAGTCGCTCGGCGGGGTCAGACCGACAGGCCAGGTAGTTCTGTAGCATGGGCCGCAGCTCCGCGATATCGGCTGCAGAGTAGCCCACGGGGATTGGGCGGTATCCCTTCTCGTCGCGGTGAGATTTCATGTCGCGAACGGCGGCTAGCACGTATGGCGCGGCGGCAGAGCCATCCTTGGTGGTGAGGACTTCGTTGCCGACGAAAAATCCGGCCGTGTTGTTATATTGTTGGAATTCATCCAGAACAGCTGCGAACCGGTCATATTGGGTCTGGTCCCAATGGGGCTCGACCTACACGGTCATTAGTATCACGGCGACAGGGCGGTCATGTGACCCGGCATGAGGTTCTGTAGGTTGGGAACGGACCTGGGAGATCGCTGTATCGAACGTGTCCAGATCCACAAAGAGATAGATGCCTGCATCTTCGAAGGCCTTCATGCAGCCGTCGTGGTCGGCTTCAGGGTCCACATGATAGACGCGGATTGCGTTGGTGCCCAACTCAGCCATGCGGGCCGCATCTCGCGTGCATTGAGCGGTGTCAATCAAGGGATCGTCGGGAACGAGCTGATAGGCGATTCCTAGCGCCAAGGGCACTTGCGTTAGTAAGGAGGATCGGTGAAGTGGTATTGGTAGGCCGCTGCGCTGTACCTTTTATATAGTATTGCCTGCCGTCCTCATAGAAGAATTTCGAGCCCACGGCCGAAATTGTCTGAATGGCATGTGCGGCGCGAGGCACTGATGCTGCGAGCAGCAGAGAGAGTGTCGCCAGCGACGGTGAGCAGCGTGCCTTCATTCTGTGCGAGTTGAGCTAATGTGCGTCGGCTTATAGCTGAGGGTGCTTCAATGTCGACGTGTGGCGGTCGTTCGTGCAGAATGGCTAATGTCGAGCAGATGAATGAGGACAAAGCGATTGTACCTGTCTGACAGACGAGTTTGCAACAGGAGCTTCGTGTGCACGAAGGCGAATGTGTGCTAGACCAGCTACCGGGCCAGTTATGTTCACCGAAGCAGCAGCTGCAAGGGTTCGATAGACAGTCGAACCAATTCTCCGCGATATGCAACTCGATTGAGAACAGAACAACTGAAAACACTAGAACCCAGACGTGTATCTCATGGGATAAAATCGCCTTCTTTAACATGTGATGCCATGCTGCTCAACACCCTCGCGACGCGATACCTGGAAGGTTGAGATGGCTCCCAGCCATACCGTGGCACCGTGAATTTCTGGACGGAGACATGCCTGGCAATGGTATTTCCAGTAGCATTACGTCAAAGAGCATTCGCGCAGGCCTCCTTGAAGCCATTGGTGTCGGGGGATGAGTTGGAATGCAGCGGAATGGCAGACAGGGGGCGGGGAATTAAAGGTGGAAGACAGAGGGAGTTGTCAAATGCCTGAGTTTCAAGCTGCCATACTGGTGACATGGATGTATGCAGGGTTCGCGTTGCAGCGACGCGAACAATGCTTCGGAGGGATTGACTATGCACACTCAGCATAGTCTCTGGAAGATAGGGAGAGAGAGAGAGAGAGAGAGAGAACTGAAATGCGACTCAGCAGTGCAGTATGCAGTAAGTGCAGTCCAGGAGGTAGTGAGTGTATTATTCTCCCTTCCTAATCGGGTAATTCGGGAGGGAGGAATGAACCGTCGTCGGGGCCTGGCTCTTCAGGCCATTGCACTGGAAGCAATGGAACTAAGCCGACCTCGTCCGAGGAGCGTCGGAAATGCCCGGAATGGCAGGCCGGGATCAGGTGAGCTTAGTCATTCTCCGATCTCAGACATCCCCGCCAATGGTGTTGCTGCAATGTCTCAATTGTTCCCCCCCACTGCATCCCACTGGGATAATTAAAGCGCAATCTACATGTTTCTCACCTTGAGATTCGATACCCCCCAAAAGACCCCCCCGAAAAAGGAGCAGGGGCAAAACCCACGGACCAAAAAAAGCAGCCGTTGTTCGTGTTCTTCTCGATTTGCCTCTCCGATGTCTTGGACCTTGATTTCATGTGTTGGCTTTGTTGGCTTGTGACGCCATACGTGGGAGACTATCGTGATGGCAGCGGGAATCGTGCCCAACTATCATTAACTATCTCGACTAGTTTGGTGGGCGGCCCAGACTTTCCCGAGCCAGTTGGCGGCCTTCGACTGAAATTGCCCCCCCTTTTTTATGGACCTTCTATGGACCGAGTTATTCAGAGTCAACTTTAGTCAAGGCCTGCCCGGGCAGCACGAGGGGCCACTGGGTCTGGACAACGATCGAGACCCTGGCCGATCCATGGCCAGGTAATGAGGATCACTGTGCGGACGAGGTCCGTTCCCTCCCTCCCACTGTCCACACAATTCCATTCAATTTTCCGGATCTGGTGGAAGGGCAGGAAGGATGCCAAAAATTGGCGGCAAAAGCATACAGGTACTATCGGAAGCGGCGAGCGTTGCACGCATCGAAGCTGCAGACCGGAATCAGGATATTGAACGGTCGCAGGGGTGTAACGGTGTGAAGAGATTGAGAGATAAAGGAATTGAAGGGGAAGGGGGGGGTGGATGTTGGAGCAGTTGAATTGGATCGTCGGGGGCTTGCGTGGATGACGGGGCCTCGCCTGGGTTGGGCTGGCTTTGGCTGGCTTCAAGGTCCCTTCCCGCATTCGATGCAGTGGGCATCGCTCGTCACCGTTTCATTTCCTCCTTTTCCTTTTTCATCTAACCCCCCTCTCTCTCCATCTCCCCTTGTCGCTGTCAATCGCGCTTATTATAATAATATTCATATTCGCTTTTGTTTCCCTCCCCTCCCCCCTCCCCAATCTCTCTCATCCCCGGATTTTTCTCGTCACTCATCACTGGTCGCTGTTGTGGTTTCGCTTGCTTATCAACCTCACTACTCCCCTCGAGAAATCAGTCTGCTCTGTCCATTAACTCTCCAAGTTAATTTTTTTTTTGGAACATGCTATCCGTGGTTCCTTCCTCCCTCATCATTGCCGTTTCAGGAAAGCTTCTCTGCCTGTGCTTGCCATAATTGATTGGCCACAGATTAGTTGTATGCGCACACTGTCTACCTCATCATAGCACCTCACCACGATTCATCCACAAGGCGACTCAGTGTCGCGTCTACCAAATACCCTTTTTAAATACTACGATTGTCCCCACATAGTCCACGGGCGACTCAATTGAGAACCATGTCGACTGCCAATACTGTATCGCCATTTCGCATCTCGCACCAGGACCGCGACAACCTGGGTCGCAATGAGGCTTTTCGCATGATGCGAGAACATCTCAGGCGACAGGAAATGGGCATGAAGGCCCCAAGGTATGTGACTTGAAGAGGCTGGTTGTTTCGGTTATCCAAGGGCTAATTGGGGTGGATTGTAGCTTTTGCGCCTGCCACCGCAACTCCTGTCTTGCCCAGGAACAAGAGACATTCCGTCTGCATCGCGACATCATCCACACGCTGCTTCTTCCCTTGTCTCTCCTGTATCACGAAGCCTCGCGCATCGCCGCCAATGTCCTGCCCAGTCGCAAAGGAGCGGAGGCCGACCGGGCCTTCCGGGGGGAGGCACGGAGTGCCTATGCCTGGTTACACTCGATTTTGACTGAGGAACACGATTGGTACTTGACGGAGCGTTGCCCGGCGTGCATTGTACTTCATGTGATGAATTCCGAGCCCACCATCCGCTTCATCGCCGTGGCCTGTCTCTTGTCCGACCACTTGCAAGGGACAAAGAGACGATTGCCGAGCTTTGATTTCTGGCTCAGGTCATTGGAAGCCGCCGTCCGGGAAGATCCCTTCTGGGGCGATGATTTTTGGCCGGATATCGAATACCGCGCGTATGCGCTGACCGATAGTGTCAAGGAGCTGGTGTTGCAGTGTCTGGAGCTGCAAGCGGCGCTGGATCGGCAAGACCTGCCGCCCTCAATGTCGTACCACGCCGGCTTCCACTGTGACTCGTCACGACCGGCTGTTGTGGCCAAATCGGCCAACTGCACGCCAGTCACAATCACAATGGGCGACGAACAAAAGCTGATGGCCAAGGTTACCGCCGGTCGCGGCATGCAGTCACGTCGGACCGACCGGCCTGAACGTTTCCACACTCGCCGCCACGCGGATGCTCGCAGAAGATCTGTGACGTCTTGAAAGTGCTACCTTGGTATGGTGTCATAATCAAAGTTTCCGACCTTTCGACTTGATGGTCACGAATACGAGCGATCCACCTTCCACCCATCGAGGCATGGCTGCATGACTCCGGTTCACTCTGTCAAACGGGTCGAAAGTGATTAGCTCTGCGGGAAGCATTACTCACATGCAGTTCTATGACTCTGGAGGACACTCGAGTCGAAACTCAGATCTGGGGTGGGACGTGGCGACGGGAAGCGAACAATTTGCTATCTCCCTAGATTTTGCGACCTACTCCTCTCACAGATCAACCCGCCGCATTATCACGCAAGGGATCTCTACGTGGGCTAGTCCTGCAAGGCTCATATGATTCGCATGGCAGCTATCAAGCTGTCGGCCTCTAGCCACGTACGCAAGGAGGTGATCCGCGGAGATGCACTTGTGCGGCGGGTATTCATCAGCCAGCGGGCAGGGGCGGTCCAGCCAACAATTGCAGCAAGGCTGTTGCACTACGCATTGCGATGCAAGCTCGGGAGCAATGGGCCCTGTTTAGGCGGTTAGGGATTCGAATGGTAGTCGAGTTTTATAGCCCACTGGGCAGTCGACCGATGAGTTAACTCTGAGACGCGCGTCGTAACTCAGCTTACTCTGTTTACACCAGATAGTGAAATACAGACCAATTACAAACAGTCAGTTTCCAAACTAGCCACATGTGTAAAGATTCACCTGTAATGAGTCAAGCTGTATTTCAAGCTACGGACATGCATCAACGGTGAGTCTGACTTGCTTTTGGTGCATTGAGCGACCGAGCTAACCAATGCGGCGAGCCTTTTCCAGAAGTTCCTTGCCTTATTCATACCAGGCCTTTGAAATTCAGGCTACATCTTCTCCAGTACTACTTATCTTGATGGCATGATGCTAAGCACTACATGAATGAGTACATGAATAGCCGAGATACTTCTCTTGAACGTTCCATGATATTGTGCGACCGCAGCTCTGGGCTTTCTTCCAAATGGGCCAATTCATCAAATCTTCATCCCATTGGCAAGCGCATGGCGTTCTGAAACAGGCTCCTTTAAAGGACATTATCATCCGCGCCACAGCCGAGACATGGTCAGCTTGTCCTTACATCCTGTGATGTTCGAACAGTGGAAACTGCCATTGCCAACAAACACAAAGATAAGACCACTGCTTCGGGAGCATCCTTGTTTCAAGGTCGGCTTGAACAGTCACCAACAGTGGAATTAGGGGGAGGTTCGACGCTGCTGTTGTTGTTGTTGTTGTTGTTGTTGTTGTTGGTCTGCCTGTCTCGTCTTGGAGCTACTAGGTAGGATTGTCCCTGCCTCTAGGGCGTGAGTAAGGGTATGTTATCTTGATTATGGATGGTTCCTTCCGGGTCTTTACTACACGAATTCTCGTTCGCGAGCTTGATGGTACACTGCCACTGGTGCTGTAGATGACTTCCTAGAGTGAGTCTCAGCTTCACTTATGTTGTACGCACGGCCCCCGATTCTCGCCGTATACCTACGGACTTTGGACATGAAGTTGAAGAAACGCAATGCGGGATAATCCCATCGAGGCATCCTACTTCAGATACGCAACCACTCGCAACAACATCCCTCTCTATTTCTGCCCGCTGAAGGGAAGAATCAGAGCCGCTGTTCCTCGTCACCCCTGTCTCTCTTCTTCTTTCAGACTCCTACCTTTGCCCAGTTGGCATCTGGGGAATTGTCGCCTGATGTTTGGTATATCATCTTACTTACCCTGCATGCATAACCGATGGCGTGGTTTCCCAGGATTCATGGGCACATGTGATACATTGGTTGACTTCGTCTGAGTACTGCGTTTTGTATGAGGCAGATGTGTATCTGCTTGCAGCCTTCATGCTTCCGGCTGCTACATATGTGTACGAGGGAGGGTGGGGGCTATATACTGATTTCCTAGTCATGATACGTGCCCCGGGGGTTAGCATTGTTTCCCGTTCCGAAGTGAGCAGCAGCCTCGTGGGGATGGGAGATGGGGTTTTGTTGGATAGGGTTGTCCTGAATGCTGGTGATGACGGTGATGGTTGGCTGATGAGATGATCCTCTCGAAAGCAGAATTGCAAATCGAGGAGGTCGGCAGGGTGCGCCGCCATCCATTCCCCCGGGTCCGCCGTATCATCCTCCCCCGGAGACTCTGGCGTTGGTGTTATGTCGAGCAAGGTTTGAGCTAGAGATCCTGCGGGAGAGGGGGGAAGGGCATGTGAGGGAGGTCCTTTATCTGGTCAAGTACTACCTAGGGCTGGGCACGGAGTCTGATCCATCAGGCGGAAGGAATCGTGTTGCTATATCTGTGCTTGATATGCGTTGATTACAAATGTGAGGATTTGAGGACTGTTGTCAGAAATCAGGTCTGCACTAACCGCAAAGAACATGCCGTAAGATTGAGACAGCAGGGCCATGATCCTATAATTGCAGCTCGACTAAGAAGTAACTACGGTCAGCTTGTCTTAACCCTGATCTGAAATTATCTTGTAATGATATCGAAACCCGTGAAGAACCAGGGTATAATTAGCACCGGGTCCGTAGATCCAGCATCAGCCGGATGCTCTCACCTCAGGTTATAGCTCGCAGTTCTGAGTCGACAAAGTAGAAGTAGAAAGCAAGCAACAATCCCGTCCATCATTCTCCGACACCTATACCGTCCCACAAGAACACGAAGTAGTAGAGCATTGACATCCACCTAGACCTATGATCAATGCAGGGCAAGTGAACCCCGGGAGTTGAACAATATCAAGCATAGTATAAGTAGATTCTCGGCAATTCCTGAACCCCAGCTCTCGGACTCCCTGTCCGGGGACGTGACTGCGAGTACTAACCAGTTTAATCTCTAGCAAGCCGCAAACCAACTACTGCCTCAGCTGCATGCAGCCTGGATTGACCTTAGTACGCGATTCAACCTAGAGACCGAACCTGCCGCCTATTTCCTTGTCCTTGGTTTATTCCCCAGAAATCCCCAAAATCAAACAAGAGAATACCGATCCCATAGTAGGGGAGCTACAGACCGAATCAAACAGACACCCTTCGGGGTCGAGACCGTGACCACTGCACAACCTCCCTCTTTCGTCCGGTGGCGTTTCCTTCCCTTCCCTTCTTGAAGAACCGTATGTCCAGGGAAACAATAAAGGAAAGAAACCCGAGCGCCGGGGCGTTGGCCAGGCCAGGGACGGGAGGGAACCAAGTGGAAGGGTGTATACGTATACGTACCACGACCAACTCTAAATGAGATGACGGGGCGGGATCAAAATGGGAGGAGGGGCGGGCGGGGGGCCGTTTTTAATATATTCCCCGACAATAATTTCCTGGATTCAGGTTGATGAGAATGATGAATGCGATCGGAGGGGAATGTAGTTGTCGACAGCTTGATTGGGTATTGTGTTCACAAGCGATATTGGGGGTGTGGAGTTGGGATGAGGAATTTTATCTGTGTATGTAAAGTACGTGGAAAATCTGGGTTTGTGGGGTAGTCAGTTGGCTTGTGTCGGGTTGATTAAAGGGTTTTTTGGGTACGGTGTATGTTGTTGGATGGGGTTGAGGTTGGGGGGTTGCGTGGTTGCGTGGTTGGTTTTATGAGTCCCAGGAGGATTTGGTGTGGGTGGTTCTGGGGTTTTGGATCGTCTGATAACTGTGCATGAATGGGAGGATGATGGTGATGTTGCGGGATAGTGAGTGGTGGTAGTGATACTGTATCGGGGAAGATGGCGAGAGGGATGCTGGATACTACCACGGGTCGGAATAGATTGAAGGTGCATCGCATAGCAAGTACTATGTAGTAGACTGGTTATCGCACCTCTCTTTTAGAATGGACTGGACTTTTCCACACAGTAAGTTGTGATGATTGGAACCTAGTTCTTGTAATGCGTGCACACATATGTATGTGGCCACTTTAGTGATTCCCGTGACTTAATCATAATCCATCATTTTATTATTATGGGGGGAACTATCGAGGACCATCAACTCTAGACCATGATCAACATGACTTACATACTTGTAGTTCAGTACATGGAATTTGAACAAGAAAATCTAGACTCTCGGGTCAGACCCCTCCTTCCCTTGTCAGTTGTCACCATCAAAGGAAACAGGATTGCGTCGGAGATCTACAAGATAATCTTACTCTTGGTCGTTCATACATTAATTCCTGCATATTGGGGGGAATGAACAATATCCCGTATTCGTTCCTCTAGTCAATTATGCTTCTTGTTGTTCCCATCAAGCAAGTCTACCGAGCACACACCCCAAAAGAAGGGGACAAGGACCAGGTGATACGTGCACATACCCTTGGGTCCGTTGATGACTGGTGACAGGACTTTGACAGTGCCAGGGCCAGTGCCAGTGCCACCCGTCAACCGCACAGTTGGGAAGTGCAATCTCCCTGATTTATAGGTGGGGAAAATCTATCCGTCATGGATTCTGTTTCCTGTGGTGCAGTGGTGCAGTGGTGCAGTGGTCTTTAGCGAAATGAAATGGTGGGCGTGCATTCCATGAAATTCTGACCTCATTGTTGCTGTAGAAAAGGTCATGCAATTTTACTGCAGACCCAATGACCCATAATGTAAAACCCACTTTAAAGCTGTAGACCGACCACCACTAGACCAGGAACTGTACAGGCAAGCCCCCCTTCCCCTTTCAATGTCAAATGATTTTTTTTTCTTATCCCCGTGGATATGTGGATCTTCATGTTTTCCGCTTTAGTTTTAGCTGCGCTAGAGTTGTTGCCAAAAAGAAAAGCACGGGACCCAAATCAGACCAGCCACTGACGTCGTGAACAGGGTTCTACACATGGATGGGGAAATGTCGACAGAGACGGTTTTGCGGATGGAGCCGATCCGGGTAAGGGAAGGGGCATAATTTCCAATTGCGATGGTTAGGTAGAATTGAAAGGGAGAGAAAGGCGTGGCTAGACCACTGGCGGGCGGATCCATTTGTGAATCACTGAAGTGAATGTTCATCGATACTACCTTAGGCATGTCAGTGGCAGTGCCTGTGACTTGTCGACCGCTTTTTCTGGGAAGAGAGAGAGGGAGAGTATGGAAAGTTTGGAACGTGAATCTAACAGGGGAGGTTCGGGTCATTTACAACAGCAACAGAAAATCATCAAGGGGTCCAAGTTTAAGAGGTTCGGTTCGGTGGATTGATTGATGGGCATCGGCAATGGAAAGACACTGGCCAAGTGGGAGAAAAAGCAAAGCAAAGCAAGAGACAATTGCGGATTTCAGCCTCAGGCTCGGGGGGATTCAGCCCGGATCTACGGAATACACACTTGACAAAGGATCTAGCTGATTTACTACTGTACCCTGTAGTATTGACGGATCTCGTGATGTCCTTCAAAGGCTCAGAAGCACCTAGTCAAAAAGTCGTCACGGCAAAGTCGGCAAATCTAAATTGATTTCCAATCTCAAAAGTGTATCGAGATAGTAAGGTTGTACGGTGTGCTTAGGTTTGGAACAACCTACGGGCGGGATTATGCTTCTGGTGACTCGTACCTGCCTTAGAGCCTATGAAATGATCTGGAAGCATAGTCACGCTACGGAGCACCTGACCGCGAAGATGAAATGCTCTCGACTGCAGTCAAATCGCGGTGTTCACGGAAAAGAAACCCTGAACACGCACACACGGTAAAAGCAAATTGAACCTTAAATCCTCAAGCGAAGAAAAAGAAATGAAAGAGAAAAAGGACCTGTCCAACCTTTGACTACCCAAGGGGCATCCCGATCACATTAGGCGGATCTTTTCGGCAGCACGGAAACAAGGGTCTAGGCGTCAATCCGCCCGGATGCGGCAGTGGATTCGATCGCGCCATGCAGGTGCGCCTTTCTGCCGTGGAACCAGGGTGAGGGTGGGGGGTCGGGGGGGCGGGGGGGAAAGGGAGAGCTGACGACGTCAAGATCTGAGAAAGCATACTACTTGTAGAAAAGTAAAAAATATAGATGATTCATGAAAAGTACCGTTGGCTTGGTCGGCGGGCTCGGAGAAATGGGAACATGAACTGGATCTGGGGAAGTAGCAGTTTAGTGGACGAGGAATCATTTCCCTCTTTGGTGTTTACTTGAGCATCAACTGTATGAATCACCAATTGAGTTTCCATTCAGACAGCAGGACCGGGTTGAAGCTGTCCCCATACCTACCGGTAATCAGCCTGACCTTGTAGAATCTATGCCCTCCCAGAAAAAAACCATCGACACATTAGATTCTGAGTTATGATTTTGTGCAATGAAGCCGGCGACGATCAAGCCCGAGCCACTAAGTGACTGTAGGGAGCTAGTCCCCTTCCAATCTATTTATACACAATCTCCACCTTGATTGTGCACAGATTTTTCAGCCGAGAGAGCCCCATTTCTCATTTTGTGCAGGGACTATCTTCTGGGGCGCCTTGAGATTACTTTTCGCCTGTCTGTCGGTGTGACGAGGTGTTTGCTGCTGGCCTCGTCGCCTCATATGTAAACTGTGCTGTACGGTAGGGGGGATGGGCATTGTTGTTTCGCATCTGATTCAGAGCGTGTCTCGACCCGGAGATCCGATCATGGCTCACCCCCGCGCCCGCGCCCGCGCAAGACCAGGCAAACAAGCCTCCTCGATCAGACAGTGCAGGACGATGATCGTCAAAAAGTGATGCTGATCCGGATAATACGAGATCCTTTGTAAGGCGAGCGGGCAAGGGAAAAGGGAAAGGGGGAAAAGGCAGAAAGAGCCCAGACCACATTAATTGTCACTGCCCTGACCATCATTGACAGCTTGACGGGGCACCTGGCAGCCCTGCCATGCCATGGATAAGGATTGACTGGGGATATGTATGGTATGAATACTTCTCAAAATGCCGCATTCGACATAAGAAGCAGTAGCTGTAGCTGTTGCCTTCGGCGGAGGAAGATTGGGAGAGGGTTGGTGTGGGGTACTGACCAGGTCATCCGCAGGTTGTGTAGTCGTGTGTCTTGTCCTCCTCCCCGTTACGACACATACAGACTACAGTACACCCTCACATACAACAGAGAAAGAGAAAGAAGTTGAGACAACGCAAGAATGGGCAGTGAGTGGTAAAGCCGGGTAAAGGCGACCATCGTGGAGTCATGACTGGAGGTGAACCCAGTAAGCCCAGTTCTAGGCAGTGGGTCTTGAGTAATGGAAAGAAGGAGGAGGGGATGGGGGGGCAAAAAACCCGAGAAAAATAACTAAAATCCAGAAAAAAACCGGAAATGAAATAAAATCAAAAACCAAGGACGGGGGAAGAAAAGTGGCCACGACGGAAGGAAAGGACACCCTCAAGGCCCGTGTAATGCTGGTTACGGTAAGGTATCGCCCGGCTTTGCCCATCTTAGCTCCGATCAGCCACTATGGGAAGGCAGTGGGACACACAACAGGCTGAGGGTGGAAGGTCTAGATGAGTCGGGATGAGTCCGGGCAGTGTCTGGAACTGAGGATGTTACCATCCAATTACTTGTATGTTACAGGATGGTAACAGTGGGAAGGATAGATAGCTAATGTTTGGATTCTTCCTTGTACAATGATTCGTAAAAATGATAGAGTCTTGTAGCATGAAAGGCTGAGATGTAGATAAATATATATACACATTATAAATGATAAGTTTAAGAATAGTATTATAATTAGTGTAGAACAATTGGACCTGTTAATTATCTAGTAGGGTACTTGAATACTACTACTGCAGACTGACTGCAGAGAGCGGCGGCCTCGTGTCAGGAAATTCCCCAATCAGGCAGGGTGCGGTCTAGAACACGGGTGGAAAGTCGCAGCCCGAGGGTCTTGTTCTTTTTGGGCTGTCACTCACCCTCACTCACTCACTCATTCACTCTCTCTCACCCACTGCCACCACTTCCACCACTTCCACCTCCATCCATCCATCTGTTCTGGCCCTTCCATTTTCCACCTTGGCTAGGCTCCTTTCCCTCTTTTCCTCTTTCCACCTCCTCTATTTTCTTTTCTCTTCATCCCCCTCAAAAAAAACCTTTTCCTTCTTCAGTTGTCTATCGGTCCTGTTGCTGCTAGTGCTCATCTAAGTTAGTGCCTACTGACTGGATGGCGTCTGGCCGCTCTCCGAGTTTCGAGTTTCGAATTTCGAATTTCTACGACGGAGTACGGTAGTAGTCTCTTTGGGGTTTCTAGATTTCTAGCTGGAGTCTCTAGTCTCGCTCGCCCTTCAATCTCGCCCTTTCCCCACTGTATCATCATTGATCATCATCAACCACATCCACCCGCACACTTCCATTAACCAACAACTACCACCACAAGTCTCTTTTCTTCTTCTCCTCCTCCTCCTCCTCCTCCTCCTCCTCCTTCTTCTTTTCCCTCCTCTCCTCTCCTCTCCTCTGCTTCCTTCCTCTTCCCCCACTCTTTTCCCCTCATCTATACTTCCTCCCTATACTTCCACCACCACACAGCAATCAATCTCCCGACCGTCCCGTCCTCTGCTCACCCCAAAACTGGTTTTCTGCCTCAACCATCACTACCACCACTTCCACTACCTCGTTACCGGTATTTGTGTGATCATTGATTCGACTATATTTTCCGTGAAACCTTCCACTACACACGACCCTGACAGGCAATCTGACCATCATTTACCGAGCCGCTATCATCAAGAGGCGTTGATCTGCCCTCCCTCCAATTCCCCTCCCCTCCCACCACCCCCCCCCCTTCCAATCGGTCTTATCTTCCGCCTCCTCCCGTTGCTCCAGGGCCCGATTCTGTTATTGGGTCCGCCTGCATCTCGCCCTCGCTGCTGCTTCCACTGTGCCAGCAGCGCCTCATCCGCAGACTGAATGAATTCTCCACTGTGTCATGGACCGTTTCGGCCTGCTTTGGAGGTGCGAAACAGCTCGGTCATGCGTTCTCCATATTCAACAACCTCTAGCTCCTCAACTTCGCCATCGTCAGAAGTGTCCGGAGAATCTAGCTCGCCCTTGAGAGCCGTGTCGCCATTTGACTCGCACGACCCCCTTCGCATTAGCCCGATCTCTCCTATCAAGCCACAACACCACTCCTCTCGATCTCCTGCATCCTTCCACCCCGACACTGGCTCCAGTCGGTTGAAGCGTCGAGCCTCGCAGGGCTCCATCCTCACCAAGCCTTCTCCAGTCTCCCGTTTCCTCTCGCGCAGCAACGCTTCTCTCCATCTCCCATCCTTTGAAGAACTTGGTCTTTCGTCGAAAGTCTCCCGTTCCGACTCTCAGTCCTCTCCCCCGCAATCCCGCCTTCGTCTTTCCACTGGTCCGACTGCCTCCAGTTCGCTGGCGACTCGAGCATCACAGTCTTCCTCCACTGGGTGGGATTCGTCGGCCAAAAGTGACTACCTTTCTGCTCTTCCACCTACTCCCCCTGATGATAACGATCATATTGCGTGGAACCCTACCTCCGATATGTTGCTGTTCGAGTCACATGTGACTCGAAACCATGCGCCCATGGTCATGGACGAGGGCCCAAACATCGGCAATTCTCCAGCTCGGACGGACGGCCTCAGTAGCCCTTCCGACCAGCTGTCAAACGTGTCACCGTCGAGCTCCGGTGGCAGCCCAGGGTCATCAGATGAGATGGATTGTGATCACAGCTCATGGCTTGAGAATAGCATCGAAGCTACAGGTAAGTCAGCATTCAGAAATTCGCGAGTGAGCACCGCTAATCGGTCCATCGCGAGTAGTCTCATCACTTGCTCTCTCGAACTCCCGCGGAGAGGCCGTCAAAATCGTCTCTCAGATGCTCCCCTATCCTCGCGCTGCTGACAAGGCCGCCGCGATATCCTCCAACGACAGTGTCTATTGCTCGTTAGTGCAGGCAGTCCAAAATCGGCTCCGCCATGGACAGTCGCCCTGGATCAATATTACCCACGCAGTTCCGGAACAATTCAGCCTCTCCAATCTACCATCCTCACCCCCGCATAGCCCTCGATTTTCATTTTCCAACGACGATTACTTCAACTCCACCGTCTTCTCCAGTGCCGCTGTGGTATCAGCTTATCACGACTTCCGCGGTCCCATCCAAACCCGCCCCTCTCACTCGCCCATGCCGATCGTTCCACCCCTCACGGTTCATCTCTCGATCTTGGAACGCTACCTCCCACCCTCGTCGGCCCAGGAACACAAGGATCTCTTTTCGCCATATCGCCCGTCCTTCTTGGTTGATCGACTATCCGAGCTGTCCCCTCACGGGGGCTCGTTACTCTTTGTCTACCCGACTCGCAGGGGTGGATCTACCTTCAAGTCACAGTATCTGGGTCCTATTCTGGACCCCTTGCTTCGTCAACTCGTGGTCGTGAATGAACTTTCCACGGATATCGGTCGTTATCTGGGCAAGCTCTCTTCCGTGTCTCATATGGACGACTTCGACACGATGCGGGAGAACCTCGCCCAGCTCTGTAACTCTTTGAGCTCCTCTTCTTCTCAATTCAGTATAGTCGACGCTCGAAAAGGCAGCTCCCATCTCGATCGGGAACTTTGGACCGAATGGTTCATCCACCAAGAAAAAGCTCGCATGAAGGAGGTGCTTAGCGTGTATTGGCAGAATGGTCGGCGTCTTCCGGCCACCAAGGCTGTTTCCAATGTGTCTTCCACGAACTACATCTTGGAGGACAAGGAGGTGACCTCGGCTATGCTCTTGGGTGAGATTTTGGATGGGATTCGACGACGACCTTATGGCGAGGATTCCGAACCCCACGATGGAGTTGAGTTGGGCGTTTTCGTCATCCGCCGATCCCACTCATAAGCCGGCTCGGACAGGGTGGAGCGAGCTGCAGACGCATCACCCCCTTGCGTCCCCCCTTCGTTCTACTCATTGATCTTTGTTCTTATTCTCTTTCTTTTTATTTTGTTTGTGGCTGGATATATGGTCGTACAATAAAAAGGGGACCTGGCGGGTCCGGCGGCGTCTTGAGGAGTTAGATGGACATTGGGTCTCAGTTTGCATGTTTGGGACGTCTATCGAGGAAGCATTGGCTGTTTGCATTGTTTTTCCGTTGGAACAGAATACCCAGGATATCTTGTGTTATGGAAGCGTGATGACCACTAGCTTGTGTCGATGATGATGACGATTATTCCTATTAGTTTAGATGATGGATCACAGGGGTCCAAGTATCGAAATAAAATAGGATGTATTCATTCAAATTAAGGGTGCCAGTCTGGCATAGTCTACTGAAGAACTACTTTGCAATTGTATAGATTTGATTGCCTGGAGGATTGATTCTTTCATCGGAACACAGGGTCTAACATCAGGCATGAATTGGCGGGAGGAAAAGGTGACCTGGCAATGCTAGGAAGAGCAGTCCGTATCCTTAATATGTGCAAAACCACGATTTCATCTCCAAATATTATGGGAATCTATTCACATTCAAGAATGCATCTTCCAGGCGAGCGGATGAGCCCGGGCGGTGAGAAATGTCCCCGACGCTAAGCTGTATCGGGCCAACGGCCGGCCGCCCGCTTTCTGCTTCTCCTCCGTCACTGTTCATCCATCCATTCATCCTTCCACTTTGTTCTGGTTCGCTTTGTCTGTCCATCTTGCGATTTCTTTTTTGCCCTGAATGTGCTTGATTGTCGGGATTGGGACCCGTACTGCTCTCTAACAGCAGCAGTTCTGTCTGAAGTCTCTCAATCGCACCTGTCTCTCAAACACAGCGGGAGAGTGAGTGAAAGAGAAATAGATCGCTTTCGCACTTGACCCAGCCCTCCAGCGTCTTCTATTTTGCACATTTATCTGGCGAGCGATCCGCCCAGATTATGGCTTACTCGCCTGCTCCTCCATCTCCAGTTCACAGTAGCGGCGTTCCAAACATGTCTAACAATATACATTCCCGAGGGCGCTCGACAAGTCCTCCGACCAGCGTGCCGCTCTCCAAACGGGACAAGCGACGCAGCGCGCTTCAGGAGCGTCTTCAAGACCTGACGGCTTCCTTCAGTCAGAACCGAGACACCCAGTTTCGGCAACAACTGCATGCCCTTCAATGCGACATGACCCTAATCAACAATGCGGATCCTTACGAGCCGGGTCCGCTTCCCGATTCCGCGGACGAAATTGCACAGCTGATTGAGAATACTGTCGGCGGAGGGAAATTCGCCAAGGAGATGGCTAGTCTGGCGGGGATGTGGTATTCGCGATTCGTGCAGGAAGTAAACCAGGCCAAGGCTGAAAAGGATGCAGATTTAGCGATGTTGGCAGTAAGTTTGGGTTCTTTCTTGATTTCTGCACCCCCCCCTCTCCCTCCCCCAAACGGCCCCGGTTTGGCCTGCCCATGCTAATGAACCTTCTTGCCTAGCATCGTCATACCAACAATCTGGAAAGATTTCAACGGGAGTATGCGTTCCGCGTTCACTTCGCCGAAGAAGAATACAAGCACCTCGCAAATACCCTCCGCGAACGTCTCGTCCAGACCATTACCGGCAAACGGGCCCGTCTAATGCGGGAGAAAGAGCAGTTGGATCTGGCTGACACCAACGCTCTGCTCCTGCATCCGAACCAGTTCAGCATCACCAATCCTGCCAGCCCAGGTGGCATCCACGGTAACCGAAAGACGCGGCACACTCGCCATCGTGTCGATCTTGAGCTCGGCGACGGAGCCATGGCAGAAACTTTCAACAGGCGAAAGAGAAAGGCACCCGAGGAAGATGTCGGCTCCCCGGTTCGGGACTCGGGCTTATCTTCGCATCCGGCCGAGCGCGCAAAAGCTCAGCTGGTGCAGCAACAGCAAGCGCCCGCATACGCAATCCAAAACCTTTTTACGGAGAAAGAGCTCAGTGCGCACGCCAACCACGCACATGTGGCTACCGTACACTTTTTTTCAACCTCCAAACGTGCGGATCAGCCCTCGGGTGCCGCCACCAACGGCAACAACACTGACGCGGATGAGGGTTCCGGCGTCGACGGCACAGGCGCGGAAGACAACGGTACGCCGGCCACCGACATGGCTCGGACGGCCAGCCAAAACTTCCACGCCACGCGCTCGACCCGGGGACACGGCAACCACGCGCTGAACGCCCTGGCTGAGCTCTCTGATAAGCCCGCTGTGCGGCCCAATCTCCCCTACAACATTTTGGCCAATTACCACGCGCGTCCTAGTAACAACGGCGCTCCCCCGTTACCGCCACTCATGAATGAGGAAGTTGACGATGACTGGGCTCGCATGGACCGGCTGCATAATAAGCCGGTCGGCTTCGTCGACAGAGGCCTGGCGCAACTCCTTGTCGAGTCTAGTCCTGCTGAGGTGAACGGCGTCCCTCAAAACCCCAACCGGTTCAACATGTTGCATCCGGACTTCCCGACGGATATGGGAATGCATCTGTACCCTCTCTCAAAGGACACGGGAGATGGAGTCTATAGTAATGAACGGGCCAGGAAGGGTAGAACTTAGCCCCTCTTTTGGTGTCTCATTTTGGACTCGATTATCCAACCCCCACAAACCAAACCGCACATATGTCCCCCTCCGAACTATACCTCTTGGCCGGTCAACATCAATTGAATCAACATATGCATTGTTACCACCGCATTGCACGAGTACCAAAGACTACTTGGGAATCACGACTTTTACCATTACTTGCTACACCGGATCCGTTGGCTTACTTTACACCTACTACTTCTGACACCTACCACTTACACGCACTAAATACAACTAGCGGGAGTGAACACGATTGCTTTCTGCCCATCTTACTTTTTTTCTTACCCATTCTTCGTTTGAAGGCGTTTGGAACGGCGAGAGGAGACCTTGGATTCTTTTTCCCCCTTTCTTTTTTGTTTCTTTTTCCCCATCAAAACGCCTTGCTTTTCTTGGCTCTTGTCTGTCATACTTGAGCTAGTTTAATTCCACCCCCATACCCTAGCTAGAGAGAAGAAAGAGTGAGAAGACAGAAAAGAAGCACTCAATGATATGTCATGACTTAATATAACCTGACCTTTTCGTCTGCTTTGGATTTGATTCAGTCGGAGGGTAGGGCACAAGGAATATATATCTAGTAACGCATTGTTCTTGTTCTTGTTCTTGATCTTCTCATGCCATTGGTGTTGTTTGTGTATATCGAACCACTTTCCGCGCCTTGCACGTATCCTCTACTATAAGTACTATCTGTGAGTAGGTACAATTACTACTAGTACAGTACTATGTAGGCTGTAGTACATTTCATGCATACTGCCCGAATCTCTAAAAGCGGCGGGCGATCCGTCCGTGTCTCCGCCCCACTTGGGTATTCGTCTGCAGGAATTAAGTGGCGGAGATAAGGAAGTGCCAGCCGGAGTTAGTTATAGATAGATCGATTCAACTCCGTGGGTAAAATTACAGGGATTTGCTCTTGGAAAAAAGCAATTTCCAGTCTTTGTGTCTTTGCGTAGGTGACTAGCAGGCGCCAGCATCCTTGATAGTCATCAATAGTTTCTTTTCTTTTTCTCTCGAGCCACGCACCTCCCTCTGTCCCTTGAACCTTGTCTTGGTCCTTATAAAGTTTGCCTCCCCCCCTCCCCCACACCAAGAACCAGAAGTTGGATATGCGTGCCTTCTGGAGAAATTGGCATCCTCTCCATCGTCACAGTGTATCGGTCTCACTTGGGTTATCTTTCGAAAGACGCAATATGAGTACCCCCGCATCAGGGATCCTGTATTCGGCAGCTGTTCTGCTCGCGCCGGGCTCCCCGGGCCCGAGTGATGTCAAGGATAAGGCTCATCATCGTACCAATGGCTTCAAGAACCCATGGAAGTAAGTCAACAAGCTGAGCATGACACCAAATCCCGCTGAGCTGGATGTTAACTTTGTCCTCAATTATCAGCTCCTGGAAAGATATCACAATCAGTGATGCTGTACGGTTTTGGGGGTAAGTGCTCAGGCCGCAGAGAGCGACAACCATATATGCAGGTTTGGCAATGCATCGATGAGCTGACTCGTGCATGCTTCTTGCGGCTGTTGCTTGAAGGCAGATGATCACGGGCAAGATCAAATTCCCGAGCACCGCACCTCCCACCGTTCCTGTGCAGAAAGCAGAGTTTCTGGCCAGTCGCACCGCTTCCAGCCTGCGCGCAACCTGGCTGGGCCATGCCTGTTACTATGTCGAGTTTCCTAGCGGCCTGCGAGTCCTCTTCGACCCCGTTCTCGAGGACCGTTGCTCTCCGCTGTCTTGGATGGGTCCCAAGCGCTTCACCGACACTCCCTGCCAAGTTCAAGATATCCCTATCATCGACGCGGTCGTGATCTCTCACAACCACTATGACCATCTCTCTCATCCTACCATCAAGGAGATCTTTAGAAAACACCCGAATTGCCACTTCTTTGCTCCATTGGGCAACAAGAGCTGGTTTGAGCAGCTCGGAATCAAGAACGTAACAGAGCTAGACTGGTGGGACGAGCGCGATCTCGTCCTGTCGCCCTCCCAGGGGACTCCGGCAAAAGTTGAGGGAGCAGTTGAAGACATCAATTCCTCGTCCGCTGAGATCAAGGCTCGAATTGGCTGCCTCCCATCGCAACACACGAGTAACCGAGGAGTTTTTGATCGGGCCAAGACGCTCTGGGCTTCGTGGTCCATTGAGTCCGGGGGCCAGAAATTATACTTCGCTGGGTAGGTTCATGATCGATGATCCGGAAATAATTACGCGCCTTGTTACTCCTCCTAACCCAGATCTCTTGAACTTTGAACAGGGACACCGGATACGCAGCAGTTCCAGAACTTCCAGCTGGCACCAACGACCATGCCCCAGAGCACAACTTCCCCACCTGCCCTGCCTTCAAACAGATCGGACAATACCGAGGCCCCTTTGACTTAGGGTTGATTCCCATTGGAGCCTATGCGCCCAGATGGTTCATGAGCACCATGCACGCCGACCCTCACGATGCAGTCAAGATCTTCCGAGACACCCAATGCAAGCGAGCTATGGCCATCCACTGGGGCACATGGGTCTTGACCGAAGAAGAGGTGCTTGAACCGCCCAAGAAGCTGAAGGAGGCATTGCGAGAACACAATCTTCCGGAAACGGGGGTTTTCGATGTCTGCGATATCGGCGAAAGTCGCGAGTTCTGAGAGAGAGAGAGAGAGAGAGAGAGAGAACCTTACCTTTGGGGAAGGACTTGAATAGTGTCTGAGCAAATATGTACAAGAAGGTTTTTCCCTTGTGTTAGAGCCTCCCTAGTTCTTAATATGTCTTTTGACTTTTGTGGATTTTTTTTATTGAATCTACTTTTTCTACACTCGCATCTCCTGCACTGGATGCACTGGGCATCCGTTACAACTCATTTTGCTTTTTTCTCACCGTCTTTCTTGCATATGACTTGTCTGAACGAAATTCTCCATCCACTCCATCAAAGAAATCTCATTTAAAATAACAGAGGGGTCACCCTGCAAGGCGAAGGGCAGTGGATGACTTATGACCTGGCCTGTCCCCTTCCTTTCCGATGGCAACGTTGGGGTGTGGGAGCATTAACCACAAACCACCCACAGACGTGCCTCATAAGCCAAATCATCTATGACCTCCAACTTGACCACCGCTGTCTATGTATGCTCTACGGCATGGAGAAAAATGCTTGACAGAAGACACCTATCGCGTTATCTGTATCATCCATACCGTGGAAAACTGGTCAATTGATGTATGCTTCACCGTGTGAAAGGTTAGTCGAAGAAGCTGTTGCGGTTTTCTCTGTTACATTTTACCTGTACTTACAATTGATGTTCTAGCCATCGATGAATGTTCTCATCCAAGTCCGGTGATACGCTGGCCTTCTTGCTTCCTTTCCTTTACCGGGTTCCATCTGGCCTCCAGCTCAGAGACTCTTTTTGGGAAGCACTATATTCGCCCCCCATCAGACTAGCTGTACAAGGGCACACCCCAGCGGCTGGCAGACCATCATGTCCTCATCTAGCATGCTTCCGCCCGTAGGGCCTGTAGGCCATGTCTACCCCCGACGACGACGCCAAAGCAGCAGCAGCAGCAGCAGCAGCAGCAGCAGGCAGTGCTCCTGGACCAGGCCCCGACCGAAGCCCCGGGGAGGCTCCCGCGGATACTCCACCGACGACGAAGACGAGGTCCTCTACGACCTGGACGAAGCCGCCCTGGCGCAGCTGCCCGTGCACCTCCAAGACACCATGCGCGAGCTGCAGCTGGAGCGCGTCCACCGGTTCCAGCAGCAGCAACAGCAGCAGCAGCAGAGCGCCCACAACGAGCTCCAGCTCTGTCGGCCCGTCTACCACAGCGACTATGCCGAGACATGGTTCAAGAACATGATGGCCCGGCTGTCGGCGGACCAGGAGATGAGTGAGGCCCACTACCATCTGCGACAGGCCCAGGGAAACACCTACCAGCAGGATGAAAGTTGGCGCTCGCAACAGCAGCAGTGGTCTGTCAACCGGCAGAATGATATTCAGGCTGCTGCTGCCGCGGCCGCGGCCGTTGCCATGGGGGGAAACAGTACGTGGTTCGGAGATGATGGTGAACCAGGACAGGAAATATCCCCGCTTTATCATGATCATCGTCATCATGATATGGCAGTTTTTGAAAGGGACGTGGATCTCTCACCTGTCAGCTCGAGGCGGTTTTACAGTATGCATTATGGGTATGGACCGCGGCTGGAGGAAAGAGGCCGGCCTTTGTATGAGACAGACACGGGGAGTAGTAGTAGAGAACGGCGGCGCGGGGATGGTAGGGGCGCGGTTCAATCCCACGCCCCACGGAAGAAGAGCCGGTCGGTCATAACTTCTATGCGCTGTAGGGTGAAGAGGAGTATTCGAAGAATGGGGAGACTGTTGAAGAGATAAAACTGGGTTGGGGCTCTGATTGTGCTGGCGTTTTGGCGGTATACCACTTTTTGAGCTTGATGGGTGTTTATTGGATTCTTTTATGGGTTGGATTGGGGTTTCGTTGTTGAGGGATCGACCATTGTAGTTGCTGCGATGTGTGCAGTTCGTTATATAGAGATTATCTTGTGTATAACGTTATAACCAAGTAGAAGATATTGAGGCGGTCGGGAATTCCAGTGGTAGAACTGATAGATCAGGGGAAGGGTGGCACTAAGCCCAATCCAGGCTAGTTGGCGGTGAGCTTCTTGTCCGCCATCCCACTTCGGGGTGCGCTGGAAATTTGATGGTGACGGCGGGCACAACACCTTCAGTTCCCCATCCTACGAACCGGCCTCTTCTTTTGGCTGTTTGCTGCTCAGATTCTGCATCCTTTCGCAGGCATAGTCTAATTCCGTTTATCTAATTCCGTCCTTCCTCACACACGAAAGAACCACCGCCAACATGCAGGCTCCGGTGGTGGTAATGAGTATGTTGCTTTGGAGGGGGGGGGGAGGTTTTGCCTGTGCTTGGGCTCTGAATGCTGACTTGTTTATAGATACCAACGCTGGTGACAGACAGGTTGGTCGTAAAGCCCAGCTGTCCAACATTGCCGCTGCGAAGACGTACGTCAAACCCTTCCCAACCCCCGCCTCCCCCGCTCCGGCCTCTAATACAGGATTGTCAACTGCAGCGTTGCGGATATCATCCGGTCATGTCTCGGACCCAAGGCTATGCTGAAAATGCTGCTGGACCCGATGGGCGGTATCGTCCTGACGAACGACGGACACGCTATCCTGAGAGAGATTGAGGTGTCGCACCCCGCCGCGAAGAGCATGATCGAACTGAGCCGCACTCAGGACGAGGAGGTCGGAGATGGAACGACGACCGTCATCATTCTTGGTATGCATGCATTGCTGCTTCGGGGCTCTCCTGATTGCCGAAGCAGGCCCGCTAACATGTATCAGCCGGTGAAATGCTCGCACAGGCCCTTCCCCAACTCGAACGCAACATCCACCCCGTTGTCATCATCTCCGCCTTCAAGCGTGCTTTGGCTGACGCCCTCGCCATCGTCGAGGAGGTCTCGATACCCGTCGACATCGACGACGACAAGGCCATGTACACTCTCATCCAGTCCTCCATCGGAACCAAGTTCGTCTCTCGGTGGTCGGAGCTTATGTGCAGCCTCGCCCTCAAGGCGGTTCGGACTGTGTCCTTTGACGCTGGCGGTGGCAAGCGTGAGGTTGACATCAAGCGCTACGCTCGTATCGAGAAGATTCCCGGTGGTCAGATTGAGGACAGTGAGGTTATCGACGGTGTCATGGTCAACAAGGATATCACGCACCCGAAGATGCGGAGAAGAATTGAGAACCCTCGCATCATCTTGCTCGACTGCCCGTTGGAGTACAAGAAGGGTGAATCGCAGACGAACATCGAGATCACCAAGGAGGATGACTGGAACCGTATCTTGCAGATCGAGGAGGAGCAGGTTAAGCACATGTGTGATGCCATCTTGGCTCTGAAGCCCGATGTTGTCATCACCGAGAAGGGTGTCTCAGGTAGGAACCAAGCGCTGAGATGTTGGGTTTGCATATATCTAATTCCTGTGTTCAGATCTCGCTCAGCACTTCCTGATGAAGGCCAATGTCACAGCCCTCCGCCGTGTCAGAAAGACGGACAACAACCGTATCGCTAGAGCCACGGGCGCCACCATTGTCAACCGCGTGGACGACCTCCAGGAGTCCGACGTCGGAACCCAGTGTGGTCTGTTCGAGATCGAGAAGATTGGCGACGAGTACTTCACCTTCATGAGAAAGTGCCAGAGCCCCAAGGCCTGCACCATCCTCCTCCGCGGTCCCTCGAAGGATATCCTGAACGAGATCGAGCGTAACCTCCAGGATGCCATGGCCGTGGCCCGGAATGTTATCTTCCACCCCCGCCTCTCCCCCGGCGGTGGTGCCATCGAGATGGCCGTCTCTGTCCGCTTGAGCCAGCTGGCCAAGTCGATCGAGGGCGTCCAGCAGTGGCCCTACAAGGCTGTCGCCGACGCCATGGAGGTCATCCCCCGCACGTTAGCACAGAACGCCGGTGCCAGCCCCATCCGTGTTCTCACTCGTATGAGGGCCAAGCACGTCGAGGGCCACACCACCTGGGGTCTGGACGGCGACTCCGGAGCTTTGGTTGATATGAAGGAGTACGGAGTTTGGGAGCCCGAGGCTGTCAAGCTCCAGAGCATCAAGACTGCTGTTGAGGTGAGTGCCCGCGCTGATAATGTCAGACTGTCCCCCAAGCTAATCAGAGAAACTAGTCCGCATGCCTGCTCCTCCGTGTTGACGACATTTGCAGCGGTAAGTCGGCCCAGCAAGTGGGTGTCGGAGCCGGTGGCGGCGACGAGTAAATTGAGCGAGAGATATCAAAGATAGTAAAAATTGCGTACATAATTCTGCACGATGACTTCTGGTAACGGACATTCTGTGAGAACATCCTAGACTTTCAAACTAATGGGTATCTTCATATCGTACACCTAATCCTACCGCATCTTTTTCCACATGATGTGCAATAGTGGCCATAGCACTTTCTAGCCACTAGCTGCCCCCCAATCTAATCCAATGCAATTCAATCATCATGGATAATAATCCCCTGCACCTCCCCACCAGCCTCGCCATTGCCATTGCCATTGCTATCCCCACCCTCCGCCCCAGCAACGATACCATCCCCAGCCACCGCCGCCGTCTCATCCGCCCGATCAACCACCATCCGATCCCCCGCCCCATCCTTCCCCTCCTCCCCACCGGCCTTATGAGTGGTTTCCTTCCTCGCATTGGCGCGCTTCTTCTTCTCCCTCCGCCGCCGATTCTTCTCCGTCCGCTCCTCATCCCGCCGCTTGGTGTCGGCCTGCTTCCGTGCCCATGCCTCGTCCTCCTGCTCCTGGATCACCTCGTTCTGCATCAGCCGGAGCCGCTCGTACTCGCGCCGCCGGCTGGCCTTGTAGACGTGGAACTCGCCGGACCCGGCCCCCGCCGACGACCCCTGCACGTTGGCGACGATCTCCGGCGGCGGCGGCAGCGACCCCGCCGTGCGGGGGGGTCGTTGGGCGGGCAGATGGATCTCGCGCGTCGGGTCCCGCATCAGCGATTCGATCTGCGAGGCTTGTTCGGATTGTGCATTTTGGGGAGTGTTCAGGGCGCGTCGCTTGAGGGGCCGTTTGCTGCGCGGGTCGGCGCTTGTGGGGATCGATTCGGGGATGGGTTCGGACATTTTGGGGAGGCGTTGAGGTTGGTTTGTGGGGGGGGAGGTTGTTTTTTGGTGGTGGTGTTTGTGGTGGTTGTGGTGATTGTGGTTTTGTCAGGAGGAGGAGGAGTTGAGGTGGATGATGGGGTGGACAGTGTAGGTGTAGGATTGTTGGAGGGTTTGATGATCGGCGGTGCCGGTGGTTGTTCTGGAAGCTTTGGGAAGGGAAGTGGGTGGCTGTGCCAAGACTGCCTTATATGTAGGGAAGTTTATCCGAGGTTGGGCGACTTGAAGTATATACTCTGCTATCGTAGGACAGGCTGACAACTTTATGGTCCACGAGAATTCTTTTCTATAGTTCAGGGCTGAAGGGAAAAAACAGAGCACAATGGCCGATGGGGCCTGTTCTTGCCTAGTTCCTTTGGGGGTGTTGTTCAGAAAAGTGACAAACCCCTCCCTGTTCATTATCTATACTTCCTGTTCCCGGCGGGGCTGGCTTGTCTTTCTGGCATGTAATCACACACGGCTTGTAGAAGGTCGTGAAGCGCGTCGGCCCTCCTTGACTGGTCTCTGGCCCTGAGCTCTTTATTCACTCCCTTAGGTGAAAGGCAGGACCGCCTCAAGGCTCCAAGGAGCTTCTTTCACTTTCCCTCAACCTGACGGGTGATCCCATCCCTCTGACGCTATTTCTCTTCCTCTTCCTCTTCTTCCTCCTCCTCCTCCTCCTCCTCTCGTTAGCAAGCTACTACTCTCGCACCTCACAAAATTTACTCCCTTCTCTTTCCCCCCCCACTATCACTTGGATCTGGTTCTGCCAGATACTTGCTCACTGCAAATCCAAGCGCCTATGCAGATCGTGTGTCCTCGCTCCTGACCATGGCGGCGACTGCTGAGGCACACAGAAATACCAAGGCCCACGTAAGTTCAGTGAGCTGAGGCAGAGATCTTCTACTGCTATTCCTCTACGTAAAAGCTCATGTTCAGCCAGTTCGAACCAGATGACATATGTTGTCTGGTCTCAGATCCGTCTCGCGTGTGCTCTGTTGAGGTATGTTCACCAGGTCTCTTGTGGTAAAGCTTTTCTCAGATACTGATTAGGTGCAGGGTACTCATGATGATGTAGGTTTCTCCTCCCCCTCACCAGAACACAGATCTCTTGTGTGACTGACCTATGCTGCATAAAAGCCCCTAGTTTACCCGCTGGATGAATACCTCATCCTTTCTCATCCATCGACACCCGCAGGAGTTCTGGAGAAATTCCTGCAGACAGAGGACGTAGGTAGCAAAACTCAAGCACTTCTTCTGCGTGTCTACTAAAGTCTCTTTTGCTCCTCAAAAGGCCCCGCAAGGATATATATTTGTCCGGTTCGTGGATAGATCGCAGGGCTACTCGCTGATTCCTGAAAATGAGCTCCAACTTATCGACAGAGAATGCCACATTGGGGATATTGTCAAATGCCAAGCACACGATGCCATGTGTGGCAGAGTACTAAGTTGCCGGACCAAATACACCCTGGAGCCTGTCGCGTCTCTCCCCAGCAACTCACTAACAGAGGAACATGGCCCGCTTAGATTCAAGGATAAGCCGAAGTGTCTCAGCTCTAACATAATGCCACCGATGGACGAACTACAATCTAACTTGCTACATGATGTTGTCGTCTCCGACATTGAGTCTCATGAGCCATTCGCCGTGGGAGACCACATCATATACCAGCAGAAGCTTGGGGTCATCCGGCATGTTGATCGAGATCCTGTGTTTTTGACGAGGCAAAGCGAGGTCGTCACCCTCTACAATCCATTGAACGTCGAATGTCCAACTTGGGTCGACCCTGAAAGGCTGCTGTGGATGCCACGCGGTGGAGAGATCACTAAACAGTCAGAGGTTGCTGGAGCTGAGATAGTATACAAGGACCCTGGTCAAGTCTATCCTGGCCGAGCTGCCTTGGTCGATGCCGCGAACATGTGCGAGGTCTATGGTGCTCGTACCAAGAACCCAATTCGTGGTCGTCAGCATGTCTGCACGTTGGCTACACCAGCTTCACAGTACCATGTCAAGTGGATGATGCCAAATGCGTTCGGGATTGGAATAGACAAAGACACAGTCACTGGGGGGACGGAGATAATCAGAGCATCTTTGTTCAAGAAATATGCAGTCAAGTGTGACTTCGGCCGGGCCCCGACGAACATGTCTAGTGAGGAGGAACTTCAGCTGAGGCCTAGATGTTTGATAAAACTGGGAAGTGTAGTGCGCTTCCGTGACACGGTTGGAGCGGCTGCAAAATACCCGCACTTTCGTCACGTCCCAGTTGAATATTCGTATGGGTATGATCTGAATGTCTTTCGAATTGTCTCATCCAAGACAGACACGACGGTTCAGTGGCAAAACGGGAAGATTACCATAGAGAACGCAATATCTCTGCATACACCAAATCCCTATCCTGCAGAAGAGGTCTTCCCTGGGATTTGACTGTTCTCAAAGACTCGATTCAAGCAATTCCGTCAACCGGAGATGATAATAGATGTTCATCATGCTTGTCGCTTCATTCACACGAAGTGGGCGTGGTTCAAGAGGTGGATAGTCGAGAGCGAGTAGCATATGTTCGATGGTACGACGACGCTACTGTTGAGCTCCCGCTACACGGATACTGTCTAAACCACGAATACACTCGACTGGGAGCCTTGAACACCAAGAGAACTCCAGTATCGCTCTATGAGCTCGCCTCTTTCCCTGCCCTGCGTAGGTCACCAGGGAGACTCGTGCATATCATACCGAGTACTATACACGCATCTGTGTTGCAAGCTCTCCGGGTAAGCCCTGCGGCTGGCAATGGCGCCGATCATTCGAGCCATGCACCTTCCAAGCACTTCGATGCTATACGGAGCTACCTCGAGAAATCAAAGAGAGACGTCGTTCGTACTGCGTGGTTCAAGAGCACAATCGCAGTTGACAACTCTCCGGCACCTACACGCCTCAGTATTCACTACGAAGACTTCTGCGCAAGGTTGCATGCGAACTTCATCGGGATGATCATGAAACCAAACACCGATGGCACCGTCACGGTGCGGTTGACTCACGGAGATTCATGTGTGGATATTGAGATGCCAACGGAGAGAATCTTGTTGTCATATCCTTGTGAGTGTGAAGAAATGCATCCTGATGGGTCGGCTCCGAACGACGAGTCAGAAGATCTCGACACGGATGATACCGATAATGAAGACACTGATGACGATGATGATGATGCCAACTGCCACGGAGTATCCCATGGGAAAGAGGCAGGGCGTACACACACTTCGAAAGATGCACTGGAACACATTGAGGACTTCCCGTATTACCATGTCACAATGGCAGATGCTGAAGGAGACATGGAAATGAGTGGAACAGAACCCTCCGGATCATCGGCTCCTCCAGCGTTCCTCGTACTCGAGGGACCCCCTCCCTCTGATCATCATTTCATCTCGAGTGAGCCCGCGGGGAATTCCAGCTTGAGTATCAAGCGCATACAAAAGGAATGGAGGGTCCTCAATACATCTCTTCCTGCTGGCATCTATGTCCGTTCATGGGAGTCACGCGTGGATCTCATCAGGACTCTGATTGTTGGGCCTGCGGGCACTCCGTACGAGCATGCGCCTTTTGTGATCGACTTCCACCTCACGGATCAATTCCCAAGCAAGCCCCCGGCTGCTTTCTTTCACTACTGGTCCATCACCGAGGCAGAAATCAATCCTAATCTGCACCTCGACGGCCAGGTTTGCCTTAGTCTGTTGGGCACATGGCCTGCACAGAACCCAAATGAGGTTTGGTCTTCTTCCAAGTCTACGCTTCTCCAGATCATGGTTTCAATCATGGGCTTGGTCCTGGTCAAACGTCCGTTTTATAGTAAGGCAGTCCCTTCAGACCTGAAAAAGTCCCGTTGCTAAGCACTAACTCCTGCAGATGAGCCTGGCTTCGAAACCCTTGCTATAGACGAGGAGAAGCGGATCGACTCGATTCAATACACCGAGCGAGCATTCCTTCTGACGCGGAAGTTGATGGTACAAGCTCTGGCAAACGAGGTGTCTGGCTTCGATGATGTTACCTCGTGGCTATATTTCCCCGGGCCCACGACCGCGCTGAACATGAATCGCCCTCATCTGATCCGTCGAGCCATCGATGATGCGCTGGCAATGATTGAGCATCACCACCGCACCTCCGCGGGCCAAGACTCAGCTGTCGGAGAAGCTTCTGCATACATGTCGCGGCTCAGCCTTGGGGCAGTGGTCATGCTTCAGAAGCACATCGCCGATTTGGAGAAACTTCCATACCATATGGCTTGAAGCTCTTCGGGATCATTGTGGACATGAGCCTGAACTATGATCTGTAAGAGCACCTCGTATTTGTGGAGACCCGGCTGGAGTAGGTTCTCAGGTTCTCATGTTCTCAGTGATGTTTGTTGTTGATGAAATCTGATGTATGTACGAGTCAAGCCCGTGCTCATGGTTGATTTTTGAGGCAACAATGGGTGCGATAGGCAGCGATAGGCGACATCTGATTAGCAATGGTATCTAGAAATTGAACTGCTACTTTGGAAGTGCCTATACTAGGTAGATGATGCCTGTAAGATATCTCGACTGTTCTTCAGCCTTCTGCAGCGAGACCGATGATTTCGAAGTATTCTCGAAGAACCGACCGCAGCGACCGCAGGGATAGAAGATGTAGTAGTGATAATAACCACTAACCTCATTATTTCAAGTGGCTCCGTAATAGAAAGAATTGAAGAGCCCGTGTCAGTCTGTCGACTAGAACAAAACAGCATTCCATAATGATCATTACCAGCCATGAGCGTCGTAGCAAAAGGGCGGCGAGGAGCCCTGCGGCATTGGTCTTTGGCGGGTTCCGTTGGGCTGTTGGCTCGCCCGCACTCCCTTTCCCACGCTCGTTTTCCTTCCTCTCTCAGACCACCTCCGATTGTTTCCTCTTCTGTAATAAATCTCGCGGTCTAATTTTTTTTTTTCTTTCTTTTCCATCGCCCACCTACTGTTGGTGTGTCTTCGAATTCTCAACAGTCTTGAGTGTTTGACCTGCTTTCTCAAACCCAGTGAAGTCAGGTGTTTGTGCCAGAACCCAAGAAACTTGCCGCACGTAGCACCGTCGTCATTGCAGTACGGCAAAAATGGGCGCATATCGTTTGGGTAAGTTCCGTTCCATCGATCCTTTTCTGCCTTCGAAGTACAGTGTTGTTTTGTACATTCTATTGTCTCAAGACATAAACTCGTATCGATATGTGAACAATGGGCTGGTGATAGGGATTTGTTGTCTACGAGTCTTCATTATTTGTTCTGCCGTGCTGCTTGCTGCTGTTCTGCCAACTGTCACATTATCCACTTCACCAAATTCCCTTTTTTTTTTTTTTTTTTTTTTTTTTTTTTTTTTGTGGATTCTCCTATACTATTTTACTCTGAGTCCTCTTCTTTGGTTGTTTGCCCTACTAGCATAATCATGCTACTCGACGAACTATGCACCTCTGATTTATTGAGCTTTGAACTAACCTACCCCCCCAGAGGAGGCGAGCACCAGCCGTGCCGGCTGCCAGAACAAGGAATGCAAGGATGCCAAAATCAAGATCGCCAAGGGGGAGCTCCGTCACGGCAGCTGGGTCGAAGCAGGCGATTACCAGAGCTGGAAATGGCGTCACTGGTAAGTTTTTCTCCCTGGTCATCTGCAAGCAGCAAGCATTTGAAAGCCTTTTTTTTTGGGGGTGTCGTGCATCATCTTTAAGTATCTGACGTGCCTACCCCCACAATCAGGGGCTGTGTCACGCCAAATGTCATCCAGAATCTGAAGGATGCTATCAAGGACATAAGTGGTGGGGATGAGACAGATTGCTCGGCTCTCGATGGCTTTGATGAGCTTTCCGAGGAGAATCAAGAAAAGGTTCGTCGGGCGTTGGATCAGGGGCATGTTGATGATGAGGATTGGAAGGGGGTAAGTTTTTCCCTTTCTTTTTCTTGGTGTTGATTTGGGGATTGGTTGGGGTTGGTGCTATTTGCTTGCTCGTGGGTCAGTAAGCAATTCTAACCCCGTCTCGATGATTAGGATGTTGAAGTCAACCGTCCTGGTATGAATGGCTTCCGTTCAAAGGCCACCAAAAAGGAGGCTGCGGCTAAGGTAAGGTTCTCGGACTAAATACCTGGCTTTCCTTCGGACTAGAAACTGACGTAAATGGACAGAAGAAGGCTCAGGCCAAAGCTGACGAGGAGGATGAGGCGGAGCCTACTCCCAAGAGCAAGAAGCGCAGTCGTGCCCAGCCCAAGAAAGACCCTAAGGTCGAGGCTGAGGCCAACGGTGAGCAGCAGGAGCCGGAAGAAGAAGCACCTAAGCCTAAGCGATCCAAGAAGAGTGCTCAACCTAAGCCCGTATCTGATGAAGACGAGGAGGAGGAGGAGGAGGTCAAGCCGAAGACTTCCAAGCCCGGTCGTCCAGCGAAGTCTAAGGCCGCTGTCGAGGAAGCCGACGAGGAGCCTGCTGCCGCTAAGAAGAAGGTCGCGAAGAAGCCGACTAAGGCCGCTGTTACCACTGCTGACGATGAGGAGAAGCCTAAGCGGGGCCGGAAGAAGAAGACTGCCTGATCCTGATGCTCTTGTACTCACTAGGGCGTTGCTGTTTTCTTTGGAGCATCTTCCTACCTCGGGTACATTCTCTTCTTGTCTATGATCTGCTAATAGTGTTGTTACTTCTGTCTGTCATGGCATGTCCGGTAGCGATCAACCTGTTTCGTGTCGTTCATATGGGGTCTATTTTATCTGCATGCCTGCATTTCTTTTGCTATCTTACGGCGTGGAGCGATATGCTCAGAGGGCGTGCTTCTTTGTTGTGTGGCAAGAAGCTGCTCATGATTGTTGTTCATGATCATCAGTCTATATCTTAGGTTGTACGTATACTGTCATGGGGGCTTTTTATTCCTGCCTGGGCTACCGAGCCTGGTTGTAGCCTGGAAGTACTACGACGATAAATACAGTAGCCGAAAACCAAGCACGAATGATTGATCGATCAGCCGCTCACCATCACATGATCCCCACCACCACCACCACCATCACACTTTCGTCTCTGAAATCCTGTTTCTCTCCTCTGTTCTTCTCCCTCTTTCTTCTTCACGCTTCCAAGAGTCGGCCGTCCCGCTATCGTGTCTCTACTTTACCGTAGATGACCGCAAGCGCAAGCTAGATACCGTAAGATCGCAAGTTCCTTTGCAAGCCTCCCGCCGGGTCTCCGTCTGATGAAGCCCGGTGTCTGCGAAAAGGGAACCTGTAGTCTTGCATGATCAGCTTCCGAGACTCCTCCCCCCGTTCATGTGACCCTGTGCATGACCCAACGGCGGCAGCGTCATTCCTGTCCTTTCCTGCATTTTGGTACACAGTCATTCGCTTTCTGCTTCTTCTTCTTCCGGTCTCTTCCTTTTCTTCCTTTCTCTCTTCTCTCTTCATCCCACACCTGAATGTCTATCGTCTCGTTCCTGGTCCAGTGGATGGATCCGGGCGGCAGAAGCACGATGGCCGGTAGGGCTGGTAGAAAACGCTCCTCGTCTTTGCTGGCTCAGAACCGCCGGGTCAAGAAGCCTGTCCGATCACCTATGACCAAGAAGGTAGGTGTTAAGGCGAAGTCAATAAAGGGTGGGAAGGGGAAGTATGAAGAGAAAAGGGAAGAGGAGTCGACACTGAAGGAGCCGCCTCTTACAAGGTAGGTGTATATCTGCATTTATCTGGTCATTCCTGCGGGCTGTCTTTGTCTTCTATTCTTGCCTTGCTTGAGCTTTGTGCGTATGCTTTCGCATGCCAATGCCTCCTTGCTTGTCCGGGCCGGGAAAGCTAATGTATTCTGCGACCCTCCAGCCCCCTCGTGAGCCCCGTAGTTAGCTTGATCGTGGGCCCGGATCATCGCCTCTTCGTCGCGCATGAGGATGTACTCTCCCGGGGTACTTTCTTCGATGCTATGCTTCGAGATCAGTTCATTGAGAGCAACTTGAATAAAGTGGTGGCTCTGCCAGATGAGCAAGTATCACCTTTTTGCACCACTCAGGGGTGTTGCCTCCAATATGTCCGAGAGGCTGACTAGAAGAAACAGGGATCCAGAAATCCTTTCCTGCATTCTCGAATTTCTCTACAAAGGCGACTACTCCCCGCGTCTTCTACGTGGGGATGGTCTCGAAGAACCTGCCTGGCGCCTCGAGGAAGAAGCTGACAAGGAGAATGAGAGGCAGCAGAACGCCGAGGAGGTCCTAGCAACCAAGCAAGTTCACACTCATCCCAGCAAGGACGGTGGTCCCGCCGGCCTTAACACCTCCCCCACTGCCACCTTCCATCATCACCGGGCAGGCCTCATCCTCCGGGATACGGCCATCTACTGCGCCGCCGAGCACTACGGCCTCCCCGAGACCCTCAAGCGCCTCGCCCTGCGCAAACAGGGTCTCCGAACCGGGATCGCGGTGGACGTGATCCTGCGGTCCGCGCGGTTCGCGTACGAGCATACGCCCGAGTCGGAGGATCGGCTGCGTGCGCGGTACCTGGCGATGATCATCCGGTCACGGGCAGTCTTTAAGACCAGCGGCACGATGCAGTTGGAGATGGAGAGGGGCCATCCCTTCTTTTTCGATTTGTTTGTCGCGCTGTGTAATCATGTGGATGATCTGGAGGGGAGGGTTGCGGGGGCTGAGGTAAGCTTTGCTTGATTTGTCGATGGGAACTGAGGAGTGTCGTCTCTGCTAATAAGCTTGATGTTGTTGCTGCAGTAATGCCCGGCATACCTGTGGCGTCATGGGTTTGTGTTGATGGCTTTACTGGCTGTGCCCTGATCTCGAATTTCGTTTACTGGGTTGCGCGCGGCGAACTTGGCGGAGAAGAAGCGCTCACACATATCGGCACAAAGAAAATCTATAAAAAAAAAGGTTGAAAAGAAAAACAAGCCACTTACTCGTGAAGAATTTGCAGTACGATCTGATACAGGGAAGGGATTGGCCTCTGGAGCGTGCTCTGAATTATCTGTTATATCTTGATTCTCTGCTTGACTCTGATCTGCTTTGTTCTGCTTTGCTTGGCGGTTTCATATGATCTATGTATAATGAGGTTGATCAGACTGCTCAGGATGTGAGTTTGCAAAGGAAGATATGGATGCCTTATGTGTGTGTGCCCCGATCTTTCAACAGTCTGTTTGAATAGTTGAGCTGTGCCCGTGTTCTTATTTTGCGTGCTGGGCTGTTCTTTGATCGATTCTGCTTGGGAGAGATTGTATGTTGACTGGACTGAAGCTGAGCATAATGTTGTGAGCCTTCTTGTGGTCGTGGATTTCTCGATGAGGTATTTGACTTGTGAAATCTATCAAAAATAATGGAGAATGGCTGTTAATGGCCACCTCGCCAAGTCATAGACTGCTTTTCTAGTGTCAATGTACAGTACGGCAAAGCGATGAGGTCTACCCCAGATCGACCCAACGATGGCAGGTCCAAGCGAAGCTTGTTGCAAGAGTGGAGCAAGCTTGCCTTATCATTGCCTAGTCTAGTGCCACTACAGGGGGGCTCGAAATTGGATCCAATTATGATGTGATTGGGTCCCTTATCGCAGCCACCCCCAACGGCTGTCCGTCCTCGGAGGCCCGGCGGTTCATGTATCAACTACAACAAAGCTATAAGAATTGAATATAAGGTCCTTGACAGGCCATATCGAGTTCTAGATTGGGTTCATGAAATAGTTAGTGGCTGCAAGGGTCCAGGGAAATGCGTGCTCCACACATTATCCACGAGACAACAGGCCCATCTGTGTCTGTTCATATTGACATCGATCCCTTACCTGCGATGGACCACAACAATAAGAGCTACAACAGCGGCGATAACAGTATGCATGACTCGCATATTCTGATAGTCGGGGCCGGAACGTGGGGTGCTTCGACTGCACTGCACTTGGCGCGTCGAGGTTATACCAATGTCACGGTTCTGGACGCGTATCCCCAGCCATCTGCTATCTCGGCGGGGAACGATGTGAACAAGATTGTCTCATTCAGTATGTTTCGTTACTCTAAGAGTGTCTGCTTGATCCCTAATCTAACGAGGTCCTATCCAGTGAAACCTCCAGCCGACGACGATCCGGACTACGCTAATCGGACCTTCTTCGCCGCGCTGAGCCACGGCTTCCAGCACGACCCGATCTTCCAACCACACTTCCACGAGACCGGATCCATCACCTCCGCCTTCTCCCCGGATGGCCTCAAGCATATCCACCGCCGTGACCGCCTAGGAGATGAGGTAGTCGAACTGAACACGCCCGACGACTTCCGGCAAGCATTCCCCACAGGAATCCTCACCGGCCCTCTCCCAGGGTGGAGGGGGTACTGGAAGAAGAAAGGCGCGGGCTGGGTGCACGCGCGCAACGCCCTAGTCGCGGCCATCACCGAGGCCCAGCGCCTAGGCGTGCGATTCATCGGCGGCGACCCGCAAGGAAAAGTCGTGCGGCTACTCTTTTCCTCTGCATCCGACTACTCCCACAGTGCAGGAGACGTCATCGGCGTCGAAACCGCCGACGGCACTTCCCACCACGCGGCCAAAGTGATCCTCGCCGCCGGCGCCAACGCGGACCAACTTCTCGACTTCAAGAAACAGCTCCGCCCGACAGCGTGGACGCTCGCGCACATCCGCCTGTCCCCCACCGAGGCCGCCGCCTACCGCAACCTCCCGGTCCTCTTCAACGCAGACCAGGGCTTCTTCATGGAGCCCGACGCCGAGCACCACGACCTCAAGATCTGCGACGAGCATCCCGGCTACTGCAACTGGGTTTACGACAACCCGGACGACAAGCCCCACAGCGAGAGGCGAAGCGTCCCCTTCGCCCGCCACCAGATCCCACTCGAGTCCGAGGCGCGCATCCGCGCCCTGCTGCGCGCGACGCTGCCCCAGCTGGCGGACCGCCCGCTCGCGTTCGCCCGCATCTGCTGGTGCGCTGATACCGTCGACCGCAATTTTTTGATCGATTATCACCCGGACTATCCGTCTTTGCTGTGTGCGGTGGGCGCGTCCGGGCGAGGGTTCGCGCATATTCCGTCCATTGGCGGGTTCATTGTGGATCAGTTGGAGGGACGGTTGGAGGAGAGGTTGGCGCGGACGGTGAGGTGGAGGCCCGAGTTGGCGGTGGATCGCGAATGGGACGATACCCTCAATCGGTTTGGGGGCGAGTATCGGGTTATGGATTTGGGGGAGGTTAGGGGGTGGACGGAGATTGAGGAGGGGGAGTGATTTGGTTATATACATGGTGACACTGTCCTGGCTGATTGTGATAGGATCTGGGATTCTATGGAAGCTAATGAACGGCTGGATTGATGTTATTGACTTCTCTTGTAGTCGAGTGGGGCAATGCTCTGGTTAGGTTCATTGAGTTATGAACGGAGAGAGGTTCTCTTTTTGGAACTGTTGTAGCAGGTGGTCGGGGTGAGTTTATAGATTGGTGGGTATGGGTAAATCGACAAGCTGGGAAGAGGCTGGCTGGTAACTAGTGTCAGGTGACAGGCAGGAGAAGGGCGTGGATGTAGACGAGATTTACAACTTCTTCATCTTACTACGGTGATTGCCTTTATCTAACTTATGGATTGTATGCCTAATATATAGGTACTGCGTATTTCTCTATAGTTTCTCCTCCCGCCTGACTGCTTCCCATCCTCCTTCCTCACCTCCTTCTTTTCCTATCCTACCCTTCTCCTCTACCCGCCGATTCTTCATCATAACCTGCTCAGCCACGATCCAGACGTGCTTGAATCCGATTCAATATATCCTCAAGGCCCGCTGCATCCACGTTTCTAGACTTATCCTCGATGAGTGTCCTCCTCTCTTCGTCACGAGGGATGAAGCTTGCTGGAAATGGAGGCGGTCGAAGGAGTCCGCCAATTTCTAGGAGATCCCAAGAATCCAATTTCAGCTTCATTCCATCTGACGAGCCGACCTCAATATCGAAAGCCCATAGTATACTAGGGATCAAAACCTCAAGCTCCTTCTGAGCCAGATACTGCCCCGAACAGGCTCGTCGGCCGCAGCCGAATGCAAGCAGCGGCAGATTGGGGTCTTCAATCCATCGCTCTGGGCGAAAGGAGGCGGCATCTGGTCCGTAGGTATCGGTGTTTAACACGGCCGACCAATGATTGAGTATCACCACCGACCCTTTCGGTATATCATAACCCATGAACGTGTCGTGCTCGGAGCTGCAGTGCGCTAACGATCCGACCGTGATAGGCCGCCAGCGGAGAACCTCGTTGATGAAAGCTTTTGTATATGGCAGCTCGGCTATATCATCCAGACTAGGAAGACGAGTTTTTCCAACCACGGCATCTAGCTCCTGCTGAGCTTTTATCACTTTGTCACGGTGCAGGATGCATGCCAGGATGCAATATCGGAAGGCTGTGGAGGTGGAGTCGATGCCGGCTTGGAAAAGCACGCCAACTACATAAAGTAACTCCTCATCGCTGAAATTTCCGGTTCGTTCCTTCGTCTGGACATGCTTTGTGAAGTTCCATCCTGGTGCCTTTATAGCGTGTCTGCTGCTTTCTGCAAATATCCGCATCGCCTGCTGATGGAAGCGATTCCCGAATCTCCTCCATGGGTTGATCAGGCTGGGCAGTTTATTGATGAAGGGCAGGATATCTACCAGCCAGAACCCAGAGATCGCACGCATCGTCTCCTCGACAAAGTCAGACATCTCCCGGATCACCGGCTCATCTCCTTGGAGGCGTTGACCATACGCAAGGCTGTACACCACGCTAGATGTAAAGCGGACAATGCTCTGGTCCCAGTCTTTTGAATGCAGCAGGTCGCGGAGAGTCAGCTTAGTTTCTGCCTCAAGGAGCTCGTGGAAATGCAAGGCCTTGCTCGGTGCGAGAATAGTCTTATGGATGCGGTTGTGCGCCCTCCACTGCGGCCCATACGGTAGGAAAACCGTGTGCATCCCGTGGGACAAGTTCTCTAACGCCATCACCATTCGAGGCGAGAGCTATAGATGCGGCCTCTCTTCGCAAATAGTTCATTGGCAATCGAAGCGCTGCCTATGATAATGACGGGTCTCTGCCCCAAAGAGAGGCCCACGACTGGTCCATACTGCTTGTGCCATTCATCGAAAGTAGACCTGACCAAGCTGGAAGGAAACTGATGAAGATTCCCTATCAATGGAAGACCCCGCGGGCCCGGGGGAAGTCTATGGCTTGACCATCTTTTAGTATGCCTGAGCCAGATGAAGACACACATAGCAGCTATGAAAGCTATCGTCTTCCAATGTTGTGACACCATAGTCTATGTTGTGATGAAGCCAATCTCCATCTCACGGTTCCTGATGTGTGGTTTGAAGCTACAGCAGGTTGTCTTCCATTATATGTGAACTAGGTTGAGCAACTCATGATGATCTCGTGGTTGGTCTACATACTACAGCCTCTCGATGTTGGCTTGCCGTCTACTAAAAGTTCACGAGTCCGTTTCTTGTACGTGCTCATATCCGGATTGATGCAAATGCATGACGCATTCTGCACTGTGATTGTCGACATAGCAAATCCCAGCTCAGACTGGATAGGTCTTCTTCTTCATGCCCTAGGAATATTCGCCGGGTCAATTCACCGGGCGTACATGGTACGAAGATTCAAGATCATTTTCCAAGTGTTACCTGCAGTGGCATTCCAACTGACAAGAAAAGGTGTCATAATTCCTGCACGGCCAGGAGTCAAAGACTTAAGCCAGATTCTGACGTGGGCTAAAAAGGCAACCGGCTTAGTCCGAATGCAACAGATGGAGACTGAGGTCTGCTGACATTGATTATTCGTGTATCGCACATACCTACTTCGGATTGGTTGCCACACAGATCCGGGTGCAAGGGAAGACCTGCCGGATATCTTGTTGCCCGTTGTTTCTACTTGAACAAGACTAAAAGACCTCGCGACAGGTCTAGCTACCCACTTGATGCGTGTATACACCTGTTTGTCTGGTCTAGTACTTGGACGCAGGGAGTGCGAGCAAAACATCGATTCGGCCGAGCAAACCTGTAGTGCTTTTCCTAGAGTCTCGGTTTCCCGATTCCCTGTTTTCCCGTTATCTGGCTCCTCCTCAGACCTAACTTTCAGCAATGCTTTAAGGTTGTTTGCCGGACCAGTCCACGTTTCCTTCTCCTTAGATATTTCCCTGTCTGGGCTTCACGTCATGAATAAGGTTAAAAATGACGTCGCGAATGGCTCGACGCATGCTGTGCTACGAATGCTTCCCTGGCCTAAGCACCCTGTCTTGCATGCTATGTTACACACGTTTCCCTGCCACGGATGGTTGTGGGAATGGTTCATGCAAGGGGCATCCGGTCTTCACGGAAAGCTCAGGTGTCAGTCGGCCCTTCCGCTCAGGCGAGACCTCACTTCATTATTGATACTCAGAGTTCCATTCACGAGGTCCTTACTAAGACGGCTGCGAAGTGTCATCGTTCTACAATTTCACACTGCAAGGAGGGTTTGCAGTATTGAGGCCCGCTGTGATAAGCATGCAAAAGTTTACCGAGGACAATTTGGTAGGTGAGACCGGTATACAAACATTCAATTCTATAGACTGGAACTGAAGTACAAATTTAAAATATATCATGATTATGGCAGCATACATGAAACTCTGAAAGAAGAAGCAAGGTATGTTGCAGATGCCGCTATGAAGACAAAAGATAGAATCCTGAAATTCGTCAGTAGCTGCACACCATCCACCTTGAAAGTTTACCTTTGGGCTCAGCTTACCATACTCCTGTTTTGCGTCTCTCCATACCTGCGAAAGTTGGAACCCGCCCTGCTGTGCAATACTGCTCATTTGCTCTTCATTCCATTTGCCACTACGGAAGAAGAAAATCTTCTCCCCGTGATGTACCGTCACTGACGTGGCGCCGCTCGTCAAGGTGACATCGCTTTCGGGGGAATAGAAAGTCAGGATCTCATTCTCCTCCCGATCGTACTCGAGGAGGCAGTTCCAAACCACGTCGTTGAACAGATCCGCCCGGAGCAGCTTGTTAACGTGAAGTAGGCCATAGCGGAGGAAGAGGGACGACAACCCCCCTTCGGGATTGTAGGCTTTGAGTAGCTTGCTCTCGTCGGCACAAGCGTCCGCAGAAACCAAGAATTGGCAGCGCATTCCTGCAACGGCGCAGGCTTGGCGGAAGTGGCCCATAAGGTCGCCTGCTTCGGTCTTGGAGAGATTTGCCACACTATTGCCGACCCAGAGAAAGGTGACTGAGCGTGTGTGGAGACTGGCGGTGTTGTTGGCGATCCAGTCTACGCAGTCGCCATATGTGCCGAGCAGACCGGAGATGCTGATGTGCGGGCAGTGCTTGAACTCTGCTTGCAGAGCCTGCAGGCTGGTGCGCAACGCTGATTCTGAGACGTCCAGGGCATAGTATTGGACCTCCTTGCCTTGTCCAGCAAGGGCGGAGAGTATGATTGCGGTCTTGTGAACGTTTCTAGGATGGGGTCAGGCAATGAGTATAATTCATGGAAAATGAGATCTTGAGACCGGGCGAACGCACCCACACCCTAGCTCGACCAACGCAGACCGATCAGGGAGAGCGCCCGCCATCCTGTCTTTGTGCGTCTCGAGGATCTCCAACTCCTTTGACTTGGGATAGTAGTGAGGACAATTGGTCCATTCATTGAAGTTTTTGAGCCCCTGCTCGTCCCAGAGAAGAAGTGACGGAATCGCCTTGCGCGGCTGCGACAGACCAGATATAACGCATGACTTCAGGTCGAGAAGCTCCAAGGACTTTCGAATGTCGCGAAGAACGGGTTCCTTGGGAGCCCGCGTATCGAGCGATAGTGCCGAGGATGGCCCAGTAACTTCGCAGACGGTGGTCATAGACATTTCCACGGCTTGATCTAATGACCTTCAGAATATATAGAGATTGAGTCGGATTGCTTCGGCTGAGATGTCTAGCTTACCGTTTTTAAAGTCAAGACTGGCGGCGTGTTTCGTCAAATTTAACATGATGACAGCGTAGTCCTGTATAATTACAGCATATGATGAGCTGTGCCTGTGCCTGCCACACGCTCATTCCCAAGAGTGGTCATCTGTTATGCCAGGTTTGACACAAATGTCCCTGCTGATGGCATATAACTCTCGAAGATTGACGTACTGTCCATTCATGCCGGCTGCGGAGATCCCTTGATAGGTTGTTTAGGCTTGACGGTCTTAAAACTAGGTTATCGACTCGGGCAAATCCCTAGAAATGTAAGATAGGCACCACAATACGTCATGACTCAAGTCACGTCAGGTAGAGGCCTGCACAGAGCATTGCTGACGTACCCGAGTAAGAGCAGTTGTGGGCTGGGGTCCGGGATAGACATGATGGTCTCCTGCGTGTGAGGAATGAACCCTCCATTTGTGAGCAGCTGTGTGGTATAATAATACCCCATAGGGTGCCTTGCAGCTGTCAATTCGTTGAGTCACGGATCTTGTTGTTGCTGCATGTCTGAAGAGGATTGTCTTCTTTGAAGGCATTGCACACATTTACCCTGTTCAGACAGGTTCCGCATATTTCAATAAAATCGTCGAAGATTCCTCGGATTGGCGGGATATGGCTTGATTTGAATCAGACCAATCAGCTCATGGAAGAATCAAGGTAGTCTGCTGGCGTGAAGTTCGGCATGTGGTGTGTGGGAGTGGTTGAATACAAGAGGACTCGGGAGAAACAAGGCAGCTGCTGATCGCCACGCAAGACCCTCCCATATTCCTTTTTCAACTTCTCCAACTCCAAGGGACCTTACTCCTTCTCGATATCAGTATGAGGAAAAAACTTGAATTTTCGAGATGAGACACACATTTCGTTCATATTTATATTCAGCAGCTAGTCGTTCCAACGGAAGTGAATCCTCTTAAGACATTCTTGCCTTCATCACCTGCGCCATACTCTTCATACACACCTAACAGCTGCTTCTCTTAACCTACAATAAACCACCAAGAAAGAGAATCATGACAAAAGTCGACAATTCCGAAGATGCCGCCCCTCAAGGGTTCAACCAACCCACGAAGATAATCAACACTAACCGAGAATCGCTAGAATTAGTGGGTGACACCGAGCGCGACCAGAAGCAGCTGCAGCAATTGAACTCCTTCAACCCCCCAAAACACCAGCCCGCCAATGTCTGCATACATGAAATGTTTCACAAACAGGCAGTTGCACATCCTGAACGCGAGGCCGTATCCGCTTGGAATGGACAGTTTACTTTCGCCACTCTCGATCGCCTGTCGTCCTGCCTCGCGTCACACCTACTGAATCGAGGAGTCGCAATCGAGGAGTTCGTCCCGGTGTGCTCCGAGAAGTCACACTGGTATCCCGTGGCACTGCTGGGGGTCTTGAAAGCCGGGGCTGCCTTTGTGCCGTTGGATCCATCCCATCCTACCCAGCGCTTAGAGGAGACCTACCGCGCCGTCGCAGCGAAGGTGATCATCGCCACCAAAGCCACGGCCGAGACGGTCAAGTTTGCCGACAGGATTGTCGTGATTGATGAAGATGAGGATGGTGATGTCACCGCTCTTGGGAGAGGGGCAACCACGCTGCACCCAGAGCCAGAGGTTCCCTGCACCAGTACTGCCTACGCAGTCTTCACGTCCGGGACTTCCGGAAAACCGAAGGGGGTGGTTATAGAGCATCGGTCTCTATCGACTAGTGTGTTGGCTAACAGTGTCGCGCTAAACATCCATGAGAAGACCCGTGTCTTCCAGTTTGCGTCCCATGCGTTCGACGCCTCCCTGTTGGACATCTTCGCGCCATTGGTCACGGGCGGTTGTGTGTGCATACCCTCGGAGGCTGAGCGGAAGAACAATCTGGCAGAGGCATGTCGTCGGCTGAACTGTACTTGGTCCTTCTTGACTCCCTCACTGACAAGGGTGTTGGCGCCGGAGGATTTATGTACCCTGCAAACACTGGTGATTGGAGGCGAGGCTCTGCGAGAAGGGGACATTGAGAACTGGTTGCCTCGTATGCAGTGCATCAGCGGTTACGGTCCCACCGAATGCACGATCGGCTGCATGGCTACGACGCTACAACCAGGCATTCGGCCTGACCCGTCTGATCTGGGGCGAGGGGTTGGAGTCAATTGCTGGGTCGTTGACCCCGACAATCATGACAGATTGAGCCCACCGGGGGAGGTTGGAGAACTGCTGCTAGAGGGACCCATGGTCGCCCGCGGCTACTTCAAGGATCCTGCACGAACAGCCGAAGTGTTCATCAGTCCCCCGGCGTGGCACAAAATGTTGAGACCCCGAGGTGATCGGATGTACAAGACAGGGGACCTGGTGGTTTTCGACGCCGCGAAAAGCGCGATCCGTTACGTTGCCAGAAAGGATACGCAGATCAAGCTCCACGGCCAGCGTCTGGACACTGGAGAGGTTGAGCATCATATTCGGTCAATGCTCCCAAGAGCCGTGGATGCTGTGGTAGATATGATTCATCTTGCTGATGAGACTTCAGCCTCAATCCTCGTTGCATTTCTTGTTCTAAAATCAAATAGTACAACAGCGCACGTCACCAAAGTAGGATGGCTTGAGGAACCGACGGATGACCTGAGCACCAACGTGGAGATGCTTAAAGCAAAATTGTCCGACCTTGTTCCTGAGTACATGATTCCTAGTACATTTTTACCTTTGGTGTCAATGCCTCTCACGAACAACGGAAAGAGTGACCGGAAAATGCTTCGCAATCTGGCGGCGACTTTGACCCGACATGATCTCCGCAGGTATAACGGGAACTATGCCGTCGAGAGCAGCAGGCCTTCTAGACCAGTTGAGCGCAAGCTTCAGATGCTGTGGTCGAAAGTACTCGAGATTCCAGTGGACGAGATTGGTCTACAAGATGGCTTCTTTGCTCTTGGTGGCACTTCTGTCGCGGCCATGAAGCTGGCCGGTCTAGCGAGGAAAGAAGGCCTCGAATTAGACATAGCCGACTTATATGGTCACCCTGCCCTCGAAGACATGGTGACCCGAGTCCGCACTGTCTCGAGAGGTAGCGCAATCCGGCCGTTCTCTCTGGTTTCTGCCAGTGAAGACTGCAAGCAGATCGTTACAGAGACCATGAAGCAGTGCGGGCTCAGCCACGAAACAGAAATTGAGGACGTGTATCCTTGTACACCGTTGCAGGAAGGACTTATATCTCTCGCCGCTAAAAGACCGGGCTCCTATATTGGCGTGTTTCGGTATGAAATGCCTGCGAAGGTGAATACTCACCGGTTCCAGTCTGCATGGGATGCGTTGGTCGACGCTCACCCGATCTTGAGGACCCGATTTATCCAAACCAGCAGTGGCAAGATCTACCAGGCAGTAATTCGGAGGTCAGTCGCGTTAGATGTGAGCTCGCTGAACGGAGAGGGATTCAGGGCAGCAAAAAGTTCGCTTTCCTGCGAGCTCGGACAGTCCTGGATTCGTGCACATCTTCACAATACAGCATCTACTTTACAGCTGCCGGCCTTCACACTGACTGTGCATCACGCTTTGTCCGATGGCTGGGGCCTTCCCGTACTCCTTCGGGACCTCGAAGCCGCCTACAACGGACAGACACTGGAAGAGAGGCCATTCAGTCCTTTGATCGAGTACATCGGGCGCACGACTACCGAGCGAGAGGCGTATTGGCAAGGCCGCTTCACTGATGTGCAGAGTGCCAGCTTCCCTTCGCTACCCTCCCCAGCGTATATCCCAAAGGCTACGGAAATGCATCCAATCTGTATTCCCGTGAACCATCGGGTTGCAAGTGAGTACACACTTGCTGACAAACTCAAGCTAGCATGGGGAATCATCCTTTCCCTTTATACGGAGACCGCCGATGTCGTCTTCGGCCTCACTGTTAGCGGACGTGGCGCTCCTGTGCTGGGCGTCGAGGATATGACTGGCCCGGCAATCGCGACCATCCCCTTGAGACTGAATCTCGATCCAGAGATGACCGTGAAAAACAGACTTCAGCGGCTGCGGGAGTTCTGTGTTGCCGCGATGCCATTCGAACACATAGGGCTTCAAAACCTTCGCCGCCTTGGTCAGGGATCTAGCAAAGCTTGTGATTTCCAGAGCCATGTTGTCATCCAACCCGAGGAGACTGGCAGTGATTGGATGTTCGCAAAGAAGCAGGACTATTCGGAAACTGGAGCATTCAGTTCCTACGCAATTACCTTGATCTGTCAGCAGAGACCGGGCTCAATAGAGATCGAGGCGACATTCGATCCGCATGTTGTCCCCAGCGTGCAAATGGACCGATTGTTGACGCAGCTCCGACATATCATGCAAGTTCTGATTTCTGAATCTGAAGAAGCTCGTCTGTGTGAGCTGGACACTATCTGTCCTGAAGATCGGTCACACTTGAAACAATGGAATACCGCGCTCCCCGAGACAGTGGAAATCTGTGCCCACGAGTGGATCCGAAAGCAAAGTCTCGAGCAGGCCAACGCTCCAGCTGTGTGCGCTTGGGATGGCAGTTTCACTTACGGGGAGATGGAGCAGACCTCATCTGAGATGGCTGCCTATCTCCGAGGACAAGGCGTAGGTCCTAATGTGTTTATTCCTCTCTTTTTCGAAAAGTCATGCTGGACCAGCATCGCAATGCTTGCAGTGATGAAGGCCGGAGGCGCATTTATTCTGCTAGACGACTCTCATCCAGTACAACGACTGCGCGGAATATGCGATGATGCAGAGGCGCCTTTCATTGTCACGTCGGAGAAGAATGCACCTCGTGCGGGTCAAATTGCAAAATTTTCCATCATACTGGGTGATTCGCACCGATCGTGGCCACAGAATCAGACTGAACCCGCAACTCCCATGCCACGGGTCAAACCCAGAGATGCCCTCTATGCAGTCTTCACCTCGGGCTCGACGGGAAAGCCTAAAGGCGCCGTTATGTCGCATCAGTCGTGGTGCACAAGCGCCAAAGCCAACAGCGTTGCATTGTCATTGCGTCCTACTTCCCGCGTCTTTCAGTTCGCCGCCTACGCTTTTGATATCAGCATCGCAGATCATTTGCTGACTTTCGTGGCTGGCGGTTGTGTTTGTATTCCTTCTGCCAAAGATCGAGAAGGAGACCTTGCGCAGATTATCGGTAGACTCGAGGCCAATTGGGCATGCCTAACGCCGTCTGTGGCGCGCATTATCGAGCCTCGAAACGTTCCATCCCTGAAGACGCTGGTACTAGCAGGAGAGCCTATTGCGCCGGAGGATATCTCGACGTGGTCACCAGCACTTCACCTGTTAAACTTATATGGCCCCGCGGAGTGTGCCATTCTTACCACTCTGAATCAAAATGTCAACAACCCAAGTGATCCGAACAACGTCGGGCCTCCGACCAGCGCAGTGTGCTGGGTCGTGGACACAAGAAGCGTCGACAAACTAGTACCTATTGGGACAGTGGGAGAGCTCGTGGTCGAAAGCCCTATTGTAGGCTACGGGTACCTCAACAACCCGACCAAGACGGCTGCCTCCTTTATCGCCCCAGAGGCGCACCCACCGTGGCTGCGGCGATTCCGACGCACAGAAACCGCCCGTTCGCGCCTCTACCGCACGGGCGATCTGGTCCAGTACGCAGAAGACGGAACCCTGAGGTTCATCGGCCGCAAAGACACACAGATCAAGTTGCGCGGACAACGCATCGAGCTGGGCGAGGTCGAATACCACTTGCGCCGCAGTTTCCTTGACGCCGCCGAGGTCGTGGCCGAGGTTGTCGTCCCGAACGATGATAGATCACATAGCCGAAGGCAGCCGACCCTGACGGCCTTCATCCGTCCGCGGGAGCAGACTAGCCAGAAATCAAGGCCCTCGCTTCTTCAAGCGCAAATCGCCACAGCACTAACAACCCTGCGCGCCTCCCTGCCCCCATACATGATCCCGACGGTATTCCTCTGCGTAGATTCATTCCCCCTGAGCAAGTCCCGCAAGCTGGACCGCGGCCAGCTTCGCAGCATGGCCGCTGCACTGCCCCGAGAGGCATACCTCGATGCGCCCACCCTGCAGAAGCGGGAGCCGTCCGGCCCAGCAGAGGAGATGTTGCATCAGCTCTTTGCGGACACTCTGAAGATCGACTCCGCGGAATTCGGGATCGACCATGACTTCTTTAATCTGGGCGGCGACTCCATCCTGGCTATGGGTCTGGTGGCGCGGGCGCGGGCGCGCAGCTTGGATTTCACCGTGGCGGATCTGTTTGCCTATCCCACGGTGGGCGCACTTGCTGGGCAGGTGATGCGTTGTGGTAATTCGTGAATAGATCTGCTCGGTTGGATGGTCAGATCAGCTTGGATAGAGTTTTGTTCTGGATTCCCAGCCATGGCATTTGGTATTCTGGAGTTGGATAAGCGGATATTTACCAGATGTTCAGAAACATGTCTCAGAGTATGTGCAAAAGCCACATCATGTTCATTTCCGTGCAGTGTAAGGACGTAGATTCGAAGTAGCGCTCTGGGTTCTCTGGACCAAGCTTATATTGTACACCTGATTTATCTGTACGTCATGTGTGAATGCCGAGTACCAGTACTGCTCGGGAAGGTGGAGGGAGAGCTACCATTTTTTCAGGGCCGTATCAAGCAAGATGAATGGGCGTCTTCGTACGGTCATTCTACGCATTTTAGCATGTTTCTAGATTTCGAGCATGTTCACAAAGTATTTCTATGTCTATTGGACCGATGCTGTGAAATGAGGTTTCCAGATAAGATGCCATGTCCACTGATCGCGCTAAACTGGATTCGAAGCTTCCGCTGAGTCAGCGGGACCCACCGCGCTGACTTATGGTTACCTTTAAAAGCAGAGGAGCGTGGATTCTTAGCGTGGTGGGACCTTCTTTCGTGGACTGCGAGAATGTAGTGTGATGTGTAGGTTACTGTATCTTGAATGCTATGTATGGATACTGGGTTTGGAACTGATGCTTACAGTAGGTATATTGGCTACTGATCTTATCAAGATACTAACCAGAAAATACCCTATCGATCGAGAAAGTAGACTTGATATACACTAGAATATACAGACGAATCAGAAAGTATAGCTCTAGACTTGCATCCAACATGGCCAGTCTTATCAACGTAAATCCCCCGGCACAATGGAGATTCCAGTCTAGTACCACAGAGCCTTGTTCCAGAACACGCTGCGGGCGTTGGCCAGATCGTCCTGGGTCAGGTACATGGTGCTGTTGAAGACGAGCTGGGTGGCGGTGTAAGAACCGTTCAGGTACTTGGGCCAGTAGAGCTTGTCATCCGCCCACTTGGTGTTGGGGTTGCCGGTGAGGACGAAGGAGAGGAGGTATTTCTGCATTTTGCGCTGTGGGGGGTTGGATTGTGTTAGTCGGGAGGGATTTGTTATAGGTCAGGATGATAGGAGGAGGTACGGTACGTACTGCAACGGTGGAGTCGACGTCGGAGTCGCTGGAGATGGCGACACCTGCGCCAGAGGAGGAGCTGCTGCTGCTGCTGCTGCTGGAAGAAAGCGAGTAGGTAGAGTACCCTGTTGCAGTATTTGTGAGCATCCAGTTTTCGTGAGTGGCTGGGGTTTCTGGGGGGGCTGTTGGCGGAACATACAGTAGTAGCTTTGGTCGGTGCCGTGGGTAGCCTTGCTCAGGGCGACCATCGCGTTCCAGGTGTTGTTGTTCATGGCTTCAGTGAGGGCGAAATTGTGGGCGGTCAGATCGAAGGACTGTCTCATGTCTGCGAACCGGAGAGCCTGGCTCGAGTAGCTGGAGGCAGGGTACAGCTTGAGGGCCTCCTGGATGACGTTGTCCGTGATCGAAGGGAAGAAGATGCGGAGGTTCGTGATGATGTCCTGCTCGGAGGAAATGGTCGTCTCGCCCTCGTCGGTTCCCGTGTTGGCTTCATGCTGCTCGTGGGAGATGACCAGGGGACCGCTGAAGTTGAAGTGCTTCTGGTACAGCTGGGCCTCGTAGGTGTCCGCCACAAAGTCGCCGTCCACGCGAGGCTGGAACTGGTAGTCATAGGCTTCGTAGACATCGTTGGCGGCATCGGTCAGGTTGGTGAAGGCAACGTTGCGCAGACAGTCCAGGTCGCCGCCTGTGCAACCGACGGCCTTGGAGACGTTCTGGTAGAACGCTTCTCCGTGCTCGTGACCAGCGCCGGGGACGAAGCCCGGTGACATGATGTAGGCACGTCTAAAGAGCTGCTCGGCATGGCCGGCGAAGCGGGTCATCTGGAACAGGGGCATGGAGCCACCGGCCGAGAAACCGACAGCGGTGATTTCATCGGGATTTCCACCAAAGGCGCTGATGTACTTGTGCACCCACTTGAAAGCGTGCTCAACGTCCCACAAGGCAGTATTGGGAGTGCCACCCTGGTGGGCCAGGGAGGGGCCATTCGCCAGGCCAGTGAATCCAAGACGGTAGTTGGGAGCAACAAAGATGAAATCTTTAGAGAGATCGAATAGACCCTCAGGCGTATTCTGAGACTTTGATCCTGCAGTGAAACCACCTATATTGCAGGTTAGCTAAAGCAACGGTGAGGTGGCGCCAAGCGGAAAATCATACCGCCATAGGTCCAGAGCATCACAGGCAGGTTGCGGCCTTGAGCATTAGCTGGAGCCCAGACGTCCATGTAGAGACAGTCTTCCGTGGATGCACAGTCTACGTCAGATTCGGCAAGACTGCCATTGTTGATGGCCTTCTCAACGGGAGGCCATTGCGGCTTCGCGAAACGAAGGTCACCAGTAGGAACCGCGGCGAAACGAACATTCTGGTACTTGTAGTAACCGATCGAGCCGTTTCCAGCAGCAGGGGCGAGGGTGCAGTAGTCGAGAGTAACAGTGGCACTTTGTGACGCCGCGGTGGCAGTAGGAACAGCAGCAACTGACGCGGCTGTGCCTACCAGAAAGAGTGCAGTGCTTAGCGAGCGCATGGCGAAACTTCTCAAGGGGCGGTGAGATGAATGCTTTGGTTCGTTGATGAGGAATGAGGGCTAATGCTCCATTTATAGACCTGTCCAGGTCTCGTGGGAATTAAGGAAAGACCTCAGATGTACCGACAAGATGTGTAAGCGGAAGTGCGTGCGAGAGGACATGAGAGTCAGGCCTGCTGTAGACTGCATTCGTCATCGAAAAGGCGGGAAATCCGTTCAGGTCCATGAGACGTCTATACGGGTGATGGAGACATAGCGGACACAGGGGAAATGAAGGCATGTCCACTAAAATTGACTAGGAATCCATAGGCATCGATCTTGACCTCAACTCTAAGCTGGATTAAAATAGGGTTGACCCACATGGCAGACCCACGTTCCGCGTCTCTGCACGGAAGTCGACCAGGCGATGGAGTAATAAGAGTCGAAACCACGCGGCCGGTTCTCGCAGTAAAACAGCTCACTGGCTCTGGCTTGATTGCCAAGAATTTGAAAGTTGATCACCTCTATCTTTACTGATCAATCTGTATGATGAGCGGTTAAACACTTATACGCAGAGTCAAGCTCGTGTCTCATGGTTGGAGCCCGGAGATTCTTTAGTATCAGTATACAGATTGCCTGCTCAGATGCCAGGTCTCGAGAACCGCGAGCCACGCAACAAATTCGTCACTACCCGTACCAGTGGAGATTCGCCTGGGAATGAATCGATCGAGCCCGGATTTCTGCCTGGGTTGTCTTGCCACAGATAACGCACTGTTTCCGCTTCCGAATTTCAGTTTGGCATAGACAGAGCAATTCAACTGGGAAGTGTGAATAGACCTGCGGTGCCTCGCGAGGAGAATCAGGATATGACCTTGTAACCGGAGTATAACCTGCATTCACGGGGCAACTGCATGTGCTGCAAGGGTATGAGACTTTCCTGTTCGGCACAGGGGGATTATGCTGTTGGGCTTGACGCTCTGACGGCCTTCGACCACCCGCCATCGCTCCCGTGCCACACCATTGCCAGCCTTGTGGGTCTCTTGTGTCGGAGGTGAAGTCACCGTTTGGGCTGGAGGTCCTGGCTATTTAGCACCCTCTGGAGCGCGTCTATGGAAGTAGGACTCTGTTGTATTCCCAAGCCTGAGCTTTCCAAGCTTGAGAATTTTTGAATCGGTGTAAGATGGTCATTATCAGCCTCTCGTCACCTACTTGCGTATTGCGAGAGAGAGTCCTCCGTCAGATAAACTAGGCTGGTAACATAGAGCCAATGTCTGGTGTAGATCACGAGGGGGCATTGCATTCGTGTTGAAATGTGACCATATTGAATTGATGAAGCGTCAGAAGCTTAAAGAGTCATTTCGTGCCGTTGCTGCTTTGCAAGCGTGGGATTCAAGCTTTGCTATGGCCATCCTCAAGCATTTGGGCAAGTGAGAGCGTAGAGCCTTGCAGTAGAGATAGAACCGAAACAATGACAGAACAGAATCCAAAGACTGATTTGATTCAATATCCTCCAGGAATCCTTCACAAGATCGCAGTCGAATAGCACGTAATCAGTGATTGTGTATGTATACTTCGTGCAACGCACCTGGCCCAAGTCCCGAACGATCAACAATCACCGGAGAAGTATCCGAGAGTAGTGGAGGGACGGTGGAGGATAAACCAGCCACTCACAGCCACTTCCCATCAGCCACCGATGACATATGACGATGCTCCGCACCGCCACCCAGGCCCGATAAACCGATGGTATCGATGCAGCTTGTGCCTGTTATTATCGGGTTCGATCCCCGCTCCTTAGCTACAAGAATAGTGCTTCCCCCAGCTTTATCTCTAATCCCGGGCCACCGATTGAATTCTTTCAAACTGAGTTATACCTCTGCCTTACGCCTTCCCGACATCACATTATCTCAAGCAAAACCGTCGTTACCGAAGAAAGCAAAACAGTATGGTCATCGGTCTCCTCATCCTGTCCGCCATCCCCACCGTAGCGGGGGTGTCTCTCGCCTCCAACGAACAGCGGAAAGCCAACGAGCGCAAGAACGACGAGCGTCGCATGGCCAAATTCCACATCGACGTCTCCGCGCCGCCGCACAATATCGAGGACCCCGAGGTACATGGCAAACGGGTGGTTTTGCGGGACTTCAAGGTAAGTCATCGGGCCTTGGGAACAGTTCTGCCTGGCTGGTTGGCGCTTTGTCTTGTCTCCGCACCAACGGTCTCGCGTCGTCGAGGTTTTTGAAAGGGCGCTAGCTAATATTTGCACTTTACTTCGAATAATTAAAAGGTCTTTCTTGATGACCCCGACCCCACGAAACGAGATCCTCCCGCGCATACCGCTGAAGCGTTCTACATCGAGTACCCGGAGTTCGATCATATGAAACATTTGAAGCGCGGGCTGGGCGTCGCGACGACTATCTCGGACAATCCGCCCATGTTGGGGTGGATCTACGCGGACAAGGATACGCATGAGCTCAAGTATGGGAACCGGACGCAGAGTTGCGAGCATGTGATCGGGCCGTGGGATTGGGTGGACGATGAGACGACCTTGACGCTGGAGGGGAGCCGGCAGTTTGTCGCAGTCAAGGAAGACGATGGCTCGTGGGGGCTGTACTTCGACCGGGACGGGGATGAGTTGGAGGGGGTCCTGGAGGAGCAAGGGAAACTGGACAATGAGTATCTGTTGCTACGGCTGAAGAGGAATCTGATCGAGCAGCCTGACGATAAGAATAAAAACAATAATACATGAATTTCTAAGAAGCCAACGTTGCGGTAAGGGTGTTTCGCGAGGTGGGGGGAATCGTAAGTGAGTACTAGTTTGATTGGTAAAATTTTGCTTTTGGTACAGGGACACGCCGACTAGTCGTCAAGACCATCCCAGGCCTCGTTGTCGCTAGCAGCAGCATCTGCAGCGGCCGGTCGTGAGTCGGACTTCCTGGTCCGGCTGGCTTCGATCGCGCCCTTTCTCTTGTTCTCCATCCGTCGTTCGTAACCACTCTTGGTGCTGATTCTCGTCTTCTTGTCCTCTTTGCCGTCCTTCTTGGACTGTCGGGCCTTGACACCGTGCTTCTTAAGCTCTTGCTTGCTCTTCTTGCTGAGGTCGGGGAGAGCGTCGAGCAACCACTTTTGCACAGACTTCTCCTCTGTGGTGCCCCGTAGTTTCTCACTGACGTCGATGACGTTGGCGATGCTCTTGACATAGGGAATATCTTCCTTAGTATAATATGTTACGGCGATGCCGCCTTCACGGCCCGCTCTGCCAGTTCGTCCGACACGGTGGACGTAAACGGCGGCGGAATTGGGGATATCGTAGTTGACCACACCATTGATGCCTCGGAAGTCAACACCACGAGCTAGCAAATCGGTCGTAACAAGAATCCAGATCTCGCCCTTGCGGAACAGTCTCATGATATCGGACCGCTGGTTGTCGGACAGGTCGGAGTGAAGAACGGCAATGCGCGAAGAGCCACCGGCTTCAGCAGGGATGTCGTAGCGCAATTCTGAGTGGAGGGCAATGGCACGAGGAATAGTCTGGGTAAAAATGAGGAAGGGAGGTCGAAGACGAACATCTGAAGCCGCTGCTGCCGCAGGGTGAAGGAGTTGTCTGAGTCCCAGCAGCTTTCCTTGCTCTGTTGCGGCGTAGACCAGCTTGTGTTTGATGTTCGGAATAGCGGAGTCCTTCAGTCCCACAACGAGACGGAGGAGGGGATAAGACTTGGTTGTGCTCAACATATCTTTGCGCTCCTTGATGGTAGACTTGGCCAAATCTTCGATGTTAGAGCCCATGGTAGCAGACCACAAGCTTGCCCGAAGTTCAGGGTGCGTGCATGCTCGCCAGATATCGAGCGTTTGCTCGCGGAACAGAGGGTCCAACAGAACATCGGCTTCATCCAGGACAATGTTTCTTACCAGAGGCAAGGTCGCCAAGGGTTTGGTCTTGTTTGCAGAAAGTGCATTGACCAACATCAATGGCGTCGTGACGAGGATGTCACTCTTGGTAACGGGGGCTTTCCCCTTGCTGCTCTTCTCCGTCTCTTGCTCCTCATCCTCAGATCCAGAAGAGTCCTCCTCACTCTGCTCATCCAGAACACCCTTAGCATCGTCGCCCTCATCGTCGCGTTCGACAACGCGCATGCCCTTCTTCATCAGAGTAATCTTGACACCAGTTCCGAGCGCCAGTTTCCGTCCTTCATTGACGATCTGACTGGCAAGCTCCTTCGTGGGAGCAACAACAACAGCGAAGATACCACGCTCTTCCTGTTGCTGGTGGTGGTGTCGGACAATCTTGTTAATGACGGGGATCATGAAAGACAGCGTCTTACCACTGCCCGTCGGCGCCACCACCAGAAGATCAGGCTCGACCGTGCCAGTCGTACCCGCCTTCTGGGCAACCGACTGATCCCCCAGTAACAGAGGCAAGCTCCCCAACTGAACCTCTGTGGGGACCGTAAACCCTTGCTCGGCGATGTTCTCCGCCAGCCGGCGCGAGATGTTGTACCTGGTACGCAGCTCTTTGAACGAGACCAAAGGTTGCGGGAACAACTGGCGTGCCTTTTTCAGCTCCTTTTTCGTGAGCGGTTGAGCCGACGACGAGCTCTCTTTTTCTTGCTTTCTCTTCTTCGTTTTCTTCTTGTTGGACTCGTCACCCTCCGCCGGCGGCGCTGCCGCCGCCACTTGCTGTACCCCCTCCAGGTCACGCATATCCGTGACCTTGATCTTGTGCGTGTTCAAGATCGTGCGCCGCTGTACTTCATCCATCGACTCGCCCTCTTCCTCTTCCGACTCCACCTCCTCCTGCCCCTTTGCCGCGGCAGCCCGCTCCTTCTTAGCCGTCGAGGCAGAGCTTTTGCCTGCGCCGAAGAAATCTAACCCTGGCAGGTTATCATCATCATTCTCCGAATCCGACGCCACGGCCGGCGCATGGGTTCTCTTGCGCTTTTTGCTGGCGCTGACGCCACCATTCTTCCGCAGCAGTTCCTCGGCCTCCGAGGCGTGGAAGAGCTGGGGTGTCTGCGCCTTGCCTTTAGATGGCAGAGTTGATGAAGAGAGGGTACTACTAGCGGTACCGGTCTTCAATTTGGTGGCTCTCGTCAAGAGCTTGAAGGCATCCATTTTTTGGGTGGGGTCACGATTTTACAAGACCATGCGACTTGACTTTATTAGATAAAGAAGGGACTCAAGAACATGCACGCCCCCTTTGTTTGCTCGTTTGTTATTTGGGAAATGACCGTTGAAGTTGGTCAGGTTCCTCGCGGTCCTTTTTTTTTGGGTTGTCCAGGGAAAAAAAAGTTCGATGTTCCAATTCTCCCGCACGGGCCAATCAGAGAGGGGCCTGGCCTCTCTTCCTGAGGCTTCAAGGTTCGCTTTCGGTTGTCCAACACAGAACTTCATAATCGATTGTTTAGTTTGTCCAGTTTGTCCGTTCGCCAGGATTGTGCTTAGTGGACTTGATATACAGGACGATACAGGGCAATTCAAGATGAAAGAATGAGATACGGTGGAGAGGTTGAACAGCTCTCATAGACACAGTACATTTATCGTATGGCGGTTATCTTTGTGGGCCCATCGTTCTTATCTCCTTGATATCCCTTCCGTGCTCGGAATCCCCATTGCAGCCAGAATCTTCCTACGAGGACGGCCACGCTTTGTTGCTCAACGGGACTCTCATTTTTGAGAAGACACATTGAATTCAAGAAGATATCTAAAAACATTCGAGCGCAGGTGGAACAAGTCTATCTTCTAACCGGACGCACACACTTCCAGCAAGGCTTTTGATACCCAAACACTTTTTGGAAACAAAAGCAAACATGTTCCACTGAGAGAGACAAAAAAAAACAAATACACCAGTCACCTCAGACAACAGTTGAATTCCATCGTCTATCATACAATAGTACAGCGCACAAAGGAAACGGGGGGGGATGTTTGTGTAAAAGGGAAGGAAGACAGGCTAAGGCACAACTGCGTGGTATTTATCTAATGGTGTCCGGCGTGCTCAGGCTCTCCCCGGTAGCCGATGATGTTCATCCGACCGATCATCTCACCGACGGTGAAGAAACCGATCACCTCCGCGGCAGTGACACCGGCGAAGGCGAGCTCCTTCTTGTTGGCGTTGCGGATCCGGGCAATGATGTTCGAGGGGGCGAAAGCGGAGTTCGTGGGGTTGCGGATCAAGGGCTCGAGGTAGGCCTGGAAAGTGGCGACATTACTAGATATTGGGGTCAGCAACAATGCCTGTGGTGCTTCTCCGGGGGCCCCGACTAAGTCTGGGGGAGCGCTTACGGAGGGGTCATGTTCTGTCCACGGAAGACCAGCTTGGCGAGCTCGAGACCGACTTTGCTGTAGTAGACGGTGGGAGGGATCATGCCTATATAGCAGAGAAGATTGATTAGCAATGGACAGATGGGACATGGTGTATGTGTGATATCCAGCATCCTCTGCACATCCGGCTATGGCGAACCAGACTGCTCTCGCACTGACTGTCGTGCCACAGCAGCCAGGAAGAAAGAAGAAGAAGGATATATAGCATATCACGGCGTGAGGTCAGGGGAGCTCTCTTACTCTCGACGAAAGAGATGACCTTTCCGGTTCTTCCACCAACCTTCTTCAGGGCGTTACCGAGACCCTGAGCAGCGTTGGAGATGGCGGGACCAGCCGAGGATTGAACACGAGAGAGGCCCTCAGCGGCCTTGGAGGCAGTGGAAGAAGCAGCCTCGCCAGCCTTGGAAGCGGCTTCCGAGGTGGAAGAGGCGTGTCTGACTGCGGTCCTGCGAGCCAGGAACTGCGATTGCCGGAGGACGGCACGGGACGCCGGGGCGGACATCTTGAAAACCCTTGGAAAGAAGAAAAGACGAGAAGGGGAGAGAGTGACTGATCAAAGTCGCTAGATGGAGGACAAAAGGGGTCCAATGGCGGGTGGTTCAAGAGCCGGAGACGTTAGATCGTCGCGCAATTGCAGGACCAGAATCTGAGATTTGAGGTTCGGGAAGTTCAGGAAGAGCCTCCACTCCCGCACCACGTGATCCATCACCTTTTATGCCTGGTTTATACTCCGCCTTACACTTGTTGGATCACTTCAGAAACAATTGGCACTGATGGTATTTACTGGATGCGATTTTGAACTTCACGTCACTGGCAACGGTCATATAATACTTAAGGCTCTATATGTTAGCACTGATGAACTGTAATATGGTCCCTGAATTCAACACAAAGATAGTCCCCAGAAACTGCTTCTCTCCCTACCTAGTGGCCTTATAAAGAATTTCGCAGGGCTGTCGTTACTGAAAATCGAGATCGTGATTTCGGCTACACCTAACCATCAGCCATTCAGTTCGATGCGAACGACCATCTCAATGATTGAGGTGAAGAAGCGTTAGCTCATTTGTGTATTGAAACTGTATACAGGGGAACAATCTGCCAAGTTATCCCTCGCGCTATATATTATTGACACGGACTCGCCTTTCTTGGGCTCCATTGCCCAATACTCAAGCCGACACATACTATACACCCATCATTCGGCATTGGACTGTAACAGGTCTATCGAAAGCTCTCTGGCAACTCATGAGCTAAGACCTAGTACCAACAAGCGCTATTGCACGGATGCTACATACCAGCTCCCTGCGAATTCGGTCTGTGCATCCAGAACAGACACCCTGTTACTGGGACCCTTCTCCGACCAAACTAAAGCTTTACAAAGCCCTGCCATTGGTGTCATGTTCTTGTCAAATAGAGCAGAATATGTTTTTTGCAATAGTATAGTCTAACCTTTGCTGTTTGTTGCTTTGCAAACTAGGCCCGTCTTTCCTATGCAACACAACTGGACTCATCTACCGTCTATCCATTCACCGATGCTACTTTGATGGCCACTTACCTCACTTAACCATTCAGTCAAACAAGACTAGGTCAGTTTCGATGGCCATAGAATTTACAAACTAAAGCATTATCAGCATGGCTTTGTTACTTGCAATTTTCGATGGGCACGATTTAACAGTATTGTGGACATATTAATGACTTGGGCAGGATGTCGTCCCTGAAAATCCATTGTCGCCCCACGACTGCACAAGGCTGATGGAAAGCCACCTCAATACAGATTTTGCGACCACGCAAGCCACCGTGCAGAGAATCATGGATCACAGGGTCCAAGGAAGCTTACATGTCCCTGGCTCGGTAGTGTTGCCCACCTCGTTGGGACGATCAGACGGTCTTTCGATATGCCGCTTAGTCACCGGCTCACCCCGAGGCCCCCGACATCGCACTGTGGCTGAGACTGATACTTACATAGTAGACTACTCCGTACGCGTTGGCCATTGGGGCCGTACTTGGTTGCTCTGCTGCGCCATGAAATCTAGACTCTTATCAGACATCAATCTTGCGCTCATGGATAGTCATTGGTTGCGATGAAACATCGGGCGACTGCTCCAAGAGTACCTCTAAGAGCATGCATACCGCCCCCATTGCCCCCATTGTCCGCATAAATTTATTTCCCCAAACTTTCGACAGTATACGGCTCGACATTCTGGAAAGGGATGACCATTGGCTTAGCCAGGCTCCTTTCGAAAGTCATCCGGTCGATCTGTCGGTCTAGTAGGCTGCAGAAAAATGAGCATTTCCACTCTATATATCTTGGCAAATTTGCCGAGACATCCCTCATGCGAAGCTTTTTCGGGACAAGCTATACCGCCAACAACCCCCCCCTTTTCGATGCACCAATATGGTGCTATCGCAATAGGTCACCATGCAGCCAAAACGGTATCATCTTGACCTACATTCGTGGGTTCTTCAGCCCGATACGTCATGAAACGTGGGCGACAGCCACAATCATCTATGCGGTGGACAAATTGTCTGCCTAACGGGGTATACGTACGCCTCGATCGGATGGATCCACAACGATGACCCTCACCCAATTCTGGGCCGAGAAACAGAGATGAAAGCTGCGAAGACAACGCACCAATTTGGACATTCAAGCTAATTGAAGTATGGTTCGCCCCATCCTCGGTGTGGCGCGCCGTAAATAGTAGATGTCAGACAGCTCGCTGAGTGGACAACCTTATAGCGAGGATCCATTGATTTCCTCTACAAGTTTCCGATAGTCCCCTTTAAATTGAAGCCCGTTTCCTTTCCCTTTGCTGCGATTGTCCCTCTTCGTCCTAACTCACAACATCGCGCATACATACCCACACCGGAACAAATCCTTGACACAATGTTCGGGGACAGTCTCTTCAGCTGGTTCAGCTCCTCCAAGAAGGAGGAAGCGCCCCAGACTACCTGGGATCCGAACACATTGACTATGGTCCAGCCTCAGAGCCCCGAGTCTCCTTCCACCAACGCTGTTGTTGCTGAGCAGCCCGTACGTGTGATCACGAGTCTTCCGCAATCGACTAGAGTACAGCTAACGCCATGTGACATAGACGCCCGATAGCCAGATGAACATGCAGCTGCGTGGTGGCGGTCCTCCCCCTGGGCCTGGTGACGAGTAAGTGACCAATGATCACCGTATACCCTGAACTTTGCTAACATGCTAGATAGTTGTTGCTGCTGCCTCGACTGCTTCTGCTGCTGTGGGGACTGCTGCGGTCCCGATGGGCCCCCTGGTGGCTTTGGCGGCCCCGGTGGCCCCGGTGGTGGCTTTGGCGGTCCCGGCGGCCCCGGTGGTGGTCCTGGAGGCCCTGGAGGGCCAGGTGGCCCCGGCGGTCCTGGCGGCTGGTAAGGATGGCTTCGATGCGACAGCACTTTGCGTGCTCAACGTCGGTCTAAAACCGACTCACCCGATCTGTGATACCATATTGATTGTTGGTTCTGTGGCATGGAGGAAAAAGAGGTTTATTGTCGGGTCTGGGGCCTCTCCTGTTATGGCCCAGAAGGCGAGCTGTTTATGATGTTGTTCTATGTCTTGGTGTATCCTGGATGAGCTTTTGACGGTGTTTATTTATTGCTGTATAGATATTCTAGACTGCTTGCAAGCGATTCGTTGGTCTCCATACGAATGTAACCTTGTCGCTTCATCTTCATTTTTTCTTGATCTCTTATCTACTTCCTGTGTTGAGTTCTTGGCAAATTTGCTGTAGTAAGCACTGGAGGGTCAACACTTGAAGTATTCTCAGCTAGGGATGGAAGTTTCCGAAAGTGGCACTTGTGGAAAAGCAGGTACTTCGGTGGTCACATAACCATGTGCAGTTGTGCAAAATGATGCTGACCAACTAGGACCAGATATTCTCGGCCTTTGACTGAGGGAAATATAGTATATTAGAATGATTAGATTCAAATACTCAACCAAGCAGAATGTCTGATCTCAGTCAAGCATCAAAATCTCCATCGTCACAAATGCTAGCATAGGGCTGACATCTGACCCCAGTTACTTCGGCATTTTCTCGCACAAAGGGTACATGCTCAAGTTAAAATGCGAGTAGGTTATATCTTGAAGTCGGTATTTCCTGGTAGCCTGCGGGGCCGATAGCGTAGTGGGCAACTTGTTGCGCGCAAAACACGGAAGGTCATGCGTTCGAATCCTGAGGAGGGCGACGGTGGTTGTCCGGAAATCGGAATAGGTTAATATACCCCGCCCTGGGGATGAGAACAGGCACTTTTTTTTTTGTTTGTTTTTCTCTCTATGTTTATTGTAAGCTATCTCTATATCTGCACAGACTTCGTACATATGATGGCAGTTCTCCTGTGGGAGGGAGGGTTATGGCTGAGACCGATCGTGTTCTTGTTCCCTGGCATGTTGCCTCTCTTCTCCCTTCGTACTTGGTACAACTACCTAGCTGCTGTCAACTAGTGTTGTTCCATAACGATCATCGCATGCAAAAATCGGCGAAATCCTCATTGCCCAACTCACCGAGAAGACTGCCTACCTCTCTCCAGCTTCGTCGGTCGTGCTATCATGCTCTGCCATCACCGGACCCGTTCTAGACCTCAGCCATCTACGGGAGAAACAGAAGCTCGGCGCTTACACTCTCTTGCACATTCATCGTTGAGTACACATCCATCAACTGCCAGCAGAGCGACGAAGAAATCGTCTTCCAAAGAGCTCCCTGATTTCTTGCGAGCAAGCATGATAGCGAATTCAGGATGGCGGGCTGCACATAAGCATGAAACCGGTCAATCAAGGTCTGCTCGTGGTTCGAAGACCTGTGGGATGTGGGAACCGTTATTCAGAGGCGCTGGAAGGACGATGTGGACACATGCAGTTCCTGGTGTCTAGCTTCGACTATTTGAGGACATGTGAGTATTAGTGCCCGAGGATGTCCGTGTGATGGACCAGTTTCTGACAAAATGATAGTTTAGGATGTCATCGCAATCGCCTCCCGAGTCAAGTAGCAAATCAAGTCGAGCTCTTCGTCTCTTCGCCGCTCAGGTCGCTCAGATTATTCATTCTTCATACCTAAACTCCCAGTGCAAGGCTCAGAAAATATTATTCGTAGGAGCATGCACTTCTGTCTTCCATCGCTGAGATTGCATCGAGTCGTTCGCACTATGCACCCACCAAACGAAGACGATTCTGTCGGATCTGAATTCGAGGCATAGGCTTCTGTTCCAAAGGAAAGTGATGAGATCTAAGACCTGGGGTCTTGGGCTCACGAGGAGAATACCAAGGTCAAGAGGTATTGCTGCAATGCTGTAAGACTATTTCTACATTTACGCTGACAGCAATTTGATTTTCGCAGAACATGAGCGCAAGAACGTCATGAACAACTCAGAGTTCACGCGGATTATCAATCTTCTATACTATGTCTTACAATCCACCTCATTACCAGCTCACCAAGGTCGCCTCTTATTAGCCCGAGTCGACAAAAGCAGGTGATCTGTGTGGTGGAAGAACAATCAAGCATCATTCGCGGAGGACCCGTGCCAAGAAGACTGGGGAAGGCAGTTCAGGCACCTGCATGTCTTGGAAGGCGGGGAAACACTGGGGGATAACCGCAATCACTGAACTACACTGGCCACTCCGCCGGAGGACCTGCAGGGAACCAGACTGCTCCACTCTTGGTCCTGCACCATGTGCTCCTCCCCAGGAGATCTCGGGGTAATTCATACCCGGCTCAGTCTATGCACAATGCACCTTCACTTGCTTGGCGGGCGGCGGGAAGAGGGGATAATTGGACCATAAAGATACAATGGTACCGTATTCATTCCAATTGTTCCCACTCAGAAAGCCAGACTGCATTATGTTGGCATCTATCGTGATTGGGTTGGCTTTGGGCTTACAGTCGTCCGCCTCGCCGGTGGCCCGGTCAAAGCCAAATCCACCATTTCTGATCAATGTGGACGATGAAACGGCTATCATTGGAAATGACTTCTGGAATGCCACCATTGGTCGTCAGTATGGCACCAAGCTCTACTACAAGAACGTTGACCTAGTGGGTGACGCATGGGGTCACTATGTGTCCTACAGTACGACCCTCTTCCTTATCTCCTCCCTCGTTCATTGTATCTCTTAGTTTACCTCTAATCTTTTGTTCAGATGGCGCCCAAAGCGACTTGAATCTTACCAATGCACGGATACATAAAGTCACTGGCGACTACACCGATATCGCTTTTACAGCGACAGAGGGGGAATTTCATTGGGTCTTGACGCCCACGTTGACGGGTGCATATCAGTACTTCGTGAACAAAGCCTTACCTACTCTTGGTGAATTTCGTACTCTCTGGCGGCTTGCAAACGATAGCTTTACCCACGGGTGGACGGACGAAAGGAACGAGGCACTGCCGCCCCTGTCGGACATTGTGAATGCCGTCAAGATCCAAGATGAGACCTGGCAGCAAGCTGACGGCACGTACATCACAAAATATGATTTCGCAACCTTCTTGCCGGTAATTGAAGGGCAGTCCGCTCTCTGGGGACTCTACGGGCCGCTGGGTGGCCAAGAGGCGAGTGGCGAGCAAGTGGGCTCGTGGTATATTCATGGGGGTAAAGACTACCTGAACGGCAACCATCTGAAGCAGGAGTTGTTGGTGCACCGGGAGAGTCAGACTGGGGATGCGGTGCAGCTGAACATGATCCATGGCACGCATTATCAGGCCGTCAGCAGCGACGTGTTCCCGGAAGGTAAGACCTGGGGCCCATGGTTGTGGTACTTGGTAAGCTTCGCCCACAATGCTCGCCGTGTTCAGCGACTTCAACATATCTGACAATCGTGACAGAATGATGGCTCCATCCAGGACGCGGCGACTCGCGCCAAGAAGGAGATTGCGGCTTGGCCATACGACTGGATGCAGGATAGCCATGGATACCATTCCCGCGGCAGTCTTCGAGGACGCATCGTGCTCTCCGACGGCCAGGCTGCGAGCGGGGCGGCAGTTTTCTTAGGGGATAACCAGTCCAATACTAGCACGTTGGACCAGGGAGCCTGGTACTACTACCGGACATATGCCGATGAGAACGGGTACTTTACCTTGAAGAATGTCCGTGAGGGAACATGGGGCCTTCGGGTTTTCGCTGCTGGAGGCGACGCGGCAGGCGGAGTGACTACTGTCCTCGAGAAGAACGACATTTCCGTCCACAGCGGCGAAGCCCTGTGGTTAGGGGACGTGACTTGGGCTTCGCAAGGCCGCGAACTCATCTGGCAGATCGGGGAAGTCGATCGCAAGGCCACCGGTTTTTCCTACAGCGGTGCTCCCCACAAATTCGCGCGGGGACTCAACTGCCCGGCCAACCTGACCTTCACCGTGGGGAAGAGCCAGAGTAAGGACTGGTGCTTCGAGCAGTCATCGCTGGGTACGTGGGCGGTGGAGTTCGACCTTTCCCGCAACTCGACGTCCCAGGGACGGTCAGCGGTCCTGTCGGTCGCGCTGGCCGGCTTCAGCGCAGGGAGTTCAGCTACGGTCTCTGTGAACGGGGTTTCCGTCGGAACGATCAGCTCGAGCGTTCTTGCCAGCGACCCCAGTAGTTATCGATGTGGCACGCTGGCGGGTGAATGGCATCTGCTCGAGTTTCCGGTCTCGGCAGATGCGCTTCGCAACGGGGCCAACTCCGTGGAGTTTACGATCACCAAGTCGACGCTGTTTCGCGGATGGATTTATGACAGCGTGTTGTTGGAATGGGCATGAGTTGAGTGTGGGCACTATTGAAAATGTATTTTTTCTGCGATTAACCTCGTTTTGCCTCATCCTCTGCTGAATAAATTCGGTGAACGACTGGATTTGTTGGCGTAGTTGACAAAGTGACCCGGTGAGGTTTGAGACCTGCAATCGAGTAGGCAAATTGGAGATCTGCTAAAGATCGTATGCAACCTCAAGGTAAATGCAGCCTCTAGATCCTGAGATCTGGCTCAGTATGCAAATTGTCTGCGGCGCAGGTTTCTGCCATGGTACACTTTCCCGGTGTAGCGCAAGTCGTGCTGGGTTCCAGAACTGAGAGGATGGAAAAGTCCACTGCCTCTCCCCCTCCCCCTCCCCCTCCCTTTATCTCTTCATCCTCTACATCCTTGTCTTAAGCACCCCAACACTATGCCGTCTCAGATAGATTCCACACTTGCTACCGCGCCTCATTCATGGTTGACATCACCGATAAAAGGGATGAGATCCCCGCAAACAGCGAATCCAAACGAATCGTTTCCATCTATCTCTACGCAGCAGGGCTCAAGATTCAAGGGGGAAATTGCATCAAGCGGTTTATATGCATCACTCTGACATTTATAAGGTCTACTTCCTCAGATACGTCAACGCCGCGACACAAAGCGCGTCCATTCCCGTCTTCATCGTTGGCTGGATCGCCGGGGCAAATGAGGCGGAATGGTTGCCAGCAATCTCGTGGAGGCGATCTTTGCTGTCTGCCTCATCCCACACTTCCGGATCGATGCCACCAAAGAACCAAAACGAGCATGGCCGGCCCTGGCTAGTGCCAAGGATCGAGAAGTCTTCGCTGACATTCGTCCGAGGTGTGTCAGCGTCAAACCTGTCTGCAAAATGCTCCGCGAAGCAAGAAGCCAGTTCAGCCGTGACTTGCTTGTCGTTGATCGTGGGAGGGAAGTTTCGAGTGGGCGTGAAGACCGGTGGCCGCGGCGAGCCACTGGCCATGCACTCGGCCTCGACGATACGCTTAATCGCGGCGAGGATCTTATCCCGGGTCTCGACGCTCACCGAGCGGAAATCCACGCCTAACTCGGCGGTGTCCGGGATGACGTTCTCCGCCTGGCCTGCCTGCAGGCTCCCGACTGTCACGACCGCCAGATCACTGGGGTCAATCTCGCGGCTCACGATCCCCTGCAGCCGCACCACCACATTCGCCGCCAGCAGCACCGGATCCACCGTCTGATGCGGCAGGGACCCGTGACCCCCACGCCCGAACAGCGTGATCTTCAAGCTATCCGCCGCAGCCATGATGGTCCCCGGACGCGAGCCCACGCTCCCGGCGCGCATGCGCATCACATGCTGGCCAAAGACATAATCCGGCACGGGGATCTTGTCGTACAGGCCGTCATCAACCATTGCGCGGGCACCCTCACCGCGCTCCTCGTCAGGCTGAAACACCACAATCAGTGTTCCACTCCAGTCGGATCGCATCCGCACCAGCCGTTCAGCCGCCGCCAGCAGACACGTGATGTGCATGTCGTGGCCGCAGGCGTGCATGGCCGGCTTCTCCGCACCACTGGCATCCTGCATCATGACCGTGCTGGCGTAGGGTAAGCCCGTGATTTCTTGCACGGGGAGAGCGTCCATGTCCGCCCGCAGAAGGACGGTCTTTCCGGGCCCGTTGCGCAGGACCCCGGCGACTCCGTGACCCCCGATCCGGGTGTGGATCTCAAAGGCATCCCATTGCGCGAGATGAGCTGCTATTCTTTCGGCAGTTGCTTTCTCTCGTTTCGAGAGTTCGGGATGTGCGTGGAAATGCTTGTAGAGAGATTCGTAGGGGGTCAGGTCTAGGGGGTTGGCGGCCAGGAGCTCCGATGGGGTCTTGCGCGTCATGTTTGGGATTGTTGATGTCTGTGAAATGTAGAATTGCGGTGGTTGTTAGCAAACTTGTTGCTAAGATAGAAGAAAAGATGATGACTCAGGGGCATATGACAGCTTCTATATAACAGGCAGCAATCTACTAGCGCCGGGTCAGAAGCGGCACAAGCCGAACCCGACATGAGGCCGGCGGGTCAAGGCGGGGACAGTGATAATATAGCCCTAGATCAGTCTGGAAGCTATATCCTTTCTGAGAGGGGGTGTCGAAGTAGACCAATTGAATTGGTCATTCAGTCATTTGGCTCGGATTATTCAAGTGGCTGCTCTATTGTGTGATTCACTGGTGGTAGGCGGCCTATATCGTTGAACTCGGCAGGCGGCACATCGTCCACATTCACACTCTGGGATAGCCCTAGCTATTCGGATATCCTCATATTCAAGTGAAGATCAGACATCTACTTATCCAGTTCTTCTATCCCTCTCTCCTCTCCTCTCCTCTCCAACAACTCTTCCAGCAAGAATCTTCTTCTCATACTGTACGTACGCTTACAAAACTCAATCAACAGATCTTCCCTGTTCGATTGACACCATCCACCCCACTTTATACTAGTCAGTCTCAAAGGTCTCCTATTATACCTACTTTGCTTATCCTGCCTGAATGTCTCTCAACAAGCTAGGAGAGCCTTCATATCGGAACGAGTTCACCCAGCAGCTGGAGACAACTCTGTTTGCTAGGCTACCTGACCTCGAAACAACCTAGCCTGCCGATTTGCTGCACAAAACAAGCCAAGTTGTACGGCCATGATTCGGAATACACCAACAAAGAGCTCACATTTCTCGACCTATCGACTCTGTGTCCTGAGTTCGACACCGATCGGGAACCAGATTTCGAGTCCACCTACGTATTCAACTTCGACAGAGAAGCCCCAACCGATTCCGACGCACATTCTGAGACATCGACCAAGATGCCAACAAAGGAAAGAATCGGCGATGGTGCCCGGAATCAGATAAAAAGGTTCAAGTCCAGAGCCGAATTTTTGCCCTACCCGGCATTCCACCGCAGATTTCGGACAGCCCCTTCCTGACGCAGCGGGCGAGTATATGCGCGACGAGAAAGGGACTTTGGATGCACCCTGTGGACACAATAAGTTCCACAATCGACGCCTGGAGTATCTATGCTAATCCCACTTTGTCCATTGTGCCACATCCTTTGTGGACGATCCTCATCGAGGATGGACGGGGCTAAGGTCTTGACAGAGTCAGATAGACGACTCGAAGATATCGGCCTGAGCGAGATCGTCTATATATTTTCGAGTGGCCCCAACCATTGGGAGCCGATCTAGAAGCGGCGCATATCATTCCCACTATTCTACACCGAGCCTGAGCATCTAGCCGCCACAAATGGCCAATGCACCTCGGGCTTGGCCAGACAGTACATCAAGTCCTGAAGCCGGACCGTGTATGCATCTGCTTCTGTAGCTGGCACCGTTGTTACTAAATAGCTTAGACAAATTTGATTGCTGGTTCTCGCGCATCGGGACCGACCCGGGGACGATCATCGACCCCAGCAACCAATGGTTGGTTTGGTCAAAGTTGAGCGAGCATGTCCTTCAACACACCGAAGAACAGCAGGATGCAAGACCCTCCTCAGACGGAGACCATTTTGATTTGATTGGGTCAACCAGAAGAAGCAGGTAGGCGCTGAATCAAGCTTTGGGAGGGGATTTGGACTACAACTATATAGTCCTACTGCATCGAACTGCGCTGGCTTCGGCCAGAACTTCGGTCCAAGAATTCTCGACCTTGATTGGGAAATTGTGCAGGGAGGCCCTGGCAGTGGCGACGTCAAGGATAGTAACTCATGGAAGCCATCCTTATGTTGGTTCCCAGAACATAGCCCGTTACGAATCCGGTTAACGAGGTAGAGGTAGTTGTGAAGGACTACTGGACAGCAGACTAAGCTGCTATAATCTGTTTTGCCTTGTATGATGTTGTTAAACAGCCGAGGAAAGGGGGTCTGTCAGTCGGCTTATGTATTCCGGGATGAGAATCACCAGCGACTAGGGTGGTTGATACTGGCCAACGACCTCTCAAAAGGTTGCGCATGGCGCCTTGGTTAGCCAGTGACCTCGCAAAAGGTTGCACTTGGGGCACTTTCTTTTCGTGATATGGAATTGAACTACAGAGGGTCGGGAATGATAGATCTTTGTGTGGGTTTGGTGCTGGTACCGCTGGCATGAAGGGCACGTGGCTTATCCATTACCTCTGAATGATGAGAGGGTTTGTATCAACCGAATAGATAATGAGATTAGTTCCGCCTCGATAGGTAACAATGACGAATACGGGTAAGGTTAGCAATGATGCATCCTGGAAATGTAGGGGACATATAAAGATCAGACCCGTTAGTATTGTGACTTTTCTTCTCCGTCGTACTCGCCCTCACCCAGACCGCACACCCTCCCCGAAACCTCCGTCTGGCACCACCACCCGTCAACCCCTCTCAACATGCCTGCCTCTTTTTTGGAACTTCTTGAGAAACTGCTCGAGGGGACCGGTAACCGGAAAGCAGCCCAAAAGCTCCGCCGGTGGCAGCACGGACGGCAATCGTGCAACGTAAACACATTGGTCCTCGAGTACATCGAAGCGGAGACCAAGCTGCGCTTCAACATCCAGCGGGAAGCCAGTGTCCAAATGGAGCATGAGGCTCTTTTCATCAGTAGTACTTGTAGCATCGACAACGACAAGAAAACAACGGCATCGACGGTCTCGAGGATGGAGGCACTGCAGAATGAACTGCGTTCGCTCTCAGAAGGCATTTGGCACCAGGAGCGCAAGATGGACATGGTTCACGCTCGGCTCTGTTCCCTACCGATCCGACGGGCCCTGGTCAGCTGCCACAAGGACAAGGAGTGGTATTTGTCGGAGTGGATGCGGAGGGACTGCGCGCGCCGCGAGGGCTGTTGCGCGCGGGAGTGCGGCTGCTGTCGGCGGCCGCGGAGTGCGCGGCGGCCGCAGCATCGGGGCCATTGCACCGCGGTGCGTGCGTGTTGCGAGCAGAGCAGAGGGTTTGCGGTCACCGGGAAGGATGTCTGGGAGCCGGGGAAGATGGCTGGGGCGTCGAAAGAACACCAGTTGAATCTTTATGCGACGCGGTTGAGGGATGCGTATTTCTTCGGGCTGTGAGATTGGGCTGCATGCTTGCTGCGCTTCGGTTCTCTTTGCGTTTCTTTTTCATGTGTTTCTCTCCGAATGTGTTATGCAGATTGCTTCTATGGATTGCTGAGGCTAATAGGATTTGTGTGTCGGATACGAAAAAAGTCCGTGCAGTATAGAGTTGAGAACAGACCAACCGACGATCCCACCATCATATCGCGCCGGATAACAGATTGTGGCGGTGCGTGCACATACGCATGAGATGTGGCGGTGGCGCGTGGCACACGCGGGGACCCTTGCATGTGACGCGGTCCTTGAAGGGGTGATATCATCGCCCATGAGCGAGCGAGCGCCTCTTGCCTTCCCCCTCCCCAAGAACACAGTGCTGGCGCGTCCAAGACCATTTTTCTTCTTCGTTGAAATCTCTTGCAAATCTCTTGCAAACCTCTTACCATCATAAAGATCTTCGATACTCGCGCACAACATCAAGCAAACACCCGTACTATAAGCGCTTATCCTTATCTTGATTATCATCCACGCGGCGCAAGTGGAGTAGACAGACAGACCGTTCCATACTTGCCTTGTCCCACCCACGCATATTCCCTCCCTTCGCATCCGCCTGCGTCCCTGGCAAACGGCTCCCTTTTCCGCATCCTGCCTATTTATTAATCTCGCATTCCCTGATATTATTCTTCTTTGACAGAGAAAATCAAAACTTCATTGATAACATATTGAAAGTCAGAATATGCGATAAGTCCAAATCATGCAGCAATTCAAGACCTGGAGGCGTGCGTCCATGCGACAACAATCACAACAACCACCAAGCCATGACCCAGTACTGACGGCCGAGGACGAAGCCTTTCTACGCGGGATCATGACAGACCCTGCGAGCACCAGCCAGGAATCTGCCCCACAAGCTACCGGATTGAATCGCCAGATATCGCCCGTCTCGCCGGTGGGGACAGAGGTCCAAGAGCCTCCCTCGGCGCAGTCGCCGGTGTCACCGGTGGAGGAATACGGGAGAGAGCTGGGGGAGGAAGAACGCAAGGCACGGGAGGCTACTGCGGCTGCTTCTACAGACCGGAACGGGAGCACGGCTGGTGTGAATGCGCCGGAGGCAGCAGCCAAGGTGGAGAGTTCCTCGCCGCCGCAAAGGAAGGGCCCGTGGGGTTGGCTGCGGCGACGGAGCACGGTCATGAAGAAGGTATAGTATACTCATCATGCCGGCGTGTCTTGTATTTGTATCTGTGTAATCAACAATTGATCTTTTAGGAAACCGGAACTACGAATGAGACGCCTACCAAAGCAGATAACAAGCCCAGCGAGGCCCAGCAGGCCGCCGAGACGGACAAAAATGAAATCGACCAGGAGAAGGAAGATATGACGGAGATTTTGGAGAGGCTGAACCTGGCAGCAGAGAACAATTATGTATTCTCGATGAGCAACGAGACGCGGGAGTTGTTGCGCAAATTCACTTTGATCTTCAAGGACCTCGTGAATGGCGTGCCCACCGCCTACCATGACCTCGAGATGCTGCTCACCAACGGGAACAAGCAGCTGCAGAGCACGTACTCGCAGCTGCCCGGGTTCATCCAGAAGTTGATCCAGAAACTGCCCGAGAAGTGGACAGAGACTCTGGCGCCGGAGGTGCTCGCGGCGGCGGCGGCCAAAGCCAGTCAGAGCGGCCTCAACGTCGAGAACGTGGGCAAAGCGGCCGCAGCAGCCAACAAGATGGGCATCAAAGTGCCGACCTTGAAAGAGCTGGTGGGGAAACCGGCCGCGCTGGTTGGAATGCTACGTTCGATCGTGGCATTTCTCCGAGCTCGATTCCCGGCTGTGCTGGGGCTTAATGTGCTATGGTCGTTGGCTTTGACTAGTAGGTTGCTACCTTCATCCTCAATATCGGGTAACTCGACTCACTGATGCCACAGTCCTCCTGTTTGTTCTTTGGTATTGCCACAAGCGCGGCCGTGAGGTTCGGCTGGAGAATGAGCGTCTAGTCACCGAAGAAGAGATTGAGAAGTTGAATGACGAAACCTCCGCAGATCAAGACAGGATCCGGGCCACGGAGACCTTGACCACTACAGCGCCGCAGGGAGCATCTGCCACGGAAATCCGACAGGGGATCGAGGAGGCACAACATGCACGCCATACAGCAGCCGCAGCAGCCAGCCCCGCTGCAGTCGATCGTCAGAAGAGTCAAGAGAACAAGACCCCCGAGGAGTCGTCAACCTCGAAACCTAAGCGGAGCAAGTCCCGGCTTTCAATTTGGACCAGGTCCGAACCGAAATCGACCACCCCAAAGATAGAGCCATATCCTGGCACCTAAATTGGATGATCATCTGAGGAGAGATGGTTGATAGTCACGCAAGAGAGAGAATTTGTTACGAATATTTGTTTGATACCATCACGTCTTGTGTACTTGTTTGGAGTTTCAGGTTCCCTTCTTAACGATGAGTCAATACACAAATCCACTCATATACTGGCCACCTGGCCTTTTCCCTTTCCCTGAAGTCCCAAAAAAAGACGAGAGGGATCCGCGGTTGCGCAACGGAGCGGGCAGAAAGACCCGAGATTGCGGGCGTCTTGTCTCCGGGTGGCGATATCTTCCCAATTCTTTCTGAGGATATCCATATTGCCCGAGGACAGTCCCCACCCGAAGGGTCGACTTCTCGTCGTATCATGTGACTACATAGATCATGATTACCTCAATCTTCAGCAAGGGGCTATAGAACTTACTAGTGGGTAGCACATGACCGAAACGTATCTGCAAGCTTCAACTAGAGTATTCTTATAAGTACTAGTACAGTAGAAGGCCAAATTGACGAGTACCAAGCCGGCCCTTTGATACGATACGATAGATCCATGATTGCGGGGTGCAGGTTTTCCCCCCATATGAGAAAAGTCGTCGTCCGCATTGGCCAATGGGGCTCTGCTCTAGTTGTGGCGGATGGCCGGTCGTGTAGTAAGCCGCGCTCCACCGAGTGCCTGGAAGAACGGTATTACCGGTACGCAGTATCAGTACTGTACCTTTGCCCATGCTGCGGCCGGCCCCATGCAAGATCTCAAAATCTTGACAATCAAAGGGGGGAGACCCGACTTTACTACAGCACTTGAATGTAGTTAGAAACCCGCTGATAGCGGGAAAGTGAAGATTGGACTGGATATCCAATGTTTTGAAGAATGGTTCAGGAAAAGGCATGGAAAGACGCCAGATCTACGGAGCACTCCGGACTTGCGTTTGAGATTGGAGATCAATTGAGGTGAGGTGCTGGGTTATACCTACTACCTACTAGTTTATTCCAAGGGGAAAGCGTGTCCGGATCATCTTGATAGGGATTCTGGATCACTACCGTACTTGTTCCCTTATCCATGGCTGAATGAATACACGTGGTCTTGCTGGGGTGTTTCGGTTTGTTCAATTTGCCGATGCCTCCTTCCCGTCTCCTATTCTAAGCAGGAGAGCCAGAGAAAAATGAAAGATGCGAAGCGGATTTCAATGGACCAGAAATCATTCCATTTCATATCAACGCCCAGCTAACTACTGTAATCTACCTAGGTAGCCAGCTGTCCCCCCCCCCTCCCCCCCCCCCGGGCCCTCCCTCTCCCCTTACCGCTTCTTTGTAACCAATCACATGTAGATGCATGCATGCGCGATGCATGCAAGTATGCCACAGGGCACAGGCTGCCATGCCTACCTACCTAATTATACTCAGCACGTATGGAGGGAGGTATCGTGTGGTCTGGAATTGTCTGCCGCATGTGTCCAGCGCTGTACTGAGTATGAGGGCGTGGTGACTACGTAACTCGCCACCACGGTGGAGAGATGGAGATTGTTTATACCCGGAAGGGTAAGGATCCGGGCTCAAGATCTTCTCATCGTACGGAGTATCATGGAAATTGGAGGAATCGTTGCTGGGTGTGGTCATACGGTTGAGGCGGTCGGATTTGTGGGCGAGGTGTTGGGTTCGCGGGCAATTGGTGAACCACCTTCGTATGTGTATATCAGACTTGGGGGTTCGCTGGTGGAGGAGCTTGGGTGCAGTATTGCGTGATTGTACTGTGCACCGTAGTAGTGATTTGAATGCGTGAGGTCTTGGGGGTCTGGTTTGATGACTCTGTTGTTTCATGATCCAATTGTGACTATGAAAATCGGATTCTGATCCTACGGATGACTGATGTATTCCTAGTTTTGTGGTTGGTGTCCAGACTCAATTGCGGGGAGCTATTGTCTGAGGCGGATGGGTGATATCGCCGCCCCTGGCAGCATTGCCATTGTAACCGCCTCAAAGCTTCGGGGTCGTACACCGTCTTCTCCATCAGATTCTGCATCAATGCATCCTCTGGGATAACGCGGTAGTTGAACCACAGAAAGGGCAGTCTAGCGACTCAGATACTTTGGGAGTATACCTTTTTTAGGCTTCAGACAGGGACAGCAGGACGCTGCGCTGCAGTAGCAACTGTTGTTGTTGTTGCAGGATTCGAATTGCAGGGCGGCAAGGCTGCACCTTTCCCAAAGCAGCAGCACTAAGCCCAGATCGGACTAGACTAGCCGTTCGAAGCTGTGGCTCGGCCAATCTCAGAGCTGGGATTGACCTCATTCCGAGGCCAGTGTGTCCAATCGCCCGCCGCCGCATCCATCCATACAACAGGCAGATTTCTCTCATCCGGCGGTAATCTCGTGTAGAGGTCGGAGGAGATATCAGGAACCCGCGATATACGGGAGGATATGATTCATGCTTCTGTGACGAGTCGAAGTTCCGATCGATGTTTGGGCGCGGGGAGAAGGGGGGAGGGGAGATGGGTTTGTTGTGTCATTGTGCAGGAAGAGACAGATACCAAGACTGAGCACGGTCCAACATGCTGTACAGTCCCTTAGATCAGTCAGTCTTCCTTACTTCAAGAAAAGTGGCTTGAGGTTCGAATAGTCTTCACCCGCCCGCGTTTTGCATGCCACGATATCCGGGATACACAGGAAGGGAAGGGAAATTGCTACGTCCTCGAGCAGAGAGAGGCTCGGGAGAGATCTGCACTCCTGCCTGCATAGCTATGATCTAATCAACCGATGCACTCGTAACTCTGATGGGGGGTTTGCATGGGTCTCTCTGTAGTACCACCAAATAGTACTCCGTACTTCTCTCCACGCGATAGGTGCAGTGACTGACTGTCCGACCAACGTATGAGTCACCCGTTGTTTCTCTCTCGCCTACTGGTGACTCCGTCCGCAGCTCATCATTCTTTTGAATCCGGTTCGACCGGGAAATGACTATGACTTAGGTACTAGAGGGAAACGGGGGGAGCGGAGGAGAGGGGGAGCGGGCCAAGTCATCAGGTTGACACAGCTATTCAATGGTCATCGAAATAATCTAAATGGCACTTGAATCAAGAAATCCCGTAAGCGCCATCGGCTTAGTTTCTAAGGACTATCTCTCAATCCCTGCCCGGTCGTTTCACGCCCTCGAGCACGTTGACCGTTCGACCGACTTCCGAACGCCATCTGCAGTTTCAGGTACCCAACGAGAGGACTGACTAGTCCTCTCTACCCTGGACAATAGGGTCTCGACTATTCCAGCTCACATGCTCATGCTCCCTCCATGGACTGAGTATCCGATAGGGATTTCATCCCTGTGGGGTCTGAGCCTGAGCCTCTTCCTGTCACCCCTTGAGTCAGAGCTTGTAGGACAAAGATATTTTGCCTCTTGAATGCCTGAGGTCTAAGGCTTCATCGTGCTGGTCCGTTTTTAATTCTCCGTCGACTTCATTTCGAGATGACTGGGACCCGCTGCTGAGTCGACCAGCCAGCAATGCAAGCTACTATTGAGAGTGGGGAGAGAATGAATGCAGGCAAAAGAAAAAAAAAAGAGTGAAAAAAAAGTCAACCAGAATAAAAAACGACAGCAGAGACTAGAATAAAAAAGGAAAAGAAAAAAGATGCGGTGAACACCTGTCCGCCAATGGCCATGCTTGCTTTAGTGGGCTCCTAACCAATGACAAGCTGGATGACTGCGACCGGCCGGCCGATACTCCACCGTGACTGGAAAATTTGGTCCGCCTCAGCCTGTCCGAGGCTGTTTTGGTTCTGTAACCCGTTTCTAACAGTAACACCCCGTACCGCCGCCCCGGCGGGATTGTCTCTAGTAGTAAGGTATGGAATTTGTGCAGTATGTACGCCCGCGGGCCTACTGTCCTACTGCAAGCCTGTACTATAAGCCTGTAAGCCTGTAAGCCTGTAAGCCTGCCGCCCTCCCCCTTCCTCTAAACATCGATCCCCATAACTTCCACCCCTCATCTTCTTCCTTCTTCCCTTTCCTCTGCCCCCATCTACTGCAGATTCTTTCCACATCTACAGACCACCCACCCCCACCAAACCCCTCCATCCCCAAACCCCCTTCTTTATTCATCATACTATCCAGATATCGTCAAGTGTACCGCGCCAGGATGGCCTTCGTTGAGCTGTAAATCTCTCCGCTGGGAAGCACGGCTGCCATTTCCATGCTTCCCAGTCCTAGCAGCTCCGACTATCTCTCATCGAACTTGACGACTATCTGCTCCTCTTTCGACGCAACCCCTCAATTCCCAGCGTCGGAATTGCCTATCACTACACTCATACGAGAAGCACTTTTGACGTCTCCCATCTGGACGCTGAGGTGCTTTGGCGAATTCGAAAAGTCTTTGCTATCGTTTCTTATCCTACCCTACCCTTCCGTTCTCCGGCTCCTGGCCGTAACCTCTTCACCTTGAAAACTCTCACTCGCCCTCTTGTCCTTGGACGAAGTAACGACGACCATATCTGCCTCTCCCCATACGCTTTCACGAATTGACGGTCGGAATCCGCCTCACCATTACGACAATCCTGTCCCTGACTCCGCCTTCGACAAAGTCTGACGCAATTGATTTATCCCGCGCGGCCTCACGGGTAGCAAACTTTGACGATCCATTAGTCTACCAAGGTCAACACTTACTCGTGCCAAGTTAAAACTGGCCGAGATACATTCAAAACAAACTTACCGCAATACCATTTCTGATCAAAAACAACCATAATGCCTCCCTCAGCCCACTCACCCAAGCGGTCCCCCCAGGCTGCCGCAAAGGGTATCCAGCGCAACCCGACTCGTCGACCCTCCGCTCATTCCCTCGAACACACCCTGACGGGTCGCTCACCTAGAACCTCGAACAAGGGCCTCGCTCTTGGATCATTGGGCATGGACCGGAAACGCAGAGCATCGTCTATATCGGTCTCCAGTGTGTCGTCGGTCTCCTCCATCGAGGAGCTCAGCGACGAGGAGGATGATGACTCGGAGGACGATGATGCCGACGATGAAGAGGATGAACAGCCGGCTGTTCGCGGCCCGTCTTATGGCCGTCGGGATCGGTCTCGTAAGACGGGCATGAAGTCTGCCAAACGGACCAAGAAGATGAAATACTCCGATGACGATGGCTACGATGGCCAAAGAAGCAGTGATGACGATGACGATGACGATTCTGACGAGGACAACTCGGATGATATCTATGCTGCCGTTGATTATATCAGTGACGGAGAAGACGATGAGGACAACGATGTGGAGAAACTCGAGGAATTGTTGATCGTCGAGTCCGAGGATGAGCATGCCGTTGAGAACATCTTGACCGGCGCCGCCGCCGCCACAGAGACCAATGACTGGGCCGGCCCCAATGTCTTTGACGACCATATGCTCCTATCGGCTGCGTCATTTTTCGACGACGAACAGCTCTATAGCGCAATGGAAACCTTTGGCGACGAGATGGCCAGCGAGACTGCCGTCGAGATACCCATGCCCCGCCGGGTGCACTTTGAAGAAGACTCCGATTCTTCCTCCGACAGTGATTCACACACTGAAGACGAGATTCCAAGTGACTTCCTCCAACAGGATAGCCTGGATCCCCAGCTGCGTCGTATGATCGAGAGCGACAATGAGAACTTCCCGCGCCAGCGCCGTCAGTCAGAGGAGATGTTTGCCGACTCTGACTACGGACATTCGAATATCTATCACGTGGAATCCGATGCTGTTTCCGAGGGCTCGGAATCGAGCGGCTATGAGAGTATGCAGAATGCTTGGGAACTTTTTACACTACGTTTGCTGACCCTTTCGAAGCCGATGATGGCGAGACCACAGATGAAGACCTTCCCCCTCCCGCTACCATCACTCATCCCAGATCGATTCTTCGCCGCGATTCATCCGCTTCTCTTGCACCTCCCGTCGAGGAAAAGCCTGAGCCTGTGAGTCGGCGCCGCGGGCCTATCATGGGTACCTTCGTCGCGGATCCCCACAAGCCTGTTGCGCTCGTTGATTGCACTGGTAAACATCTGGTCATCATTCCCGCCTATGCCTCCTCTCGTCATGACTGGCTGGAGTCCGCTACCAACAGTGTATGTGGTACGGCTCACAACAGCCCACGTGCCACCACCATGCATCTCATCGATGAGAGCGATACAGATGCGCTCGCATCGCCCGGCCACCTCGATATGAGCCCGATGCTGGCCTCCAGTGCCAATCTAATGATGACGGCACTCGGCAATGATATTGCCCCAGGCGGACAGGTGATGGGGCCTCCCGAGGCTTTTTACCCGTCTCGGGACTTCGCCATTGACAGTTCCTTCGAGGACGACGATGAGGATGATCCGGAATCAGCCCTGAATGTCGAGGACTTCATTGACTTCGGCCATGAGTCGTCCGATGATGAGATGGACAAGGTGTTTGAAGAGGAAACACTACTCTCACCCATGGCAGCCCAGACCAAGCATGCCGGCACTGGCACGCCCACCCCGAGCCGGGCTGGCGAGTCCCATCATGCTAGTAGTGCAGAGCGGTTCCTTAATCATTTGGATCGAGGCATTGTGACGGCATTCCGCCGCAATCACAACCGCTACCAGGCACTGCTGCGCCTGCCCCAACATCGGGAGTTCATGCCCGCCAACTCACCTTCTCGCCCTGCAAGTGTGTTTAGACACGCACGTAATGCAGACCAACGAACCCCTACGCGTAAGCGGAAACCCAACGGGTACAACGGTGGGGAAGCCGTCCGACGAAAGTTGATGGATGCCCATCGTCGCAGTCAGCTTCCTTTCTAAGAACGCTGGCTGTCGAAATCTTCTATGACCCTTGTCACTCAGGTCTTATGGCGCACTTGTCGATGTGATAGCCCTTGCTGAACTAAAAACAACGAAAACAATACGATTAATTGTACATTGCTGCAAAAAGGACGGAAACCTAATTCTCGGCAAAAGCATAGAAAGGTACTCGGACTGCATGTTCTGACTGAAACAGTCGATTTACTCTCATGGTCTAGAGGATTGGAGGATTACTCCATGACCAAAAGTTCAGCTTGATGATGACGTTTCACGGAGTTCAAAAAGGGATATACCTTGTTGCGAAGGATTGGGTAAACTCTCATACTATCTTCTAACTATGTTCTCAATCTCGTATGCCATGTGTCATGTTACGGCGTTTGTCATTTTCCAGGCTACTATAATTCGAAAATCAAATTTCCAGGATTGATTGTGATTGTTTATTATTGATAACGTAGTACCACGCTCTGCTGAAGGTCCAATAAGACCGATCTTTGTGTTGCTCCGACGGTGTCTATCCGACTGCGTGTTTCGGGATTATTGAACACACGGAAGATATGGAGCATCGAAGAGCATCGACGTGATACTACCCTATGCAAGCCACCGCCAGGGTAGTCGAGGGTTTTGCGGCTTCATAGCTCAGAAGGTCCGGGCTTTTTGTGCAACATGCGAAGTGCATATCGTCGAATGCTTTGGCTCTGATGGGCCCGCTGGATATATATAGGAGACAAGCTAGCCTCGAGTCTCGACGAATCCCCTTCGCCGTTCCCACTCCAAAGTTCATCAATATGAGGCTGTACCCTCCGACACGGTGCAGAACCGGACTCCACAGGCCCAAATTTTCATGCCAACCTCTGGGTGGCCAGCCTCTGGGAAGAGAAGCTTCTTCAGCATGATGTCTGACGGTTGGCTGCCGGCCGCGATGAGCTGGCACCATTGTAGTAGCTCATCTGTTTGTTTGCAGGTAGGACGGGTGAGGTTGTATCTCTCTGAAGCTTTCTGGACGGAGGTCATCAGCATATCTTTTTTTCCTAAGTGTGTTGATCGCGGGGATTCGCTCGTTGCTGGCGTTATGATTTTCAGTATCTGCATCGTCTTCATCTTCACATCATCTATTCAGATCCGGGCGCTAAGCTGCAGCAGCGATCTCCATCTGTTCGGCGGTTATTTTCAACAACGCTGAGATCGAACTTCCACCAGTAGTCTTTTGCGTTTGCTTGGTGATGAACCATCCTGAATTAGAAATGACTGACGTTCGCTTTTTTCTTATTGGATCAGTAGGTTAAGAAAAAAAAATAGCCGCTCAGGTTGGCAGATTTCCTTGAGTATGTTGATGTTGCGGGCAGTGCCATGTTCGAGGGAAAGGTTGCAGCGCGAGACGCCCGTTTGCTGCACCTGAGCTTAGAGTGGATCTTGTGTTCTGTAGGTTTTTGGTTCGATTTGGAAAGGCGAATTGGCCTTTTTCTTTTCATGTTTGTCGAGGGAGGGGTTCTTTGGGTGCCTGTTGGGTTATTTTGAGGTGGTGTGACTTGAGTTAGTTGCAACAGTAGTTGAGTTTATTGTAGTTGTACCTAGTAGTCATCGCTCATCCCGCTGCAGACTTTCATCCTTCATCTACACACACCACTTCCTCTCTCTTTTAGCATTTCCACATTCAATCTTCTTGGCAGGGACTTTTCAGTTTGAAAGAATTGCCAGAGACTCATCGTCATTGTCTTTTCAAACGGAGCTATGCCTGAAGGAGTCGGGCTATCCTTATCATTGTTTACTGTGAGACTGTTCTCCACTCTCTTTTCCTCTCGTTGCAAGACAATGAATGAATGAGTGACCAGCTAATGGCCCCTCCGGCACATTACCTCACCTCACCTCACCTCCACCAGGATCTGCGCCTATTCTGGGATCAGCTCCGACAATAGCCTCTCGTCGACGGTGATTGGCGATGGGTGTGATTGACTTCGCGCCTCCCCCTCGTTCCCTCCAGTCCTTGTCAGGGTCCTTCAGCCTGTTCCTGCACTAGCGGAACAGTCGGCGCCTCCGCGTTGGATTGGCTCTCCGTCGCACCAACTGCTCACTACAACCTTGAAGAATGTCTTAGTTGCAAAGACCAGAAAATCAAAATGCTTCGCCAGCCATGCTTGCATGCAGCATCCCAGGCCAGTGAATGGACGGGGTGGGTGGAGTCTTGACCAGGCATGGTCCCTCTCCCTCACAGTTTCTCGGGCAGGAGGGCTCTTTATCCTATTGCTTTTTATGGATACCACTCAACCTCCCCCCCCCCCCCTTGGTGCAGCATCCCGGTGTTATGGATTTAAGAGATCAAACGCCCTCTTTGAGAGCGGGTGGGTCGCTGCGTTTCTTTCTATTTACTTTCTTCGCTCTCTATAATTGTGTTGCTATTTATTCTCCTTCCCATTGTTGTTGGTGCTCGTTGCGGGACATAGAGACATTCGTTTCATCTAACTACTAACACTCATTCGATCTTGTCAATCGCTTTTACTGTATATTGTCTCTCTCTCTCTGTCTCTTCGACATTATCTTCTTTTTCCTCGTTCTCAGTATCGTCGTCGTAAAATTTCTTGACCACTGAAGGATATCAGCCATCTTTGTCTCTTCATAGCATCATAAGAGTTTACTCTCGCTCAGTCACTTCGCTTATCTGTTCGCCATGAGGGCCATTGCCTCGGTCTCTCTTCTGGCTCTCGTCGGCGTGGCCCAAGGGTCAAGTGTGGTAAGTTTGTCTACCTCAAATCCGCAGAGCTCGTGCTGATATTCGCAGTGGTGGAACACCGACGAGAGCTTTACCAGCCCTGACAACACCAAGACGACCTGTTCTGAGCAGCAGCAAGCTGGGTTTGACTGGTCCGACCTGGCTGTCGGATCCTCCCCGAGCTATGCAGGCTTTGAGTTCTCGGGCTTCTCCGTGAGCAACAACTTCAGCACGGCTTCTAGCGTAAGTATCCCGGCGTCGGTGGAAATAAGAGTTGCTGGCTAAGCTGGAGCAGGTCAAATCCATCGTGGGAACACTCACCAAGGATCGCTCGTCGGCTCCTGAGATATCCTCTGCATCGAAGGACCAAGACTTCTCCGTCAATGACTTCCAGCTTGCCACCTCCCGCACTGCTGATATCCGCATCGTTTATGGCATGGCTGATGGTACCACCTGCAACACCTTTGCTTCTGTCTCCGCCAACGGGTCCACGGTCGCCAATGACCAGTGCGGCGGTGCCATCTCCGTGAGCTTTCAACTGGCCGAAGATGCGAATGTCGATTTCTGCTTGTTGAGTGTGTACCGAATTGGATTCGACTGCTCTTCTGGTACGGCGTCGACAGCATCCAATTCTTCCGACACTGCGTCTGGGCTCAATGCGAGGGCTTACTCCGTGCCGCTCATTCGAAAGGATCGGACCACTCCTGCAGCCGTCGTGACTCCTGCCCCAGAGGCGCCGACTAACAACCTGGCGACTTCGACGTACTATATCACCAGTGAAATCGTGATCACCAGCTGTGGCCCTTCGGTAACCAATTGTCCAGCAGACTCCACTACGGTGATCACGTCGACGATCCCCGTGTCTACTGCCGTTCATTCTGCCACAGAGACCTCCGCAGATGAGTCTTCGACGGAGGTGCCAGATGTTACCTCTACCAGCAGCGGGGAGTCTAGCATCGCTGTCCCTACTGCTACTTCTTCTATCGAAACTGTCCCCGTCGATACATCTTCTGGCACGACTACACCGGCTGTCACGCCTTCTAGCAGCGCGGTCAACAGCTTAACGTACTCCAGCGAAGTCGTCCCAACTGTCACACCGTCCAGCAGCACATCTAGCTTTACGCACTCGAGTAGCGCGCTCTCCAATACCCTTCCATCTGGAAGCTCTCCTGTGGAGTTGACCTCTTCTCAGTTGATCCACACGCCTACGTCCGCACCTGTAATCACACCAGGGCCTAGCTCCTCTGCTCCGGCTGCGGACAAAGTCACGGTGATTACTTGGGTCACGGTGACAAGCTGCCCGGTGACTTCGACGGGTACCGTCAGTGGAACTCTGACCACCTCTGTGGGCACTACTCTTTCTACGGTGACTATGACTTCAACATCGACTATCTGCACCAAATGTATTGCCTCAACCAGCGTTCCATCGGGAGTGGCGCCCATCTCCTCGGGCCCTATATCGTCTGGACCTGTTCCTTCTGCTCCCGTCACTACACCAGGGCCCAGTGTACCTGCATCAAGCGTGGACAAGACTACAGTGATTACCTGGGTGACTGTCACAAGCTGCCCGGTCACCTCCACAGGGACTGTAAGCGGCAAGTTGACTACGTCAGTGGGCACGACGCTTTCTACTGTGACCATGACCTCAACGTCGACCATTTGCACCAAATGTATTGCGCCAACAACTGTTCTGTCGGGCGTGGCGCCCGTCTCCTCGGGTCCTGTCTCGTCCGGTCCTTTACCATCCGCTCCCATCACCACACCAATTGCGCCTGTTTCAAGCGTGGATAAGACCACAGTGATCACCTGGGTGACTGTCACAAGCTGCCCGGTCACCTCCACAGGGACTGTAAGCGGCAAGTTGACTACGTCAGTGGGCACGACACTATCTACAGTGACGATGACCTCAACGTCTACCATCTGCACCAAATGCATCGCCCCTTCTACCACTGTTCCTTCAGGCGTTGCTCCAATCTCTTCGGGTCCAGTTTCATCCGCTTCTGCCAATACTCCAGGCCCAAGCGCGCCCATCTCGAGTGTAGACAAGACGACCGTTGTCACTCATGTCACACTGACCACGTGCCCTGTGACAGCAACGGTTTCTGAAGGCGGTTCTGTGAGTACTTCGGTGGGCACGACGGTGTCGACTGTAACGTTGACGTCTACTTCGACTATTTGTACGAGGTGCATTGCTCCGACGTCGGTTCCGTCGTCGATTCCTGCTGTGACTCCGACTTCGCTCACTACGTCGCTCACATTGCCTCTTCCGTCTTCTGTGGCGCCTGTTTCATCAGGTCCTGTTTCTACAGTCACCGGTGTTGTCACTGGTTCAGTCACTGGTTCAGTTACTGGTTCAGTTACTGGGTCTGCTACTGGCTCGGTCACTGGTTCGGTCACCAATTCTGCTACCTCTGGAACTGTTACTTCAACTCCCATCTCATCAGGTCCTATTTCATCGGGCCCCGTTCCAACAGGACCTGCGCCATCGGGTTCTGTCCCTATCACCAGCGTGGATAAGACTACTGTTGTCACATATACTACAGTGACTACTTGTCCCGTGACATCAACAGTCTCCGAAGGCGGTTCTGTATCGACGTCTGTTGGAACTACAGTTTCAACTGTCACACTTACTTCGACCTCAACTATCTGTACCAGGTGTATTGCGACAACAATCCCCTCTGGTGTGGCACCCATCTCCTCCGGTCCGATCTCATCGGGTCCAGCTCCGTCAGGGCCCGTCCCTGTAACTAGCGTGGACAAAACTACTGTGGTTACATATGTCACTGTCACCACTTGCCCTGTGACATCAACGGTCTCCGAAGGGGGTTCCGTGAGCACATCGGTGGGAACTACTGTTTCGACTGTCACTCTTACCTCGGTGTCGACCATCTGCACGAAATGCATTGCTACGACAGTCCCCTCCGCTGTGGCTCCTGTTACATCTGGGCCTGTTGCAGCAACAACTTCAAGTGTGGACAAGACCACAGTCGTCACAATCACCTCGGTGTCCACCAGCCCTGTGACCACTACGGTCTCGGCCGGCGGAACTGTCTCTACTTCGGTGGGCTCCAGTGAATTAACAATCACTATTACATCGGTGTCAACCATCTGCACCAAGTGCATTGCGCCTACAACAGTTCCCTCTGCTGTGGCTCCTGTTACATCGGGTGCCATCTCGTCGACCCTTTCGAGTGTGGACAGGACCACGATCGTCACGATAACCTCTGTTGCTACCAGTCCCGTGACAACTACTATCTCTGCGGGTGGCACTGTGTCTACCTCGGTGGGCTTCACTGAGTCGACTGTATTTGTCACCTCGACTTCGACCATTTGCACGAGATGCATTGCCCCCACGCCAGTTCCATCGGGTACTGCACCTATTTCCTCTGAGTTGCAGAGCACAGCCACGGTAGTTACCTGGGAGACTCTGACAACTTGCCCGGTCACCACGGTCATCACCTCGGGTGGTATTCCTGTCACCTCTGTCACAAGTACTATCTCGACGGTGACTTTGACCTCGGTTTCCACCTTCGCAACATCTGTTGCAGTCAGTGTTCCCTCAGCCCCAACTTCTGTCGCAGCCTCCCCTGCTGTGCCAACAGCTGGTATTTCTACTGTGACCGTGACCACTTCAACTGGTGCTCCCTCTGGTCTCACAGGTGTCTTGCCCGTCTCTTCTCAATCTCAGATTGCAACTGGGCTTGCTCCCACCGTGACGTCTGTCATCTCCTCTGGTGGTCCATCGGGCCCTACAGGTGTCTCCCCTGTTTCCTCTGAACTCGAGAGCACGACGACAGTCGTCACTTGGCAAACATTGACCACCTGCCCAGTGACTACAGTCATTACTTCAAGTGGTATTCCAGTCACTACGGTCACTAGCACAGTCTCAACCGTGGTTTTGACCTCTGTCTCCACGATATGCCCCAAATGCTCGGCCACTCCAACCGCTGTGGCTCCTGTCACGTCTGTTGAGAAGGCAACCACTGTGGTGACATGGCAGACTGTAACAACATGTCCCGTCACGACGGTGATCACCTCTGCTGGACAGCCGATTACCTCAGTCTCCAGCACTGTGTCCACAATCACAATGGTCGCGACATCAACCATCGCAAGGACGGTCGTGGTTCCCACCGGAGTTGCCCCCGTTACCGGGGTTTCCTCACCGGCGCCATCTGCCTCGTGTCCCAGTGTGGTTCCCAAATGTATCAACACCTGGCTCGAACTGGTCCCCAAGTGCACCTCGAACAGTGACACGAGCTGCTACTGCCCCTCGGCGAAATTCACCAAGAAGGTGATTGAATGCATTCAGGCGTGGAGCTCCTCCTCGACGGAAGTCCAAGCCGGCCTCTCATGCTTCACTGGACTCTGTGCAGCCTGGGTGCCCCAGAACCCCGGCATTGTCACAAATATCCCGTCCAGCATCACGCTAGGCCCGACCCCCGTCCCCAGCGGCGTCGCGCCCGTCAGCGGTCAAGTCACCCATACTGGAACCAGCGTCAGGCTGACCAGCGGACCTGCTGCTGCTCCCTCAGTTCCCTGCACCACAATCACCTACTCCACCTGGACAGTGACCGTCCCGCAGGTCGTCTTCACAACTGCCACGGCCAGCTCAAAGACAACCATCGGTCTGATCCCCGGGGGCGGTTCCCCAACATCGACTCGGTTGCCGAACCCCTGGTTCCCTTCTTCCTCAGCCTGGATCTCCCGCTCAGGCACCCCCACCCCAACCCCGACCCCGTCGCCGAGCTACACGCCCTTGTGGTCGAATACCGGTGCAACGCTAGGTGTACCCTGGACGTGGTGGTTGGCTGTTGTTCTGGCTACGATCATCGGCTTGGTCTAGTCCAGTCACTGTTTCATAACCATGTTCAGTAAAATAGGAGCGCACACAAATCTGGCAGGTCTCTTTTCCCGTTGAGCTCCGTGGTCATTGTTTTCTTTTCGTTCACAGTTTGAATCAGGAAGTAGTTTAGTGCAAGACGGCCAATGTACTTTAGCTTCGATTTCTATTCTGCACTCATAATTCACTAGTGTGTAATGCCTCATCTAGTGCTTCTTGCGAATGGTGGGCTAAGATGATGTATAGAAGCCGTGACAACTGGTGTCTTATAACCCCACGATGAGGCCAGAGACTCTCGTGTCGTAGATCATGGAAAGGGTTCTTGATGCGGTTGGCGGGGCATTTGCCGGGTCATTCATACATGGGGAGGTATAGGTTGTGATTTTGGGGGTAGATTGAGGTGTTGATGTCGATACCATTAATCATGGGATAGAGAGAATCATCAAATGAGAATGCAAGCTACGCAGCTCTTCATCTCTTAATTGTCAACTTGCCTTCCCCTTGAACGCTATGCATTGTTGTTGTTGTTGCAGACGGAAAAGAGTCGGCAGAAAATCGGAGATCATTTCGGCCCTTCATAACTCCGGCGGGCTCGGAATTAACCGACCATCGCCGACTCCAGAGAGCATTAATGATCCAGTAGTGGAGGCGGTGCAGCCTGATCGTTCATCTTCTGGTATGGACCTCAATGGACCATCAACCACCTCAGGGCCGCCGTCGCCTGGCGATCTGATTGCCCAGCAACGCAAAGACGCCATCCAAGCGGCCACCCAGCCCCCCAGCGATGCCGGGCTTTTCGCGCAGCTTACCAGCAATCCTTTCTTCACAGCGGTGAGCAATTGAACGCCATCAACGGAAACCGGGTTCTTTTTGAGGAGAAGAGAGACACTAATGCTGTGTTTGGTGACACTAGGGATTCGGTCTCGCAGGTCTGGGAGCTGGACTGAGTCTAGCGCAAAAGGGACTCCGCCATGGCGCTGCGCTCCTCCGCCGGCGCATGCTCGTCGACGTCGAGATCAGCGTCAAGGATGAATCCTACCCGTGGTTTCTGCACTGGATGACGCTGTACCAAAGCTCCCAGCTCAACACGACTCGCGTCGCCGCCACCGCCGCCGCCGCCAGCCGGTCTGGCTTCATGGAATCGATCCTCCGCAAATTGACCCCGGGCACGCGCCATCTGTCCATCCAAACGCAGAAAGTCGAACACACCAACGGCGCCATCCACACGCAGTTCGCCCTCGTCCCGGGTATGGGTCACCACGTGCTGCGGTACAATAACGCTTTCATCTTTGTGAACCGCATGCGCGAGTCCAAATCGGTGGACCTGAAGACCGGGCAGCCGTGGGAGACCATCACGCTCACGACGCTGTACGCCCATCGCCACGTGTTCGAGGAGATCTTCAAGGAGGCGCACGCGTACGCGGTCCAGGCGCACGAGGGCAAGACGACCATCTACAATAGCTGGGGCACGGAGTGGAAGCCCTTCGGCAAGCCGCGGACCAAGCGCCCGCTGGAGTCGGTGATCCTCGACGAGGGCGTCAAGGAGCGGATCGTGGAGGACGTCAAGGACTTCACCGCGAGCTCGAAGTGGTACCAGGACCGGGGCATCCCCTACCGCCGCGGCTATCTGCTCTACGGGCCGCCCGGCACGGGGAAAAGTTCGTTCATCCAGGCTCTGGCCGGCGAGCTGGACTACGACATCGCCATTCTGAACCTGAGCGAGCGCGGGTTGACCGACGATCGGCTGAACCATCTGCTGACGATCCTGCCGAACCGGACGCTGGTCCTGCTGGAGGACGTCGATGCGGCGTTCTCCAACCGCCGCACCCAGACGGACGAGGACGGGTACCGCGGGGCCAACGTGACGTTCTCCGGGCTGCTGAATGCCTTGGACGGCGTGGCGAGCGCCGAGGAGCGGATCATCTTCCTCACCACCAACCACGTCGAGCGACTGGATGAGGCGCTCGTGAGACCCGGCCGGGTGGACATGACGGTACGCTTGGGCGAGGTCAGTCGCTATCAGGTCGGCCGTCTCTGGGACCGGTTCTACGGGGAGCTGGAGCAGAGCGCCGTCTACCGCCAGGCGTTCCTCGACCGACTGCAGGAATTGGGGCTCATCGAGGACGCAGATGGGAACAAGGCCGATCTGTCGAGGAGCACCAGTGCGGCCGCCTTACAGGGCCTGTTCCTTTACAATAAGGGCAACATGGAGGGCGCCATTGCTATGGCTGAGGGATTGATGTTCAGGGTTCATCACAGCGATTAAAGATTTTGTAGATTAGAGTCGAGTCTCATGTAAATTAGATCTAAGCACAGACTGGTTGATGTATTATAGCCACTCGGCAATTTGTTTTGTATTGTGTCTTGGTGGAGCGCGCTTACGGCTTTGCTGATGTCACGCTGCATTGTTGTTGATTCCCCGCCATCTTCATCCATCCTGCTACTACTTCCATTACTTCACACTTTCCCCCCTCACTCACTACTCACTACTCACTACTCACTATCTCTGCAACTCTTGGCTCTGAGCCATAGCAGTTAGCACAAAATGAATCAACCAGTCATGGCCGGTTACAAGGGCTAGCAAGTGACAATCCAGCCTCCTGCAGACATCAGGTCTCTCAACCCATGCAGCTATTCTTCACAGACCACGCGACAGTCAAATCATGCACCACAGCCGATCAATCACCACTTGGACACTAATCTATGCCGGCCAAATCAGATCGCCCGTCACCTTTGCTATCACTTCCCGACGCGCCGTGCTGAACAAGAGTCACGCCGGTGCCAAAGCGGGGGAGCCTATCACCGCTGCTGCGTGATGGGCCGTTTAAGCGCCGGCCACGGGCGTTCAGGAATCCCTCGCGTTCTGCACCCTGGTGACAGCCTGTCATGTTGCAGACCCTTGCCGCCCTTTCGATGGAGGGCTTATCGAAGGTTTGGCAGGCCAAGCCTGCCCCGAAGTCTATGTGTCTGTGCCGTTGCCGTCACCGCTCCGTGACACGGGGGTGGGTGGGCGACTGCGTTGCCAGGCGGGTCGAGTATATCTATGCTCTGTCGCCTATTGTTTTTCTGGGGTTGATGTCCAATGGACTGGATTGCTGGAATTGTTCAGTGGTGTTGACGTGTGCAGTGACGATTACTTATTTCCAGGACGTCTTCTGAGATCATGAGCTCCTTTCAGCTCTTTCCCACATCTCCGGATAGCGGGACCTCTAACAACCCGTTTTTAAAAGGGAAGCGAAGGCAAGCCGGCGGCCGACCGCTGGCGGATGCGATCCCTCTCAAGACCCTCGGTAACAAGGGCACCGTGGCCGAGGGGATGCTTTTCCGCGTGGACCAAAATCCAGAGAGCGTCCCAGCGCCCCCAAAGGCCCACGTTGCTCGGCCCTCGCAGTCCTCATCGTTGGGAACACCCCAGGAGCACGATGCACGCCGGAATGCTTCACATGTCAACGCCACTACATCGGAAGACCGGATGGCCGGGCGAGTGGGGTCTCAATCCAGCTCGAAACGCAGCAAAGGAGGGTCCACGCCCATCGCAGAAGCAACTCCCAAGTCAGAGTCGCCGGCACCTCCTATGAGGTCTATGTTTCCTCAGTATAACCCGCAGCTACCACTCAATCAGCAAGCATACTATCCCCCGGCGTCCGGCCATACTCCTCGGAATTACTCAAGACCAAGCAACATCCTCCTGTCGCCTGCGCCGGAGATTGACCAGGCCCTTGGCCCGAAGACGGTGCCTGCTAGCGTGCTGAATTTCCCTTCGGGGGTGCTGGATACACCTGAGATGCGATACTCTTCCGTGGAGGAGCTGAGGAGTTTGTGGGAAGCGGCCAATGGTCAGAGGCCGCAGAATATGCCGGAGACGTTCAATCTGCGTCTGCAACGGTGAGCATGGGATGTGTTGGGGGAATGATTGAATGGATGCTGACTCGATGCAGGAGTGGGCCTACATCATTTTCCTTCGGAGAACCCACCGCGCCGTTCTATACGATGCAGATTGAACCGAATGACGGGATCTCTCTGACGAGGATCAATCCCTCCAGGTCCAGTAATAGCGTTCCGATAATGACATTCAAAGTGGAGGATCGATCTCGGCGCGAACTGCGCGGAGACAATCTAGTCTCGCTGCTGCTGCCCCGCCTCGCCGCCGTGCTAGCCCTGGATCAGGTTGCGGAGATGGTCAAGGAGCACCAATTGCCCCACCAAGATGCGATCGAGCTGGAGGCCGATGCTCTCAAGCGGGTGGCCGAGCAGGAGTCATGCAAGCTGTTCTGGAATTCGACAAATCATAACTACGAGCTGCACCACCCGGCTCTTTGCAAGCAGCCGCCCGCCTTGGTCGGCGCGGCAGGCATCCCTCTGTCCCCGGTGCGATCGAAATACGCTGGGAGTCTGCAGGTGACCGTGTCCAGTGCCTCTGCCGAGTCCCGGTCCAGCCAGCCCCCGATCGTTCTCGTGACCACGCCCGTGTCGGCCAATGCGATCGAGTCGGCCAACACGGCGGCGACGCCCCGGACCTCCACGCTGCCGTTGATGGACTCGGACGAGCCGCTGGCCGCGCTGGACCTGGGGACGATGACCCTCTCGATCTCCGGGGTCTCGACCATCAACACCGTCCCGTCTCTGTACGCGATTGACTCCGTGGTTGCGGCGATGCTGGCCGTCGCCGTGTCGGACGAGGCCACCGGCCCGATCCTGAAGGAGCTGGTGCTGTACGGCTCCGAGCGATCCATCACGCCATGGGGACAGGGACCGTACGGCACCGGCTACCGCAGCGACCTGGTCACAGCAGCGGCAGAGCGGGACGAGGCGCAGAAGGGCCACCAGCTGTGGTCGACGGTGAAGTCGGCGTTATCATCATCGGTCTCGGAGAAGAGCGAGCAACCACCGCGGCGCTGGTACCGGTTCGGGGGCCGGGGCCGCCGGGCCCAAAAGACGAAGAACCGGAAAATCGTGGTGGAGGAATTCGACCTGGAGCGGTACGGGCGGTACGGGCATGGCTCGTCGCGGGAGGGCCAGAAGCTGCCGGGGATCACGCGGGGCATTCTGCGGGTGGTGTTTTTGGGATTGGAGGTGGTGGTGCAGCTGCTCACTTGGGCGGTTAAGGTATTTGCGTGGGTGCTGGTGAACGCCACGCGGTGTGTGACCAGCGAGAGGTTTTGATGATTTCCCTATGTCCCTTGGAGTGGTTATGCAGTTCTATTTGGTACAGTACATCACGGGTTGGATAATTTTTTTAATGACAAGGGATGCGGAGCATTCCATCTTGCCACTTCTGTTAACTCCCGTCCCAACTCCCGTTACAATTTGTGTCTATCATTGCCTCTCAATCGCCTCTTTTTAGGGGTGTGTAGATGCTTACATTTGATTCCCATTCGCCCCTGGCCAGTGACATGCATACATGCAGCTGCACACCCGGGATGCGACACTACAAACTCTGGCGATACATTCGCCGGCCGCATACCTTACTCGATCAAGACACTCCCCCTACATTCCGCTCTGCGACGTCGGACCGCGCCACCTATGGGGATTGGTGCTGGAATCCAGGGGATGGCGATGCAAAGTCGATTGGGATGGAGGGTAGCATTGCATGTATGTATGGCGGAGGATTGAGTGCTGACCACTGTATATAGGCGGACGCAACACCATAGACCCTGCCATCAAGCTCACTTCAGGATATCATCTTCACATCCAGAGACTGTAGTGTGCTGTGCATACACCAGCAAGATGCGCGCAATCCTTATCCTCTCGACCATCACCCTCGCCACGGCGACTACCAACAAAGACCTGGGGTATCTCCGCTGCGCCGTACGCATCCCCCCCCTTCCTTGACTTTGGACCGACACCTTGACCTGGGATATCGAATACTAATGAATAAGAGAGGGTATAGTCCTCCATAGCCCGCACCTACCAGACGCCCCAATCCCAATCCCAGTCCCAATCCGAAGCCCAATGCACCTCCCCCTCCGCCCTGGATTGCTTCTGTAATGCCCCGTTCGATCCCTCGGCGCTGGACCAGGCGACGCTGGATGAGTGTGCGAGTGAGGGTGTTGGTAGGTCCCCCTGCCCCTGGCGCTAGATCTGTTGTTTGAGGTGCCCGTGTGCTAACGGTATAGAAACCGCTAATATCCCCGCGTATATCTGCGACGACGCGAACGTCCCCGTCTCGCCGCGGAAGGGCAGTGTGCCGATGGTGAGAATTGGGGTTGTTGAGGAGGATGCTGCTGCAGCAGAGACCCCCGCTCCTCTGAGAGGGAGTTTGCCCATGGTCCGGGTGGGAGATTCCTTAGGGAGTGACAATGCAGGTGTGAGTGCTAGTGCCAGTGCTATTGCCAGTGCCAGTGCTAGTGCTAGCGCCAGCATATTTGGTGGTTCGCACCGAGGTAGTCAGCCCATGGTGCGCGTGGGGGATCTGCTGGCTAGTAGTTCTGCAGCTGCAGCAACAGCCACAACTGCAGCTTCAAGCAGTCTAGCTACGCCCACCGCAATCGCTAATGCAGAAGCTGGTGTGGAGGCTATCCCGCGCCGAGCAAGTCGGCCCATGGTGCGGCTGGGCGGAGAGACCACGACCACGAAGCAGCCTCTCGCACAGGCAGCTACAAAACCCCATGCGCAAGGACAAGCACAGAAACGGGCAGGAGCAGCAGAGACACTGAAAGCAAGAGCCTACAGCCCCAACCTGCACCCGGACCCCCTTCTCCTCCCGGAGGACGTCCTCCCTCTTCCTTCTGCCGATGAGGCTTCCGTGCTCGGCACTGCAGCAGCAGGGCAAGCACCAGGCCAAGAAGAGAAGAACGTCCCCCTCCCGCTTGAGTCGGTGGTCATTCCGGATGGGAATGTGAATCCGGATGTTGCGGCTGCTCCTAGCCCCTATACCAGCCTCAATACCCACACCCAGATGGAAACCCAGACCCAAACACAACAACCCGCAGAACCCCAAGCTCCGCTCCCGCAGCAGCAACAAGAAATCGAGGTCCTCACCTCGGAGCTAACATCCTGCGCGTGCTCTGCCACTGCTACTGCTACTGCCGCTGGTGCTGGTACTGGTGCTGATGCTGGTGCTGCTGGCACCCCCGCCAGCGCTACAGCGGTCCATGCAACAGCAACAGCAGCAACAGCAGCAACAGCAACCTTCCAAACAAGCGCAGCCACCTCCCCCACCTCCTCCCACTCAAGCTCAAAATCAACACCCACGACTCTGGCAAGCGCAAGCAGCATCCCCATCCCAACGATCACCTCCTCGTCCGTGAAACTCGTGACCGTGAATCCGACGGCCACGGCGACCGCGACGGATGTTCGGGGGTCGATTGCCGCTCCGTCGGGCAAGCAGCCACCCGGGGAGCCGAATGCAGGGTTGTTTCAGGGGGGTGCGGGGGGCTTGCAGAGGCGTGGCTGGGGGGTTGGGGGGGTGAGTTGCTTGGTTGGGGCTGTGGTGCTTCTTCTGTGATGTACCTTTCATAAAAGGATGGCAGTGGTGATGTATGCGTATGGGTCTTGATACTTTCTTTCTGGATGGATGGATACTGATGCTGGCGTTTGTCATAATGGGTCTAAAACAAGAGTTGATTTCTTGTTAATTTGATATTGGATGGGAAAAGATTGTGCAGGAAGAGGTTATGAAATTGGGTTTGGATGTTTTGGTTCATGTGTGTATGACTTGACTTGATTTGATTTGACTTCGTCGCTTATGAGGAATGAAATTGAGATTATCCTTACACTAAACATTACACTAACATTCACTTAACAGTACATTAGCATTAGCATTAACTTGAACTTTAACCTGGTACCCGTCAGATACTATAGTACCGTGTGCAGTCTAAACCCCACAGTATCTAGACTCGATTAAACATGTCTACTAGACGAACCACAATCCCCCAAAGTACTCATACACATCCTAAGTCCCTTCTGGCCGACCCTACGCATGAATAGCCTGCTGCACCCGCGGATACAGCTGCACCAACCGCTGATACAGATCCGGATGCTGCTCAATCATGACCTGGGGATCCCATGCCATGGCGGCAAAGATCGTCTCAATGCCACTGCTCATCGGGGTCATGAAGATCTGGCAGATCTGCAGCCCGATAACAAACGCAAACGCCATGATCACTGCCGTGAAATCCCCGTCCTGGTTGTAGGCCGGGTGGGTGTACCGCAGATACAAGTACGCGAGGAGGGCGCACACGTAGCTCACAAACACCGACCCCATGGTCAGCACGGGCCCGACCAGACAGTCCGCGGCCAGGGCGTCGACGCCGCGGTCCTTCATCATGGTCCAGGTGTCGCGCGCCGCGGGGAGGTACGCCTTCCCGTACAGCGCGATGTGGCAGAAGGCGTAGCGGTTGAAGAAGGTGACCAGCCAATCCAACAAGCTGATAAAACACCCCAGGATCCAGAAGGCCACGCTGCCGATGAGACTGCCCTGCGCCGCCTCGTGCCGTTGCGCCACGCTGCACGCCTGCCGCAGCATGTTGATCAGCGCGATGATCAAGCTCCCGAAACTGATGCTGCCGAACGAGTAGGTCGTCGCCCGCCGCAGCGCGCCCCGCGTGGCGCCCGCCGGCATCCCCTGCGCCGTGCCACTGCAGAAATACCACGACCCGTACACCCCCGCGATCGTCGTGTGCACCGTGTTCTTCAGCCACTCGCTGAACCAGTACATCGCAAACGTCACGTACACGACCAAGCCGATCACCCGGGCGCGACTGCACCCGCCACCTCCATCGCGACACGCAGGGTTCACCCCATCCCCCTCCCCCCCCGGCTCATACGCGACATAAATCGAAACGAGAGTCACCGAAAACCACGCCCCGAACGCCACGGCCACAAGCCCACCCACCGTACTCACCAGGAACATATGCCCGTAGCGTCGCGACACATCGATGGAAGTCTGCATCATGAACGCCGTGAACGGGATCCGCGGGATCCAACTGATAAAACACACGATCGCGAACACGCCGAAGATCAAGAACACAATGCCCCCGCCCCATTGGTGCTGCGTCAGGTAGTAGATCGCCGTCGCCAGCGCGAATACCACGTTCAGGATGCCCGTCACCCAGATGAAGAGCTTGGGGAATGTGCGCGCACCCAGCCAGTACGCGTACGACAGCACCAGCGCCACCGCCAGCACGAATACCAGGAGGATCACCGTGTTCGTGTTCAGCGAGAAGTCGTTCGCCGCGCCGTAGATGCCCCCGCCGCTCAGGGTGTGGTATTTGCTGTACCGGTAGATGACGACGCCGGAGACGGCGACGTAGCCTAGGAAGACGGCGATGAGCTGGGGTGGGTGATGGTTAGTGGTGCGTTGAGAAGGGGGAAAGGAAAGGGGGGTGGGGGGAAAGTACCAGAAGACCAGCCCAGAGGTCGTTCCATTTCGGTTTCTCAACCTTGAAGGCGTCGTCGAAGCCGTAGACGGCTTGGTTGTAGGTTGGGGGTGGTTCTTGTGGTTGCGGGTGCGGTGGTTTGGGCTCCGGGCCGCGATAGCCTCCTTCATTGGGGGCAGGAGGGTAGGCCTGTGAGTCTGGGCCTGGAGGGTAGCCATTGTTGCCATTGTTGTAATACTGCTGCTGCTGCTGCTGCTGCTGCTGCTGAGACGGAGGGCCGTCAAAGCGCTGGTCTGTGTTGTAATAGCTGGCTGCTTGACCGCTCATAGTTGCTGCATGCTGTGAAGGCGGGAGACAGGAATGAAGAGGTCGATCTATATACTGTGTAAAACGGACGAGAACCAGTAAAAGGCTAGTGGGGTAGTCAAGATAGCATGTAATAGGTAGTCAACATGAGGAAGAAATGGAATGAAGTGAAAAGGAACAGCAGATCAAGTGAAGTAAAGTCAGTGAAGTGAAGTCGCATGCGGCGCTGGCCGAAGGGTTACACCCGCCACAACAGAGCGCGTCATCGTGAGAGAATCAATCGATCGACTTGATCGTCTCCCGCCGAGTCCGCCGAGTCCGCCGAGCTCGTCCATGGATCGCCCAACCCCCCCATCTACTCCATCCATCTCAAATCACAGCGTCATCAAAACAAAAGAAACATTAATTGCCACTCGGTCGTCCTGTCTATGTACACACCAACTTGTCTGCCTGCCGGTCCTTCATTAAGTATTAGCAGTGTAACAGCAATTATTCAACCAACCCAACAGAAAAGCAAACAAGTGACGGTCAGTCTGCATCAAAAACAGCCGAAGAGTGTAGAATCAAGCTAATCTGGGTATCAATAAATACATAGCATGCCCGCCTGGGCAACCTCAACGCCCTCCCACCACCCTGTTCATCTGTTCATCGAAAGCCATGGTGGCGCTTCATGTGCCGCCAGGAATCCGCGATACTGCGCTCGATCCCATGAGTCGGCGTCCGCGATCGTCCATGCGCCCAGTCGTCCGTCGCCGCCTGGAGCTGGCCCATGTTCATCGCGCGCGACCGACGCATGTTCTCCTGGCGCACTGCCGTCCGGCGCGCCGCGCGTAACTCCTCGATCCGCCCTTGTCCGACCCGATGTCGCCGGACAAAGCAATCATCGATTAATGAATTCGCATCCAACAGCCGCTTTGGGACCGTCTGCACCACCTGGAACACCTCCATCGGGTCCGACACCCCCATGATGTCCTGCTCGCACGACTTGAAAATCGCCAACGACACCCGAAAAAACGTTTTCGACCCTTCGTAAAAGAACACATCCCAGACCCGGAGCGTGGTCTCCAGCGGCAGGGTGCCGATAAAGACGGACATGAGCCAGTTGGTCAGCCCCAGGGTGATGTCAGGTAGACGCGAGCTGACCGTAAGGGCTGGCACCTTCCCACTCCCCGCGCCAGGTCCATTCCCGGCGATCTTGTTGTAGATGTTGGGCGCCGATTCCTTCAGCAGCACCATCAGAATCCACAGGTCGATGTTGGCGCCCTCGAGACTGATTTCGTGCGTGCTAGGGAGATAGACGGAGCTGATGATGTGCAGCATCCAGAACGTCTTCTCTTCCGGAAGAAACAGAAGCAGCATTCCGGTAATGAAGTTCAACGACTGGGTGTAGCCAATCTGCGGGTTGTGGAGAGCAAAAGCATACAGGACGCGCCGCAGAGACTGGATCATTTCCGTTTCAACCGTGACAGACCCGTGTCTCGGGTTGCTGCTACCAGAGCTAGCGGCCGAGTCAACGTTCTCCGGCTTGAAGTGGATATTGTCCGGGAAGGTTCGATGCAGATCGCGTTCGATATGTTCCTTGTCGTCATTGCTAGGCGACTCCATGGACTGTCGAACCAGCTGGTCATAAAGGCCAGGGTTCCGATTCAGATGCTCGTAGCCTCCCGCATAGAAAAACCATGCTGCACCGCGGTACTCGGATGGGATGCCCTTGCGCACAAACCGTTTGACCTTGTTCGATTTGGGCGGAAACGTCGTCGGATCGTTGATAGGAAGCCGATTCTCCCGAAGCAGCTCTACCCATTTGATTCGTCGCTGAGAAGTGTAATCCTTGTATTGGGCATGCCATGCTTCATACTGGACGAGGGTAACGTGGTGGGTTGCCTTGCGGAAGCCATAACAGTCGCGGGCGCCATTGCCGGGTAGTAAGGGTGGCGGCACGATGCCAGGAATGATGACTGTGGTCTCCGGCTCTCGTGCAACAGGCGGATCCAAAAACTTGCGTTCCGAAGGGGGGCTCGGCGACTGGTCGTGGGAAGCTGTCGCGCCCAAGAATTCTTCATCCGGTGAGCTCCTTCCGTGAGCCTCTAACTCGGGAAAGGGCGGAACAGGCGGAGCATCTTCTGTGGGTTCCAGTTCAGGAGAATGCTCATCCGAGCTATGACAATCATCGAGGGTGATCTCCGTGGGTGGACGTGGGCTCAATGGTCGAGCCTTGCTCTCATCGTAGAACCCTGAAGAATCATACACCCCGGGCGATCCTGGCTCTTCGGTAACATCGCTGAAGCCATCCAGGTACATTGAGATTGCATCTTCCACACTCATACCACCCTCCTTATCATAGGAGCCATCCGGTGTATCGGGCGACAGATCGGTAATAGAGCTACTTTTGGTCAGGACACTGCTCCGCTCGGTTCCGCTGGCATGTTCAATGCTCGACCGCGAGGTCATGGCTGAGTTCACGCTGGATCGGAGAGCATCTTGCCCGCGCATCTCGGCGTATGTCCCAGGCGGGATGATCCGGGGCAATTTCAGGGCGGCGGATTCGTCTGGCAGGCGTTCTCGATTTCGATGAGGGTGCAGCTGCGGACGCATGCTATGTAGCTTCGACGTAGAATTGGACGTGCGCAACGCTGGCGGAGCAGGCGGGGACTTCCGGTAAGGTGGACGATCAACCTCCCCTTCCCGGGGGGCGGCCCTGGACCGAACAGGCGGCTGCAGAGGAAAGGTGGGGGAGCGGTAAGCCTGTTGGCGAATGACAAAGTCGTCATCCGCCACAGGCAAGGGGGAGACGGAGCGCCATGAGGGATCGGACGGTGGTGGGATTGGTGGACGAACCCGAGGGGAACGAGGCACAGGAGGAGGAGGAGGGTGGTGAGGGGAAAAGGGCGGCCGAGGGCCGTCCGCCGTCGCCGGTCGTGGGAAGGGAGGATTCAATCTCAGAGGATCCAGGCGGGGTGGGTTCGGGATTCTGCGCCGGCTAGGGATATCATGCGCGCCAGCAGGGGGCGGCGGATAACGAAAGTCTGCATTTCCTGTGACCATGGCCACGAGCTGTTGAACCCCAGTTCCCGCTGGACATTTGTCGACAACACTAAGCGATGATCGAACGGCGAACGCAGGCGAATTGACGATTTCCAAATACCGATTCCGATGTTGACAGAGGTTGACAGAAGAAACCAGGTTGAAATGATAGGAAACGAAGGGAAGTTGAAGTAGAAATAGGCGCCGATTAAGACCAGGGGGGCGGATAATGACAGCGATAAACGAGCGAAGAGTAGTCGAGTGAGTGCGCTGGCTTGTCAGGCGCGTAGATGAAACGAGCGGAGAGAAGCGTGTGTAAGAGTAAGTAAAGTAACGGTCATGCCTCGTTCAGCCCAGAAGGAAACAATCCATCCGCAGTCTCACGATCCTACCAGAGGGTCAATCCGAGACTCCATCCCATGACAGATCAACTCGAAAAGAGGAAAAGGGAAGAAGAAGAAGGGGAAGAGGAGTGGGGGGGGAGGCGAGGGGATGGGAGGGATAAAAGAGTTGTGGTGAGAAAGGCCAAAGAGAGAGCGAGAGAGCGAGAGAGCAAGAGAACAGAGAACGAAATAGCGAACCGAAAGGGAAAGGGGGAAAAAGAAAAGACGGCGGAGCTGGATCGGGGCTAGCGCAGGTCTCGAATTGGAAGAAAGACCCTGTCTGGCTTAGCCTGGTAAGAAGTTATACTGAGCAGTTACTGTTGATGTATTTTATTTTAGCTTCTCAACCTCGTTAATCCGGTTCTTTTCGTCCTTTTCTTGGGCATGGGTTTCAGACTGACGCCAGGATGAGATCAGTCCAACTACACTTGGGGTTTGATATTGATTACATTGCACTGGGTGCTGCTGCACAAGGGGTTGCACCAAAGACTGGAAACCAACCTAGAAAACCCCCTTCAGTGGACTGATCAGTCGACAATGGATAGCCTACTGCGGACAAACAATCTATCATATCATATCAAATTGCCCCTGCTGACAGGTCACTCAGTCACAGACTGACCTGCATCTGCTGCAGACTGCATGGTTAGTGTGCACTGCCGCACCCCCGGAGAAACTTAGGAAGGATCCGACCCGATTACAGATCCGATGCTAACAATCTCAACGGTGTTGGTTGTTCTGTCGTGAACAGACAGATCTGATGATGCCACCCCAAAACAGAAACCGGTTTTGTTTGATGACCTCTTTGGCTGCTGGCAGATGAAGAAATTGGCAAATTTACCGAAATTACCGTTGGTATGGTTCGTACCCAGTGGAGACGCCTTGGTTTCAGTCAGAACCCGGCCGTCTCCCCTTTGCGCCCACCCACTCGCGGAAGCTTCAAAGTTCGCCGTGGCTCGCCCAGCCTGCCGTCTCTCGACCGCAGGAATTGACGGGTCACTCCCGGAGTGGCTTTGGCTTCGCCTTTGGCTTGGGACTTTTGTTGATCAACTTAGAGGTCGTCTGCGGAAATGGAAATGAGCCTCTAGTCTAGTGAGAAGGTCTGCACTGCACTGCACCTTGCACCATCCTTCTCGTACCATGGCATCGGACCCTTCGGAGTATCTTCAGGGATTCAGGTGATTGAGGCGACATTCTATTGTTCCTGAGTCAGGTGGGGGCGCGTCAGCAATTGGACGATCGTCCCGTGATGAGATCCCCACTTGCGGCCGTACCTGAGCCTGAGGAGCCTGAGGTTGACGCCCTTCCTGCCTAAGGCCGGACTTGGTTCCGCTTCAGGGATTCTAGTCGCCAAGTCAGAACGAACCAAGAACAAGATGAACTCATCAAGAATTTCCTCGCCGGGCCCGCTTTTCTCCCATTGACGTACGTTATCGACGGCAGGCCACAGGTGTCTCCTTCAATAACCCTTGAAAAAGAAAACGCCAACTGTCCCGCTTGACTTGAGTCTTGACTTCATCTCCACTTGTGCCCGGCTAACAACCGTTCCATGGATCACTGGCCTCGCTTCCCGTTCGTTTGATCAACGAGCCTCCATCTCTACTGTTTCTATAAGTAAAAGCCCCGAGATGCTTCGGCCTAGACCCTTGCCTGAAGAATTTTCTGCATTGCTACCAGCAGCATCACTCCGAATTGAGCAGCGAATGGCGTCAAAGTAGCCTCACTGTTGCCCGTCCCAGCGACAAGGCTACTGTCAACCACGAAAGGCGCCGACACGTTCACGGCCACCATCCACCGCGCGGTTATTGATCCCTGATCTCACTAATCATGGCAATAGTGTCAAGCCCTGGCGCCCGCCAAATCCGGACAATGCGGTCATCTGGTGGGTCCCAGCGATGACGAACGTGTCGGCCGTCCATTTTAAATATAGTCGAGCCCGATCCCTCATCTCGCTGGCGCCGAGCTGGGCGCTTAATCCGATTTGGTGTCCATTAGGACAATCTTGTCGCCCGGATTAATTAAGATTAGCATTCAATCTCCGAGCAATATCGATTTCCCCGGGCCACCGACCACGTTTTTAGCACTGCGTCATTGTTCGTGACGACTTGCAGGGCACCGGCGACTTCTCAGCCCAGCTCAATTGCAGTCGAGAATCTATCCGAACGTATCGTTAAGCGCGCTTTGACCACCGTTCAATATTGGCTCAGCCATGCGACCCGAAGATCCAGCGGTAACTTCGGTTATTGCTCAGTCTGCAGATTGAGGGTACCACGATACTCCGATGCGCATTGAAGAACAGAGAAAGTGTTCAAGGCTGTGCATTACATTCCCTTTTCCCAACAAGCGCCCTTACTACGAAGCGAGCCCTCAACCCCAGGCCTGTGCTTTCCCCCGCCTCAATTGACCCCCAACATCTGCTGCCTCGCTCATATTTGTGTTTCAGGCCTGCTGCATCCTGCACATGGAGGCTTGAAATGGTTGGTCTAACGTCATCTTGATAATTGACAGAAGAGGAGTGTACTGTACCTAGTATCCTGGCGCTACAAACCTGGAAAGGGGGCTTGAAAGTTAGTCGAATCGATCTTGAAGTTGTTTTAACGTAAGCTTCGCTGGAGAACGGCATTAGCCAGATCTCGTTTAGGGGTGTGATGCCCGCGAACAAGATAGTAGAAGTTTTGGGTTGGAGAAGTTTAACTGGACCAAGGTGGGATTTACTGGGTTGAGATATGGTCGGATGCATGGTTGCTTTTGTACTGCTTTGAGCGACCATCCATGCACAGCAAATCCGCATCAGCAGCTTTAGCCTCCAGGACAATCGAGCTCATCTGTGGTATTGCTAGACTGACTGAGAGGATATGACTGAAGATTCTCAGTGTGCACGCCGATATGTCTGATAGTCTGATACTGGTGATTGTGCTTAGGAATCGGGGGGGCAGTAGAATACTAGTAACTTGCACAGGTTCTTTGCCCTCCGTAAACGCCTATCCTCAGTAACTTATGGGTCCTGACGGAATCAACTGGTCAGTAACCTATAGGGGATCGCGTAATACATCCAGACACATCCGGATGGAAAGCATCTCGAGACCTCGGAGTAGAGCTCAAATCACAATCCACCAGAATCTTGCTCGCCACAAGCCAAGCAACCTCAGACACCAGGCATATCACGCCTAACCAACCAAATCAACCCCACGCAAGCATCTATTGAACCACAACAATGCAACAGACAATACAAACATATGAACGAAAACAAAACGCAACAACCCGCGCGTTATAAGAACGATCCCCCATCCCTCATCCCATCCCCCAAATACCGAGCCAAAAAAAAAGAAACAAATATATATATTAGAAGTATCTACCCACCGATATCCACATACCCCAACCTCCCAAGCAAACCACCTTATATCACATCCACAAGCACGCACTTATCCCCCCCCCGCCCCCCCCCCCGGGCCCCCCCAAACCCAAAGTATGTATCCTACCCCCGCACGGCATACTTCCTCGTCCACTCGCGCGCGACCTCCTCGTACCGCGGGAAATCCCCCTTGAACTGCTCGGCGATGCGGCCCTCGACAGCGTCGTCCGGCATGGGCTCGGCCAGCAGCTGGCGCGCGAACTGCAGCACGGCCGCGAGGCGCGAACTGGGCTTCCACTCGTCCGCCCGCAGCATCCCCAGGCACATGCTCCCCTTGTCGTCGTTGGTGACGTTGGGGTGGTAGATTTTCGTCCGGAAGGAGACCGTCGGCGGCTTGAAGGGGTATTCGGTTGGGAGGGTGAGGGTAAGGTGGAAGATTCCGTTCTGGCAGCAAGGAGAAGGGGGGTTAGTTGATTGTGGAGTTGGGGGGGGGGTTCGGGGGCTGGGATTTTGGGGGTTATGGGGGATAGATAGGGTGAGGGTTGAGGCCTACCTGGTAAGGCGAGTTCTCAGGTCCCTCCATGTAGACGTTCCAGATGTAGAGGTTGGATTCGTCGGCTAGCTTGACGGTTATGCCTTCGGGGGCGGATTCGGTGAGTTCGGCCAGTTCCTTTGGGATTGTCAGTGGGGGTCTAAGGTTGAGGGGGGAGAGGGGGAGGGGGTTGGTAGGTGAAGTTGAGGGGGTATGGAGGATTGGATGCGCAGTGCAGTGTTTACCTTGGCTATCCGCTTTTGGCTGCCCATCTTGATTGCAATGTTGGGTGTGCGTGTGTGTTGGGGGGAGAGAAATAAAGCGGGGTTGTAAGGTGGAAGAGTCGGTCGAGAGATTGATGGCTGTTGATGAGCGGGTGGATGGAGTCTAATTTTTGATGCAGTTGCTGAGAACGAGCGATGGTTGAAGACAACAGCAGAGACAAATGGAGGCTGGCCTGGTTGGTTCGATGGGATCTGGAGCTGGACTGGAACTGGAACCGAAAGCTCCTTTCCTGAGATGGCGGGGCGGGGCAGGCGGGGCGGAAGATCCGCCGGAGTGGAAGACGTCAGTCATTCCAGTCAGCTATAACTAACTCCAAACACTACAAGCCTACCCAGCACTACAAGTCTACTATCACAACATGCAACGCTGGGCTCTGAACACTTGTCTCATTATGGTTTCTGAGTGATAAATACAAACGAAATGCGCAACGCTAAAAAGCGAAAGCGAGAAAAACACAACCCGAAATTCCAGCCCCAATCTACACAGCAACGTGCCCTTCCTTGGAGTTGGTGTTATCGAGATTCCTGGCTGCCTCGTCCTCCCAGAACCTCTTCTGTCTTCCTCCATTCTTGCACAGTCCAACCAAGTCAAAAGGATCAAAGAGGGTGAGGAGAAATGGGCGACTGTCACAATACCCCGGTCCTTCCAGCTCAGTAACGCCATCCCTCGCAAGGTAGATCTTGTTGGAGCGTGGAAGCCACCGCATGGGATGGAAGATGTTCAGTATCGTGGTGTTAACATACATCACAGTCGCCTCAAACACCCAGAAGAACCACTCGTCCTTGAGAACAGGACTGATGTCCTTGATGTCGGACACGTTCAGGCTGGCGGCAGTGAAGTACTCCACCGTCCGATAGATCGTCCGCACGGTGATCAGCCCGCAGCTGCAGTACAACACACATAAGGCGTGCTTCACCTTGCGATTCAAGACCCCACCGCGCCGACAGTTATAGTGGAACCTCAAGGCCAGAGCAAGGAACCCTGCCATCAGCACGAGCTGCAAGATCAGGGATGCTTTGAGCAGCCCTTTGCCGATGTCTTGCTTGCGCTGTGGGTTCTCGACGTTGGCCACCAGCGCACCACCGTTCCCAGTGAGCACCTCGATGACCATGCTCATCGCAAGAAATGTTGTGAAGACCCGTCCCGGATGGATTGGTGAGTGGTAGGGGATATAGTAAAGGATTCGCCCGAGGATCAGGTAGTTGGCTGCTTCGTAGACCGGTCTTGAGATCTGTTAGTCGTGGGTCTTCTTCGGCGAGAGCGCTACTTACGGGCCAGCGAGTAGAAGAACCGTGCTGACAATGTAGATCACCAGGTTATCCCAGTGACCCCAGGCGGCAACAGCTCGTAGCACAAAGCCGCCTGTGAAGAGCAGGGCCGACCAGGGCAAGATCCCGGTCACTTTCCAGGACTTGTACTTTCTGCAGTCGTCGTCAGTAGCGGGAAAGGATGAGGGTCTCAATGGGAGCTGCATACATGCATTGATAGATGTGCCAGATTCCAGAGATAGTGAACCAGATGGCGAAAGTGATAGGAGCACCCTTGTTGGGAGCATAATACCAGTAACTATCCTCCTCTGTTGGACGTTAGTACTGGTTCTCACATTCAGGCCAGGACTAGGATGCATACGGTACGGCGATCTTCTGTCCAGCATCACGGTATAATAGGTAAAGAAAAAGCCAAATCAAATTAGCCGACGACGACGATGACTATCGCTAAGATGCTTCGATGATGAGGAGAGCGTGTTTGCTGAACAATTAAATGCCATTTCTATGTCCTGGTCTACGAAATATATATGTCCAGCATGTGGCAGAGCCCCATTAGCGAAAACGAGCAACCTCTATCCAGTAATCAGCCACGGCCCTATGAGAGGCTCCAGATGGACCTCTGACCTAAAACACCCAACCTTAAATGATCAGTTTGAAGGCTGAGCTGTAGAGTTGTTGCCCGATCGTCAACTGAGTTGATCATTCATGGGATAAGCCCCAAGTCTCCCTCCATGGTGCACACCAGCGGTCCTGAATGGCCAAGAGCCTCATGCTTTCTCCAAATCCTCCCCTGGGTTGAGTTTAGCCCTGCTGGATCCAGGTCTTTATCTCTGGTGATGATGGATGGACCCTGAGACCCATCCTCGAGACTTGGCTTGGCATCCTCGCCGACAGCAAGCGAATACGAGCAAGGCTGTGCTCATTGTGATTGGCTCCACGAAGTCAGCCTCGCAGGGTCTGTCATTGCTAGGGCATGGTGGCTGTGAGGTTGACTCAAGGCTGACATCAGAGAGAGCTCCGTGGGGTTTCGGTGAAAAGATATTGGAAGACTGAGTAATCTACACAGTATACGGAGTAGACATGATGGTGGCTCAACCCCGGATTTTCTCCATGCGGAAGGCGTTGCCGGGACGACGAAAATATCCCGATTCGGACAAGACCCATCAACACTGGGCAGGGCACCTCTCCATGCGAACGGCTAACGTGACCCTCTCCAATCGTCATCTACCCAACTCTCATGCACTGCATCTAGACCCTTAGTTTGGATGTGAACAGGCGTGTACTAACCACCAGCAGCAAACATGGCTTCGACAAAATCGCCCCCCACCTCCCTGTTCCAGGTGTACCTTCGCCTGCGGCCTCCTATGTCCCAGCACGAAGAGGAACAGGCTGAGCGTTGTTTGACCATCGAGATCCCAGAGCATGTATACACAGCCGAAGGCGACGACCAAAATGTCCCGCCTACGCATATCACTCTACAGCCTCCCAGCGACTCCCGGAAGCGCGCCGTCGAGAAGTTCGGGTTCACACAAGTCTTCGACGAGTCCGCCTCTCAGTTGGGCGTCTTCGAGGGCACGGGACTGGAGAATTTGATAAAGGGTGTTTTGTCGGAAGGACGCGATGGCCTGGTCGCGACGCTGGGCGTCACGGGTAGTGGAAAGGTCTGCTAGTCTAGCCGTGGTGGTAGGCGATAATGCTAATGAGAATCCGCAGAGTCATACCATTCTGGGCTCCAAGACGCAGCGAGGTATCACCCAGATGAGCTTGGATGTGATCTTCCGGTCCCTCGCTTCGACGATCAGACCCCTCGACAACTTTATCAGCCCCCTTCTCTTGTCCTCTGTCGCCGCCGCCGATGCCTCTGAAGCCCAGATCTTTAGTGCGCAGACGTTCCTCGAAGCTGTATACGGTGAATCGGTCGATCGTGGCAGGAGTCCCAGGCCTCAGACCCCAATGAGTGCCGGACGAGCGCAAACCCCCATGGCGGTACGGAGCCCTTTCCCCCAACCTATATTGCACCCCACCCCAAGGTCTCGAGTGCTGGTCCCTACAAGCTGTCAATTGCCCGCTGCGTATGATCCGCGGATAACCTCGAAGCCGGCCCTTGGCGGTTCCCCCACCCCTGGTCTGCCGAATCCCCTCTTCATTCGGTACGGTAGCAAGACGCCGGATCGGAAGCAGCAAGGATCCCATTTGACAACCCTACACGGACGTTGGAATCGCTACAAAACATGTTGTGCTAACTCACCCTCTCTTGCTTCAAAGGAACCCATGCCGGCGCTCATCTTTCCCCGTCGTCAAATGCCCTTGCGCGCTAGCGCCCTCCCCCGATCGCCCGACGTGAGCCATCTTACGATGGAGCTGAACCCACACTCGGAATACGTGGTTCTGGTCTCAATGTATGAAGTGTACAACGATCGTATCTTTGACCTTCTGTCACCGGCTACCATCCCTGGGCAAGGAAGCACAATGACTCGCCCGGGAGGTGGGCAGAAGGACCGCCGCAGACCGCTATTCTTCAAGTCGACGGAGGGATCGCCTGACAGGAAGGTCGTTGCGGGCCTGCGGAAGATCGCATGCTGCACTTACGAAGAAGCTTTGTCGGTTTTGGAGGTTGGACTTACTGAGCGAAAGGTTGCAGGCACCGGTGCCAATAGCGTCAGTTCCCGCAGTCATGGATTCTTCTGTCTGGAGGTCAAAAGAAGAATGCGCAACAAGAGAACCGGCGAAGAAACATGGATGGGAAACACACTCACAGTGGCCGATTTAGCCGGTATGTTCAGCTCAGCCTCAGCCTCGACATATCAGATGTGTTAATCAAGCATCAGGGTCCGAGCGCGCAAGAACTGCGAAGACGGCAGGATCTACCCTTGCGGAGGCAGGCAAGATTAACGAGAGCTTGATGTATCTTGGACAATGTCTACAGATGCAAAGCGATATTCAGGAAGGCAACAAGGTATGCCACACGAAGAAGCTCTTCTCTTGTCTTCGCCAGGTTTTCTGACTCCAAAAGGCGATTATGGTCCCATTTAGGCAATGCAAGCTCACAGAGCTGCTCTTTTCGAACTCTTTCCCGTCGCCTGGTCAGGCTTTTGGCCAGTTCCGCCACCCGCAGAAAGCCATCATGATTGTGACGGCTAACCCATGGGGAGACTACAATGCGACCTCGCAAATACTCCGCTACTCCGCTTTGGCACGCGAAGTTGCTGTGCCCCGAGCCCCATCGGCGACAGAGTCCATCTTGTCCAGCACTCTCGAATCTCGTCATGGCTCTTTTGGCGGACGTGAGTCGACGAATTCAGTCGCGGCCGAAGAATTGGAGAAGGCAGCCGCTGAGATCGAGCGACTCCGAGCCGAGAATGAGAACCTTTCAGTGAGACTCGCCGAGGAAGAGATCGTGAGAACGGACTTGGCCATGAGATTGAAAGCAAGCGAAGAGATGTGTCTCACTATCGAGCAAGATGTGCGTGAGGAATGTTGGAACGAGATGGACGAGAGGATGGAAGAAGAGAGACGCCGGTGGCAGAACGCTTGGGACGAGCAGGTGAGTGTCCTCTTCTGCGAACTGTGCGATTTTGACCCTAACTTCATGCAGACTGGCCATAACGAAGAGCACTTGGATAAGAAGCTTGAGTTGTTTTCTCGGGGCTTCCAGAGTAAGTACCTTCCTCTTCTTGCTCGTGTTCTCCTGCATCATTGACGAAACTAATTTTCCTTCCAGTCTACGAAGACCCCAACACAACCAACAATGAGCGCATGGAGGAGCTCGAGTTCGAGAACGAGCAGCTGCGCAAGAAGGTCGCCGCGCTGGAGCGCGAGCTCACTTGCCGATCGCCCACCAAGAAGACCAGAGCCAAGACCACCACGACCACCACGACCACCACGACGCTCGAGCCCTCCCGCAACTCCAACATCCTGGGCCGGGAGAGCGATATCGAGAATGCCTTGAAGCGCATGGACCAGCTGAAACTGGCCGACAGTATGTTCTCGCCAGCCCCGCAGCAGCTTTCGTCTCCTGGCAAGAAACATCGCAAGATGGCCACCAGGAAATGGGACTTGGCTCCGGAGGAGGACATTTACTAAGGCTGCTTCGCGGGATGAGCTTCCACTCTCCCGTCCGTGATGACCACATGTACCAATCTGAATGATTGACCCTTTGGTGGGATTTCTTGTTTGTTTGCTTCGGGGTTGAATCAGTTTTTCTGCTTGTGGTTTATGATATCCGTCTGGACTGTTGGCGTTTGTGGGAAAATTACTGGAACTTTACTTCTATCCGTGTTGCTATTCATGTTCATAAATTCTATGGTACAGCACAAAGTACATTCATTACTTGCACAGACATCTCGTGACCCAGCAGCTCTTCCCGGCAACGCCGACCTTTTGTATCCTTAGGTTATTGAGATCATGAGGAATTGTGATGATACAAGTTGGAGGAATCGAGGCTAATCCGGCAAGAAACAACGGAACTTCTGGGTGTCAAGCTTTCAAGGCTCTGCCTCAGTCATATTCTCATCTTCATCATCCGTGCCCGCAATCTCGATTTGAACTGCGTCCGCGTCCGCATCATCGGCGGTCTCGTTCCCTTCCGCGTCGCCCAGGGGCTCATCCTCCCCATCGCCTTCCTCCTCCTCCTCCTCCTCTTCTTCCTCTTCTTCTTCCTCCTCCTCCTCTACCTCTTCCTCTTCCTCCTCATCCCCTTCCATCTCCACATTCCCTTCGTCACCGTCACCTTCACCGTCACCGTCACCTTCATCATCAACATCAACATCAACATCCTCAACCATAGTATCGCCCTCTTCCCCTTCCCGTTCATCGTCTTCTTCTTCTTCTTCCTCCCCCTCACCCAACTCCAGATCCACATCCTCCCCATCCTCCCCATCCGCCCCACTGGCCAGCCCCTCCAGCTCCGACTCGGGATCGAGCGACCCATCCCGGAGGTTCGGGAACAACAACTTTCGCTCCGTCGTGAGCTTGGACAGCTTCTCGTCGTCCATCTCGCTGAGCTCGCTCTCGTCGTCGGCGCTGTCGTGCAGACTAGCGGGGATGGTGTCGCTCTGCTGGCCCGAGGCCAGGTCCAAGTCCTCGGCCAGGCGGCCGCCGGTCTTGCCCTCCAGGGGTGACGGGCCTGCGGTGGTGGATTCGGTGGCGGGTAGAGTTTGGGGATTGAGCGCCGCGGTGGTGGTTGTGGTGGTAATAGGGTCGGTGGCTGTCGTGGTAGAGGTCTTGCGACTTCCTGGTCCTCCTCCTCCTGCTGCTGATGCTGTTGCGGCGGTGCCTGGGGCAGCGGCAGCGGCGGCAGAGGTGGAGGTGGTGGCGGCAGCGGAAGTGGTGGGTAGACGGGGTGGAACTTTGCGGTGGACGATGGCTTCGGAGCGCTTCTGGATGTCTCGGCGGGCGATGCCTTTGGTGCGGCCGCGTGGGGCGGGGGCTTCCGAGGCCGGGGCGGAGGTGGGCGGCGTCGGGGTGTTGGTGGTGTCGGCGGCGCCGTCGCTGTTGAGCATGCCCATGCCGCCGCCGCCTGCTGCGGCACCGCCAGGGACCGTGGGGTCGACCTTGAGCCGCTCTTTGGTCTCTTCGTGGGCTTGTTCGAGAACCTGCGGCATGTTGATCTGGTACAGGCGGGAGTAGACGTCGGCGATCAGGTCCTCCAGCAGGGCGACTTTCATCAGGTTGTTGTTGAGTTTCTTGAGCTCGATGGCGTCGCGGATGAGTTCCAGCAGGGATTCGCTGCCCGGCGCTAGGTCGGTCAGGCCCTCGAGGCGCGCCGTGTTGGCGACGAACTCCTCCCAGCCGATGGGCTTGAAAACACTCTCCTCGTGTCCTTCGTCGATGTGTGCGGCACGCCGGATCAGCCCCGCGTAGGTGAGGCACATGTCCTCCCAGAGTTTAGCGTGGTTGACAAAGTCACCTTGCTTCTTGCGCACACGGCGGAGAAGTTGGTCCAGGTTGGCGCGGTCGTCGAGCTGGTCCAGGAGAGAGACGAAGAAGTAGGCGTATCGTGTGGTGTAGACGAAGTGTCGCCCGGGACGCTCGTGTTCCGGTTTCCAGACTTGGATGGTCATGGTCTTGGTGACGATTTGCTGGGTGAGCTCGTTCTTGGCGGCGGACGCAGCTTCAGTGGAGTCTTCGTCGTCCTCGTAGAGGATTCGTGCAGCCTAAGGAGAGGTCAGCGGAATCACCAGGTATGCATGAACTCGAAACATTCAAACATACTCGGTACGCCATGCGATGGTGCCAGTTCGATTTGTCGGCATTCTTCAGGTTGCGAAGTACTTCGGAGATGTAGCGCTTCCAGGAAGCCTTGTCTTCCGGCGGCTGCACCTTGCGAGCCCAGGGCGTAGCGAGGAGCGTCTTGCTGGCGTCGGCGGGCTGTAGGGAAATGTAAGCATCTGATGAGAGCGTGTCGGGCACATAGTGTCCATACCTCCAAGGCTCCGCGACGAACCAACTTGTGCACTACAGTCACAAGCTTGTAGTGAGGTTCGAATATCGGTTCCGACCGCGAATCCCTTCGTTGCGGCAGAGCGTCAATCGCATCGAGCAGGGAGTCCAACAAAGTGTCTAGATCGAGCTGCTTGAACGGCCCTCTTACGGAATCATCACAGCTGAACATCTTCCAGAGACACTTGCTTAGCATGTAATGAGTCCTGCATGCGGTTAGTCTTTTGCAGGTAAAACAGAATCATAAACACGTACATCCAGTTCTTGGGCTTGTCGACTAGAGCCCGCTTGAGAAGGTAGCTGGCGAGATTCCACACGGAGTATAGCTTCATCTCCTTGAAAGGTCGGCCTTCATACATGCTCTGGCTTTCCTCGTTGCTGAAATGCCGTGTGAAGTCTGCGAGACTAAATGCGCCCATAGACAGTGGTTCCCTAGAGGACGAGTAAAGGCGAGTGCCGAAATCTGTGAACAGGTCCGCGAGCATCTCGCGGGTCTCTGGTGTTGGATCCGAGTTTCCCATGGCCGTCGAAATGGCCATGGCATAGCAATGAATGGAATAGCGCTGCCATGTTACCAGCTCCGCCCGGTTGTTGTTGATTCTGTCAGCTGTCCAGGTGATGTCTTCTTCCAACTTCGAATCGTATGTCTGCGCCAACCTGTACCAGGTCTCCCATCGCGCCGTTCCGTGCTCAATGTCCTGTCGGAAGCACATGACGGCATCATCAAGATCAGTTGTCGGGAGTGGGCTCAAGCGCTTCTGCGACCGAAACCTGGTCAAAGCCGCATATCCAAGGAGGAAGTACCAGCCATTCCGAGCGATCATAGCACTTTCGGTTGGCACTGGGATCAAGGATAAGCTTGCGACGCCCTGGATGGATCGGAAGAGCGCCAAAGGGTTGACTGGAGACTTCAGATATGCATTTGTGATGCGCTTGTTGTATGACAAAGGAGGAGATGACTTGGTAGTGCCAATGGCCTGCTGCATCTTCTCAATGGTGGATTTCAACTCGGACTTCGACAAGTCCTTGATGCTCAATCGCTGGGCTTGTTTCATCACCAAGTTCACCATAGTGATAGCCGTGGCGCGATCCAGCTTCTCCGTTGGGCATTTGTGGTCGTCCAGTTCGCCATACAAGGGTGAACACTTGATCCCGTTGATGTCGTACAGGAGCTGACATATGTCCCATTCAGTGTCATCGTTGACGCCGATAGCGAAGAGCTCCGATCTCATCAGTTTCAGGAATTGCTTGTGAGACAGTTTGCACATGAAGCGAATGCCCAGGCATTGATGGACAGCTCGCAAGTAGTTCACTCGATCTTCCGCAGGGGTCTCGAACTCCTCCTTTTCTTGAGACATAGCTTCCTTTACAAGTGTGTATTGCAAAATCCAGCAGCGGACCTGCATCTCGCGCAGTCTATCCTTGAGGCTCTCTAGAGACTTCGATAGCGCGCCGCGGACTTCTGGGCCTGTGGTCGCACCGACGCGAAGTAGGTCCTCATACAATGAGAACCCGTAGAGAAGTCTAGTCAGAGAGGCCACTGCAGTCAACGAAGCCTTCAAATGTTCCATGTCAAAGCACTCGTATGCTTTGTCCGCGTCCAGGAGCACGGCTGTTACAGTCTTGTTCAAGATGCTATCGAGCGATTTGAGCCACCGAAGGAGGGTGATTTGACGGTGCTCACTGGGTTCGTCCGACTCGGATGAGATCTGAAGCTCTTTCATTATAATTTCGATGCTGCGCAAGTAGCAAGAAATGACCTTGGGAGGATAATCAATCTTCTTGTAAGCATCCTGTAGTCTTCGCCAGAGGAAGAGTCTCAGCGTGGCATCGCCGCGATCCAGGAAAGAACTCATCTCAGTGATTTGAGAATTGGGCTCAAGTAGCTCACTTCCCTCGTCGATACCTTCGAATTGAAAAGATGCGGGCTCGAGAATAGGTTCAATGGTCTCAATGAGATCCACTGGGTCCTCTGAGCTGGGGTTAAAGATCTTCATGAAGAAGTCCATGGACTTGAGCTTCGAGATCTCTTGGTCAACAGCCTCGGAAGACAGTTCAGGCATGATCGCATTGTTCACAAGGCCAATTATTGGATCTTTCAAGCGTTCAAAGAGGAATTTTAGCTCCTGAAGGCAGAGCAATACATGCTCTCGGTGAATGTCACTGGCCATATTGGAATGAAAAGTCGATGCCCATATGTGTCGCAGGGCAAAGACCTCCTGGCAGCTTGTGCTAGCGTGGCTGTGGTCAAGGAAGTGTGATAAAGCAGTACGTGCGAGGAGGCTCCATCTCCCCAAGCGATCGCGCTGCTGAATCCTCGTTCTTCCATCCACTTCACTATTAGGATTATTAATTGACGCGTATATGTCAAGGTGAAGTTCAAAAAGTGTTTGGATCATTTCCAGATCAGAGAAATGAGCAAGCGTGTATGAAAATGTGGATTCAGCTTGACCTGTGAGAATTTGAGTCTCAAGGCTTTGCAGCTGTTCGTGCATGCTTTCGTAGATAAACTCGTCTTGGTGCAGTATGAGCTGCACCACAGTCTCCTTCAGTGATTCTGGCCACTGCAGCGACGTGTATGCGGACTCCATTGCAGGCCACTTCCGTGGCACAACATGATTCATCGCATGCTTCGCAAATTTCGGCATTAATAGAGCTTTGAGCCAGGCAAGGGCAGCATCGCGAACATGCATAAGCTCATCATTCACGCTCGTGGTGAGTCTGAAAAGTCTCTCGTCATCAGCGAGAGCCTGCTTCACCCCCAGCTTCCTGGCCGACTTCCTCGAGTGTTCCAAGAAGATAGCCAGCCCGGAGTTTCCCATTCCTCGAATATCCTGCAGAGTAGACAGGCTGTCGAGCTGGTAGGTGACCTGGGATCTTGTTTCATCCCAGTTTCGGAGTGCGTCTAGCAAATCCCCGACCAGATGGTGGCCTTCGTGGGACTCGTCAGCCGAGATATCAGCCGACTCTTTGCGATCAACCATCGCCCGCACGGCTTTTCTGAGCTCATCGATGTCGCTGAGATCTTCGACGCCGAGTTTGGCCAACAAGGGGCCGACAGCTGACTGCATCGAGTCATCCGCCTGCACATAACCTTCGAGGCGATCATCATAGAACTTAGCATAGTCAGCAGCCAAGTCCACCGCCTGCGAAGAACTATCTGCGTGCGCGGTTGACTCTCGAAGCCGTGTCCTTCTGCTCTTCGCCCTCAGATTATCGACATCGTCAGGTTGGAAAAATGCAGACGAACGCTTGCGACCTCCTGTTAGGGGTCTTGTACTGGCTTCTTCCATGTTCGCATTGTCTGGTTGAGTGCTCGGACCGGGGGGCTCCGATGACTGCGTCTCTAATGATTCCATGAGCTGCTTCTCTGCGCGCTGATCGATGGAGGAATGGTCGTCAGCAAGTTCTGATTTCACGCGAGGAGCGCCATCTGTAGCCTGCTCAGATTCAGCAGGCGCACGGCTGGCTTGTTGCCTTTGTGAGTCCGCCTCCTCTGCCGGTGGATGGTAGACGGGAATGGCAACTTCTATGGTACTCTTGAGCTCGGGGCTGGGAGCTGGAAGCGATATCTGGACCGAGGTTCCAGGTTTGATCTCTGCTACACCCAGCTCGTCATCAATGAGTGACTGAAGTATGGCTTTACCTAGCGCAGCCCATGTAGTGCCGACGGGCCTGATTTCATGACGTGAACTCTGTGGGGAAAGGTGAGACTTCGACGCATGGAGATCCTCGACTTGCTGTGGAAGTGCCGGAAGGTAAGGGAAGGGATCAGCCTGCCTCCTGAGGAATTTCAGAAGGGCCTTTTTCGGCTTCTTGAGAGGAACCTGAGACACGGAGAGTCGGTCGTGCACCGACAACAGAGTTTCACGCAGACGCTCCTCCGCGAACGTCTCCTCCAAGCCTAGCTGCTCCGTGCGCACTTCCAGACGATTCTCATCGTCTGCCAGGACGCTCTCCAGGCAGTACCGCGTGAGACGATAGCTCTGTAGAGTGCTACAGAGCCTTGCGCTCTGTCTCCAGAGATTGAGGTCGGAGTCATCGCGCTCCAGCGCCTCCGCGAAGGCTGCTAGAGCGGCGCTGGCCTGTTCAGTGACCTGGGACGGTAGGTCCGCAGCATCCTGCACATCAGTAGCCTGACCCTCCAAGGCCGCGCGTAGAGCGTCCAACAGGAATTGCCCGTGGTTCTTGTAAGCCAGGTAAATGGTCTGCATCAAAGTGCTCGACGTGGAGTCATTGATGTCGAACTCCGCCAGCGCCTCTGCAGCTCCGGCGCCTGCAGCGAAGTCAATGGGGAGGTCGGAATCCTGCAAGTTGGCGCGCTTGTAGTCGGAGATGGACTCAGGATACTTGAATATCTCGGAGTTTAACAGGGCATCATAGGCCTCCGCGGCCTGCGCATAGAACTGCGGGCCCTGGGAATGAAGCTTCAACGCATTTTGGTACAGTTTGAGCGCCTCCTCAATCTGAATTTCCTTCGTATCGTCGACCTCTTCCTCGATTAGTTCATCGGGCTCGATGTTGAGCGCCGCCCAGCTCGACATGATGTCGGTGTGATTTTCAGGGTGCGCAAAGCTCCCGAACTGCGGTATAAGCCTTGAGGCTGACCGGCCGCATCGCAAGAAGTTGCAATGGCCTCAGACAGCACAGCTCCGACCGAAGAGGGCGCTAGAGTAACAAACCCCGGAAGTAGTTGGGAAGACAAAAAGGAAAGCAAGAAGGAAGGATGGCAGTGATTGATGGAGTGGTTGTTGCACCAGCGGGTGGGTCTAGAGCCAGCCGGCCGCGAGTGAGACGCATTCCGCCCATTAGATGAAATCGCGCGTGTGCCCAAAAAGGAAAGGCGGTACCTGGCCCGGCTGCCCCCCGTGGCAGTTGCTGCCTGAGGTACCGTACTATGTTTTGCCTGAGGTACTCCGTACTATTTCCCTATTGATGATCGGCGGGCGCGGCCGTGACGACGACTTGCACTTGGAAGCCCAGCCAGTCTCCCGCTGTGCGCCTCGCTATCTTTCTTGTCTGTCGTTTGATCTCTGAAAAGGGCGTATCGCTTCCAGGACCCGAGTTTTATCTCGTCTTGCTTGTCCCCTTACAATCAAGTGCCTGCGCCATGGTCGCGCCCGCAGTGCCTGAGTAAGGCATTCCCTCTCTCCCCACCCCTCCATTTACGTGTTCTTGCCGACTCGGACTCGCTATCTACAGCTCAATTGGGCCCACCGTTGTTGACCTGGCACTGACAACCCCCTGAATGTCTTTAGGATCTATGAGGAGGAGGACATCTACGCCGCTGTCGATGCACGCACTGAATCTCTCCAAAACCTTCGGGAATTAGGTCCGCCCGACTTGGTTTACTTGGTCAAACAACCCAAGACCAGCTCTCATCGCCAGGTACGTTCGACGTCGATCGACCCCGGTCGGAGTGCGCAGAGATAACAAGAGCTGACTTCGCGGCGATACAATCACAGACCGGAGTCTATCACCATGTCACCGGTGTCGATGCCTCGTCGTCCGCCAGCTTGGCCGCCTATGTCAACACACTCACCTTCTCCCCGCTGGATAAGACACACAAAGTGGTTTCGGGGATCTACTGGTTCGGCCATCGGTTGAAGCATCTGCCAGTCTAGGTGTGCTAATGTCTACGCAGCTGTTACAATGCCTTCTCCCACCTCGACATGCGCGTGGAAGTGAAAATCCCGGGCAGTCTGGAAAGCTACTGTATCGATGAGCGGGGCGACAAGCGGGTTGCGACGGAGGCGTTGTGGTTGGAGACCTTTCTTTGCGGGATTCTGAGAGCATATACCTACGCGGACGATGGCAGCGGCGATTCAATTCGCAAGATCGTGGGAGTCCGGCGATTCAACCCCGTGACGAATACTGAGATGGAGCACAAGTTCCTCGACGCCGCGGAGAGACTGTTCTTCCTGGGTATGCCTCTTCATTATCTTTCCACCGTGGTACATCGCTGACACTGTCATATTAGGCCGACAGCTGAGTTCCGATCCGGAGACGCAAGTGCCGAACACTGTCAGCAACCATCTGACGTCGGGTCTTCTGAAGTACATACAAACCACGGGACGCTACACCTCCGGCATCAATCTGTTTGAGAAGCTGCGCACACGAGACGTCGAAGTGTCGTCGCTTCTGGCCCGAGTTCTGATCATGGCCGATGAGGAGGTGCAAGCGGTGAGACTGATCTTCGACGCTTTACAGGATGTGCCGATGGACTACGCCCTGCTTGACTGCCAAGCAGCGTTCTGCCAGAGCAAAGGCGAGGGCGAGATGGCCTTGGAGTGTGCCAAGCGGGCGGTCACCGCCGCTCCCAGTGAATTCAGCACCTGGGCCCGACTGGCCGAAGTATACGTCGGTTTAGAGCAATGGGATCTCGCGTTGTTGACTCTGAACTCGTGCCCCATGTTCACTTACCAAGATAAAGACACCCCGCGCATGCCTCAACCAACGCGCATCATGCTGCCTATTCTTGCCGAGAGCATGCTGGAGGAGATCGATGAAGGACAACCGCGCCAGGGCGACCCTGCCGACTATGTCCACCCCTCCCTGCGCCGTCTCCACGCAGCTAGCTACCAAGGAACCTTCCTGAAGGCCTACAACCTTCTGACCAAGGTCGCGGCGGCCATCGGCTGGGATCAGCTCCTCAAGATCCGCAGCGAAGTGTTTGTCATGGAGGAGGAATACCGCGTTGAGCGCCAACATTCTACCTCCAAGCACACGCGCAGCAACACGCGCACTTCCGCGGAGGTCAACGGGGGCGATGGGCAGGAAGATGAGGACGACCACCACGACAACGACGCGAACACGGAGGGCGCCGAGAAGGAGGACGAGGGCTCGCCCGACGGCCTCAAGGACGAACAAGTGGAAAGTTCGATCGAAAAGCCCGAGCAATCAATGGCATCCGAAGTGATCAAATCCGGCAACGAAGATGTAAGTCCTCCCCTTCCCACCGATTCAAGAATACTTTTCCTCGACAATACTAAGACAACTACCCACTAGCCCGACCCCTCCCATTCCGCGTACACGCAGTTCCGCAACAAACGCCTCTGCGAACGCTGGCTCGACAACCTCTTCATGGTCCTGTACGAGGACCTCCGCATCTACACCATCTGGCGCACGGAGATGGCGCAGTACCGGCAGCAGGCGATCGAGTACAAGAAGTCGGCCACCGAGTGGGAGATCCTCGGGGAGCTGGCCGAGCGCCTGCACCACTTCGACGAGGCGATCGAGGCCTACCAGCACGGCCTGGCGATCCGGTTCGCCCCCAAGGCCATGCACGGCGTGCTGAAGCTGTACGAGAAGAAGAACGACACCCGCGGCATGCTGGGCTCGTTGATCCGTCTGATCGCCTGGCAGTACCGGTGGTACTCCGAGGTATGCTCACACCCACCATTACAACCAATCCCTTACCCCCCCCTCCCCACTTCCAAAACATAAGCTAATGCACCGCACGAAAAGTTCTCCCCCGAACTCCTCTTTCTCATCCGCAAACTCATCGAAGACGAAGGCGCCGTCAAGGTCCGGAGTATCGTCCAGGCCACCAACCTCCCGCAACCCGTCCTCGACCTCACGCATCAGTACTGTCAACTGTGCGCCACCTTCCGGAGCAGTGGCAGTGATGGTTAGATGATTTCCATGTTCTCTAATTCTTTCCCGCGCCGTGCTGGGCTGGGGTTTGTTATGGTTTCTGGGTGGTGTAGGTCGATGCAAGGGGGGATGGTGCTCCAGGGGAAAGGGATGCGGGGGATGCGATGCGGGTGCCGTGTAGCGAGCGGACTGGAAGAACCGGAAGGAAGGGAGGAAAGTAATACAACTAACTCATATCCACCACACCACACCACCCCACACCATACCACACAACTCAAATTTCCTGTATGACTTATGTGATTCCTAGTCGAGATGAACGAATTAGTTTTCAAGTTTGATGTTCGGGTGGATGAGGGAGATGGGAGTATGCATTGTAGTCCTGTGCTGAGGTCATGGGTGGGCTTTTGCTTAGCTGCACGGGGAAAACGGACCTCGATTGCTGTCGGGTTGTTTGTTTGCTTGATCCACAGTGTTCGATCTTTCAGTGAGGGTATTGTGCTTAACGTCTTGAGGGAGATCTGTGCCAGACAGCAGGAGGTGCGTATTGTTCTGCTAGGCGGTCAAGTCAACTGATGGCATTGGGGGGCTATCTACCAACCGCTCTCCCTAACAATCCCAAGCGCGGGTTTACTACGGTCGGTCAGATCTGAGGCGAAACAACAGTTTATCATCGCAACCAGCGAAATCCATGATAACCTGAAACTACCCAGCCGGTTCTCTACCGGCCAGTATGATAAAGATAACACCCTGGAATAACCGAAGTAGATAACGATGATAGCTCACGGGGCTTGAGAATTACCAAACATCTTGAAAGAATCAATTCAAAATCGCTGCCTTGGGGTAGAAGACCAAATAATACGGGGCACAAGAACAGTGATCACTCGTCATCGCCCTCGATATCCACCTCAGGCTCCTTGGGAACGACACCTCCCTTGGCCTTCGTGGCCGCCTTGGCGGGTCCACTCTCCTTTGCGGTATCATCTTCCTCTTCGAGGTCATCGTCAGGGAGCTCTTCCTCTTCCTCTTCCTCTTCCTCCTCATCATCAACGCCGTTCTCGGCATCGTTTTCGCCGCTCTGCGCAACCTCTTCCTCCTCCTCTTCCTCGTCAGCCGGAGGAGCTGGAGCGGTCTTTCGTTTCTTGGGCGCAGGGGCTGTCAAGGATATGAAATTAGCGCATGGTCATATTTTCAGTAGATGTATCACTATGCTGGGCTCTTTTTCTGGAATCGTAGGGACAGGATAGGCAAGGGAGGCAGATAAGAATGAAACATACCTTCTTCTTCGGGCTCTTCAGCCTCACCCTCGGCCTCCTCGTCAAATTCCTCCTCCTCCTCCTCTTCTTCCTCGCTGCCAAGGTCGCTTTGCTCTACCTCGGAGTCTTCATATCTGCTGGTTTGTTAGTGCTTGATAGGAATTGTGATTGGCAGTGATGCGATTGTCTTTATGGGGCGGTCTGGGAAAGCGCGCGAAGAGAAGGGGGAGCTCATGCGCCATGAACAGGAAAGAGCAACGAATGCGAATGCAACATAAGGCAGGGCAATACTCACTCTTCTTCTTCCTCGCTGTCTTCAGGAAGCGATTGAAGCTCCTCCTCTTCCTCGGCTTCTTGCTTTCTCTTACGAGTAGACATGATGTATAGTGATTAGGATATTAGGAAAGAGAGGAACAAGTCAATTGCGCAATTGCACAACTAGTGGATGAATTTGTATGGATAGAGTTAATGGTGAAAAGGACAAGGAAAGGTCCCAAGGACCGAACAGGTGTATGAAAGAGGGAAAGAGAGTGTGTGAGAGTAAAGTAGGGAGAGGGAGACGAGAGAGGGGGGGAAAGAGCAAGCTGGGGGTGTGAGGGTAGTATAAGAGGGAAACGGGCAGAGAGAGGGGACGACCGGCAGGGAACAGAGGAAACGGACGGCCAGCCAGCCAGCCAGCCAGGACAAGCCTCCTCACAATCCAAGGGAAGGGGGGGAGATCCAGTTTGGGTGAGGGGACAGTCCCGGACGAGGGAATGGATGAGTGAGCATTAATTCGGTCAGTCAGTCAGCCCGGCAGTTCGTCAGCCCCAAGCAGTGATTAGCAGCAGCAGCAGCAGCAGCAGCAGCAGCAGGAGCAGCGCAGCGGCGCGAGAAAAGCGCGACCGGAAAACCAACACAAGCTAAACAGGAAGAAGAAAGCTGAAGCTGCTGCTACTTCTGCTCTAGGTCTGGGGCTCTCGTTCCCGTCGCATTGCGCGTCGCGTTAATGGTGCCGAGGCCGTGCGCCTAGAAGTTCCTGGGCAAGAGTTGAGTGACTCCGCAGTGATGACATGACGATTATCACCGCGGTAATCGCTGCTTGGTCGGTTGATTCTCAGCTCACCATGGAACGATAACACTCCCAGAGACTTCAGGTCCCCTGGATCTGAAGAAAGGTAGACATATGGATGAGTGGGAGATTAGAGGAAATCATAGTCGAGTGTCCTAGAGGAAGAGTTAGGAAGAGCGTGGGAGGAGAAAGAGAAAGGAAGGGAAGGAGCTTGAGGGAGGGGAGAGAAAGTGCAAACAGACCTGAAGATGGCGGGTGAATGGCGTGTATGGTAAGTGGGATGACAGTACCGGACGGGGCGGGTGCGCACAGACACTCTGGGGCAATAGCAGCCATTGTAATCCACCTTACCAGGGCGGTACCGGCAGTGGGCTTAACTTGTTCTCTGGACGTGGCAAGAAAAGAAACGAAACTCATGATGTCAACCGCTTGTCACACTCACTCTTGAGGGTCCGGCTATTACGCAGCTTACTCGAAGAGGGTAAGGGTAGACTCAATTACTGCAGGGGAAATAATAACGCAATGCGGACTCTGCTGGAGATGCCCTGGCGAAAAGCACAGACTTTCCGAGGCTAGTGCAAGCTTACACAGACTTACTCCTCGCTCCCCAGCAACTTAATTACATTACTTGAAGTCCCATTGAGCAACAGCTGTTGAGCTGCCTCGGGTTATTTACATTCCATGCCTCTGTCCACCGAAAGAGATTCCAGAAAAACAAATGCAAACTATCATAAGCCCACCGTACTACCAAAGAAGTTTCTTTAAAAACCACAGAATGAAATGAATTGAAATGAAGTACAGCAGTACATCAGCAATGCTGTAGCACAACCCAACACTAACTACTATAATCAACACCCTCCCCGCCCCCCCCCGAAACAGTCAATCGACTATTTCACTGCGGAGGCCAGGGGTAAATCCCCTTAGACTACTAGTAGTCTCCCGGGCCAGATCGCACAGGGTTTCCCACCTCCACAGCCGCTGCCCGGGAATCACCAGGCTCCAGCTAATCTAGCTCATCATCATTCTCCCCCAAAGAGGAAAGCGCGAAACCTCCAGTCCGGATCTGCCGTCGTGCGCTGCGCCGTCCACATCTCCTTGTACAGCGCGATCGCAACCTCCCCTCACCTCAATTTTTCTAATTATCTGTGGAATATTCTCCCGGAGAGGGGTGGGAGGTGATAGAGAAAGTAGTCGCCGCTTGCCGACCTTCTAAAATTGAATGGCCATCGATACACCCGACCGGCTTCCATCCCGATTATGGTGGAGGGTATTGTTGAACTCGAGGACTATCCGCTGAAGAGACGGCAACAATGTACCCAGTATTCAGGTTCGCCTAGACGAGTCCAATATATCTATATACGGTTTCTCTCGTCTAAGCCGCATCTATTGAGCCAGAAACTCAAAACTCGCCATACTGGGATCCAGTAAGTTCTCATCCAACCCAAACCCATACGTGCCCACCATATCGTATATCAGATCCGGCGGCGGGAACCCTTGGGCCATGGCGTTGGCGCCCCCGGGGACATCGCTGCTCCCTTTCGCATCGGCGGCCGCGGAGTCGGCCACAGCCGTGCCATTCGCGTGCCACGAGTCCCACGAGTCGAACCGCTCCAGCATCTTTCCGAGCCCACGGGCGATATGCCTCGTCAGATGTCTCTCGCCCGCGGAGACACAGTTCAGCAGCTCGATCACCCGCTCCACTAGACGTCGGACCTGGCGGCCGTCGAGGCTGAGGTAGGCCGAATTCCAGTTGATGGCAACTTTCAGCAGAAACACGGCGGAGAACGTGATCATCGTGTGGGTGAAGATCGGGACTCCCACGATTGCGTCCCGGATATCGGGTTCTTCTAGCACCATATTTAAGCACGCCATGGCGGATGCGATGGCCGTGTTCGCCGACTCTTTGCGATCCATCGAGAAGACGGGGGTATTGGACGGGGACAGAGCCCGCAGGGAAAGCGAGTTCAGCTGGAATTTGGCGAAGTGGTAGTGAAGCACTACCCCTTTAGATGGATAGGTCCGCACATAAGGGCTATCGCCTATACCGGGGGCAGATACGTCAGCAAGCGTAGAAAATTCATTGTCCAGGCGAGGACATACCAGATCGTGGCTGCCACAGCAGCCGCCATTGGTCGATGGCCACATTGAAGACTCGTAACTGACCAAAATCTTCCTCGGTGAATGGTTGCTCGGTATCACTTCCAAAAGTCCGGTAAGCTTCCGTGAGAATCATGAACAGCGCCACCTGTGCCATGAGCCGGATGTCTCCCGGTACGACCAACGGCGATTGCAGAAATGCCTCGTAGTTTCTGATAGCGGCATCTTCGTGGATCACGGGTGGTCGTCCGTACGCGATACTGAAGTGGTGATCGCACACATACATCAGGTACCAGAGCTGAGCACGCTCGTACTGGTCGTTGTGACCGCGCATCATCTTATGGTAGCTCTGGTGAAGACCTAGTTCGGTGGCGATGCGAACGGCATGGCCGGATAGCTTCCAGCTCAGCTCCGATAGCCAGAACGCCCCGATGCAGAGCGCGCGAATGTCATCCAGGGTGTGAGACCGTGTCAGAGACATGCTGGACACAAGTGATACATACTCGTTGTAGCATCGGTTCAGCGTCTCCGTACGGTTCGGGATATGAAGTGCTGCAACCGTCAGGACGGCAGTGCAGAGAAGCGAAGAAGCCCGACGGACGGAAGTCAGATCACGATGAACCAGGATAATCCCACCCCAGAGCAGCTGGTTCATCGTCCTGCTGAAGTAGGCAAAGAGCTCTTCGGCCTCGTGAAGTGAGATCAACCCGCGCGAGATGAAGTCCTCCTCCAGAAGTGTCACTTTGGGTTGTTCGATGGGATTATTCCGCAGGTTGCGCAGCTTGGTGACTTCGTATAGACTCCGCATGGGCGCTGGCACTAATTCGCGATCTTGAAGATCCGGTTCCTGAGAAGGCTCGCGTGTAACATCCATTATCAGCCCCGGCTCAGCCGATTGTTTGGTTGCGGGCGACCCATCATATGAAGGTTGCAGGTCAGACTGAGACTCGGCAGGACTGGTGCCACTTTGGTTGTCACCGCCGCCAGCAAACGATGAAAGCTCTGAGAACCCTCCTTGACGCAAAAGATGCGAGACAGCCGCCTGCAGCTGTCGGATTGTGGCTGCAGCTTGCGACTTCCACCTGAGTGGTTCGAGGTGTCAGTGTGGACCGTACATTAACAGCTAATATAGTGTAAACCAGAGAGACACTTACATCACATCATCGTCAACAAACTTCTGGGAGAAGTCGTTCACCGTGCATTTTATGCCACTACGTGTGCATTTTGTGCAGCTTGTTTCTCCTGCTTTGAACTCACAACGTATCTTATGTCGCTTGCACTCCGCGCCTGAAATACTAGTTCAGTATCTGGCGTGTAGAGCTTTCCGTAGTGCCATAAGGAGGGAGTGGAACCGAAGGCGGGGCTTAGGAAATATTGCAACCAGGGGAACTCACACGCGCGAGCTTTGGAGATCCTTGGGGCCGAGGGTCGACCATCAGGGATAAGAGACGGCCGTCGGCTATGCTGGGGTGGACTTTCGTCCAGATTGGCTTCATGTGAAGAGCGCTTCATGGTGTTCGACTGCCGATGAATCGGGGATACTCCGGCATTATGCAGCCAGCAAAGATGGGCAGTTTGGCGAAGAGGATCTACAAGCGATCCACTAACTTTGCCCGTTAATTGAGGGGCACAAACGAAGGGAGAAATCCTAAATCCTCTTAGAACAAAGAGCTGGCAACCAGCAGAATGGTCGCAGAAGAGAGACGTTTGAATTGAGGTGGGGAAAAAGAAGAATGGGAGGTGACGATGGCGGGTCAACCCCGCTTCAATCCACTCGACTCGACCCTGTTGATCCTCAACACCTCAGCTTCAGGCTTCTGGGTTCTACTGCCCGCCATGGAAGTCGATGATGCGATAGCTCACTACCATTCTTCTCGTTTTGAAAGAGAAAAAACTGCCTGAGTGCACCTGTGCCACAACTGCGATCTCCTGAGCAACCCAACCCTCCCATTTGTTGACATTTTTCCTATCCAGACGGTGTTTCAGGCACGGGATCTGGGGAAAACACTGCGGGGTAACACCGCAAACTGGCAAATCTTCAACCATCACCTCCTCCATCTTCAAGAAACTGAGCCTCCGTCCAACGAGAAACACACTTCTAAGGCAACTATGCAAGCTAGCTCAGTGGCGCCTCCACTGAACTAATGCCGTGGTGGCTGACATCTTCCGATCTCTGCCGTCATTTTTCGAGATTAAGAAAACTAGCGCATCTCGCCGACCAGCCCAATTCCCAAACCCAAGTGGCCTCGCGCACTTCGGTCCTGACAATTTCCATGACACAAGCATTTACCAAGCTCAGCATGAGAGCTTCTTAGGATAAGTATGTCTCCGGGTTAAATCCGGGGCTTGTGGAGAAGATATAATCTTCATCTCGGAGTTGATGCGAGCCTGCGGAGGATAGTCCGATCATCATCATATCGACGTACTCCACCCAGCGAGAGGTTTGCGGAAATCACTGAATAACTATGTAAAAGCTAACTGGAGTCACCTCTGATACTCCTTTATCCTGGCCACTTACAACAACATTCGTCGCCAGCATGCCCGGCATCCTCGCTCCTGCTTGAATGACCTGCAAATCAATTTAAGAGCAGAGATGCATTTTTCGGTGGTAAGTACGAGATGGTGGTGGGTTGGGTGTATCGTGACGGTACAGTATCAGTTCAAGGGTTTTGATAAATTGAAATTCTGGCATTGGCGTTATCATCAAAGCGTATATGTACAATCTGCAATTCTCGTTCCCGTCAAGCCGAAAGTGAAGAAAAATACAAGACATTCAGAAGCAAATCATGGTCACATGTAAATCCATCCTTCTTCCCCTGCATCGATCATCAACTGCTCCACCATATCCATTGAAGTATCACGTAACCCTCCACCTATTCAGGTACCGACTGTCGCAAACGAAGGGGTGATAAGAAAGCGGGAAATACTTATTTCCAAACCTGAATAAAGAAAGAAACACCTTAGCAAACCGCACGATCGCGAGAGGGGCTTAGTAGCTCGCCCAGACCTGTCCATCAATAGCCACGAGCCGATTGAACAGCTGATTGCGGGTCTTCATGGCCGTGAGCTGATAGTTCTGCTCCGGAAGCTTGCCGATCAGATTGAGGCCGTCCACCACTTCCTTGCTGCCAACCGCCCAACCGGTCACCAGCTTGCCCTTCCAGCCCAGCCCACCCACCTTGCGCATCTCGCGGATGTCGGAGACGGGCATGGTGAAGAGAACGGAGCTCTTGGAGCGGCGCGCCAAGGTGGGGTCGTCGACTTGCACCGACTGGTCGGTGGTGAAGTACAGCAGCGGCGGGGACTGCGACTGGTCGATAACGAGCACGCCGTGCTTTCCGCGGTAGCGGCCGTCGAACTGCACAGGGCCCGAGGGTAGGGTGATCTGGCCCTTCTTGCGGAGCACACCGACGCGGCCCTTGGCCCGCTTCGAGCCCACAGCCGCTTTAGCCCGGTCCACCGCCAGCTTGCTCTCAATGCCGGTCGCTGTCGTGCCCCGGAAGAAGCCGAGCATCCGGCTCGCGAATCCTTTCTTGGGAGGCTGCGGGTGGATCTCGTGCTGCGTCGAGTCAGTTTGCGGTTGCGGCGTCGGGGCGATGGCCGCGTTGATCTCTTCGTCTGTCGCGTCGAGGTTGATGTCCTCGTTGCGGACGTGAGCGGGTTGATCGGGAGTGGCGTGCAGGGAGTGGGATGGGGGAGGGGGCAGAGGGGCGCCATTGGCTTCGCCGATACGGAGGAGGGTTAGTGTGAGTTGGGCGTTGGTGGGGATGCCCTTGAGGAGGGAGCTGTGGCGTAAATGTCAGTGGATGAAATGATGCTTTCGATGGTTTGGAGGGAGGCATACTTCTGTAGCTCGAGGAGTTTCTCCCAGCGGGGGAATTCACGATTCAGGTATGCCACTCCACGTCTGATGATTGGGTCACCGAAGAATGCAAAGCCCACGCCAAAGGTACTCATCTTGACGAACATGTGGCTGGAGATGATAAGGGACGCGAGGAAGCCTACTGATAGCACGCTCGCCAACCGGAAGTATGGAGTGATCATGGAGAAGGGAGGTGTCGGAGACAGAGCACTGCCGATCGTCAACCACGGATCACCTTGAGGATTCGTGAATACGGGATCACTTACTTGCCAAACCTCTCGTAGGTGTCAATGATGTCGGCAAGGATGCGCATGGCTAGGTTTGCAGCGTTGTAGACTGTATCCCTCATGGGCTCCTTGGTTTTATCGTGAGATTCATCCGTGCTCTCTCCGTGAGCGGCAGTCTGCGCATCCGCTGCACTGGTAGCTATCTCCATGGCATCTGGCACCGATGACTCGATAGGCGCATCTTCGGGAGTTCCCTGGTCATGTTTGCCGGCGACGCTACCCACGGCGACACTGGCAACACTGGTGATGAGATTCGATGCCTCTCTTTCGGCAGCTTCACCCTTCATCTTCTCCGGTGCCCCCGTTATACTGTCGTGAGAACCTAAAACCCCTGCCTTAGGTTTCTGTATACCCCCTGTGTCCGTGCTTACCAACGGAATAGGCGCAGGAGGGAACAGGAATTCGCGAGATTGAGGAGAAACAACCAGGACCAGAAGAACGGCGAAAAGTGTAGGTGCAAGGAGGTCAAGCATCCAGGCAGCGAAGTAGACCTAGTGAGCCAGTCAATGTTACTGCTAATAGCAACGGCCTTTCGATCTTAACCTACAATGCAGAATCCTGCCGTCCGATTGCGCTCCCGCCATGAACGCAGTCTTGCAATATGCTTGACGAAGCCAGTCAAGGACACGACAATACTAGTATAGAACCGCTCGAGGGTTGCTCGCAGTTTGTCCGGGGAGAACTGCTCGTCTTCCGCGCGATTCAGGTCGAGCCGCTGGAGGGGAGCCTCCGGCATTGCTTTGACATAGTAGATTTGCTGCGCGAGTCAGTGCCCAGAGCTCTTCTAGAATGGTTCAGAGATGATTACCTTGTTGAATCGTCGGATGAGCATCCATAAATCCTCATTCGACAAACCTGAGACCACGCGCTCGTGGATTTGTTCCGGCGGTTTGTCCCATCCCACGTCGGTGATAGTGTCGGTATCCCCAGCCCTCTGGGCGAGACCCTTTTCATCCTGGTCTACTTTGGACAAGACATGGCTGTCGGTGGGACCGGAAACGTCGGCAGTGGTGCGCTCAGCGTCTAGGATGCCTGCGCGACTGTTCTTTGTGCTGTAAGATACTTGCTGTGCATTGTTGTTGGTGGTATTAAGTTGAGACATGCTGCAGATGGGGCCTCGAGAAGACCACACATTAGCAGGGATTAGGAGCGGAGTCGAGCAGCATACGCTTGGGAGGAGGAACGGAGTTGGCGCATGTCAAAGGGCTTTTGAAGGGCGAGGTGGGAGGTGGAGGGTGGGTAATCGACGTCATCGCATGATGAGCCAGTCAAGCCCGCAGATCGGAGAACTGGTGTTCCTGTATCTTGCTGGGGAACTTTTAGCTTGATCTCACTGACATATGCGTACCTATTATAACTCCACTCTTGCTATTTGCAAGCAATTGACTTCCTTTCGGCTGAACCTTTTTCTCTTGTGCGACGTTCCAACTCCTGACTTCCGTGCAACTCGGTCTTGTAGTACAGTTGGTCCTGTACCTTTGGTGTAAGAGTATAGTCACCCGCGCAACCAATCAAGGTTCAAGGGGTGCGGCACCGCCATAGTTGAGCCACAATTATATCATGCACCAGCCACAGGTGGCGATTCGCCGAAAGAGGAAATACGCGTGAATCTCTCGGCCAGCGCGTTGGAAGCGAGGTTGAGGTCCAAGCCACAACGTCACTTCGCAGGGCCAGACCTTCGCAAGTGGCCACGCAAGCTGTCCATCGGAAATCCAGGTGTGATGTGGGGATGACATTATTTCTTTCATCTCTTCCATTGGCGTGTCATCGAGAATTGCCGTCTGCCCATGGGGTCTAGCTTTGCCGAAACATGAGCGAAACATGCGCCAATCCCCTGTTGCTGGGGTGGATCAAAGAATGGCTCGACCAGGCACGAGAGCGCAATAGCAAAGGAGCGATCGTGTGAGTAGTGTAGTGTCTTAGATCTCCGGGGGGTGGATATATTGACTGACGCTTGGACAGGTACAAGAAGGCCTATGATTCTATGAAAGCTTGCCCACTGGTCTTCCAACACCCCTCGGAAGCCCAACAACTCAATGGATTGGGTCCGAAACTATGTGATCGCTTGACGGAGAAGCTCAAGGAGCACTGCGAGGAAAATGGCCTTCCCATGCCCGAGCACCCCCAGAAATGTTGGTTCTATGCTTCTACGCTTCCACCGCCTTTTTGGATATTGTTTCGTTCTAAGATCGACGGCAGCTAGGAGTAAAAGGAAATCCGACGAGGGGGGAACAACCGAGACCCAGCCTGCGAAGAAACCTCGGAAGACCAAGGCTAAGCCATATGTGCCAACTCTGCGGTCTGGTCCTTACGCGATTATCTTGGCTCTCTCGACCCTGGCAGAGAATGCGTCCCAGGGCATGACAAAATCACAGTTAATTGAGACAGCGCAGCCGCACTGCGAGACTTCGTTCACAGCCCCGAGCGACTCGTCCAAATTCCATACTGCGTGGGCGTCAATGAAGACCCTCCTTCAGAAGGAGCTTGTCTACGATCACGGCCGCCCACTGAAGAGATACGCTCTCACGGAGGAAGGCTGGGAAGTTGCCAAACGAATCAAGGCGGCTGCGCCGTCAGACCCGAGCCAAAGAACGATATCTTTCCGAGCTGAGTCTGTGAGTTTTTTCTGGCATCTCGGAGCCTGCAGTTCTCGATTATCTAACACGGTTTCCTGGTTAGACTCAGCCCGCGGCAAGCAGTACCATTCCTGATCGCGCACCCAGCAGTGCCGTACCACAGGCTGTACGGCAAGAGAGCATCGGCTACGAAACACTGCCTGAAAATCCCCAGCTCCCTCATGCAATTGATACGGCGTTTGATGGAATGGTCACTCCGATTGTGATCCCACCGAACAGCTTCACGGTCCAGCTGGTTCTGGATGTTCGCGAAGTGCGGTCCTCCCGAGACAGGGACTACCTTGCCAACGAACTCAGCAAGAAAGGTGTCACACCCGAGGTGCGCGCCCTCGAGCTCGGCGATGTCATGTGGGTGGCCAAGTTCCATGATCCCACGTTCCTGTCCCAGTACGGCGAGGAAGGCGACGAGATCATGCTGGACTGGATCGTGGAGCGCAAACGCCTGGACGACCTCATCGGCTCCATGAAAGACGGGCGCTTCCACGAACAGAAGTTCCGACTGCGCCGCTCCGGGATCAAGAACGTCATCTACCTCATCGAAGAATTCACCTTCAGCCAAGACCCCACCGTCACCTCGAAATACGACGAAATGGTCGCCTCCGCCATCGCGTCCACGCAGGTGGTGAACGGCTACTTCGTGAAGCGCACCAAGAACCTGGACGACTCCATCCGCTACCTGGCGCGAATGACCTGCCTGCTGCGCAAGATGTACGGTGCCGCGTCCCGCGAAGCACCGCCGTCTCACACCCTGGCGTTGATCCCCAGTCGACAGCTGTCGTCCTCGGAGTCGTACCTCGAGACGCTCGAGCGGTTCCGCGCCGAGAAGCCGAGCACGACCTTCGCCGTGACCTTCTCGACGTTCTCGGCGTTGACCTCCAAATCCGACGTCCTGACGCTGCGCGATGTCTTCCTGAAGATGCTCATGTGCATCCGGGGCGTCACGGGCGAGAAGGCCTTGGAGATACAGCGGCGGTGGCCGACCCCGCAGGCGTTTGTCCAGGCATTCGAGGCTTTGGGGGTCAAGGACCGAGAGAACTTGGTTTCGGATCAGATGCAGACACTGGTGACGCGGAAGAAGATCGCGAAGGTCTTGAGCAAGAAGATTGCTGAGGTTTGGGGTGAGGATGGATAGGTGTTACAGATTGGCCTTTGGTCGTTCATCAGCATTGGACTCCGGACGTATTGATATCGTGGCCGAGTTTGGGTTGGTGAAGCTGGAACATTTGTTGCTAGCTATCAGGGTATCGAACTGACTTAGGCTGTGTTGATAGCATCAAACGCCATAGACTTAGACACTAAATAGATATTGCAGCATGAAGAATACTCGCATCACTTGTCCGAACTCCACCTGATGAACAGCAAGTTCGCAAATATGCCGAGGTCTACATAGTGTGTTTCGGATGATTACCACGAAGCTATATAGACACACTCCCTCGTCTGGAATATATTGTTCCATTCATCAAGTCAATTTCAACTATGAGCTATCTCATCAATCATTATCCTACAATGCCAAACTCTGGCCCCAAAACAACCACCCCCATTACTCCCTCAATCCCTTTCTAACCCCAGACCTCTCTGCCTATCCCTCCTTCCCCTCCACCTCCACTCCCCCGCCAACGCCAAACTACTACACACCACCGAGATGCTACTCAACGCCATCGCCAACGACGCCCACACGGGACTCAGCCGCCAATGCGTCGCCACACTCCCGTGACCATTCGCGGCCGCCTTATGCCCACTCACGATCGGATAAAACACCCCCGCCGCCACCGGCACCAGACAGCAGTTATACACCAACGCCCAGGCGAAATTCCACTTCACGCGGCGGAAGACGCGCCGGCTCAGGCGCACCAGCTGCAGGATAGCGTCGAGGTCCGCGTGCAGCAGGATAAAGCTGGCGGAGTTGATGGCGACGTCGGAGCCCGTGGCCAGGGCGATGCTGACGTCCGCGGCGGTCAGGGCGGGGGAGTCGTTGATGCCGTCGCCGACGAAGGCGACAATTTTTCTGCGGCTGGTGGGGGTGGATTGGGATTCGAGGTCTGTTGCGGACGCGGTGTTCTGGACGGAGCGGATGAAGGAGGATTTGCCGGCGGGGGTGACGTTGGCTTGGACGTTGGTGTCCGGGATGCCGAGTTGGGAGGCGACGGCGAGGGCGGTGGTGCGGTTGTCGCCCGTGCACATGTAGACGGAGATTTTGCGGCGGTGGAGGGCGCGGATGATCCGGGCGGCGGAGGGGCGGATTGTGTCGGTTGTGGCGAGGAGGAGGGTTGGTGTGAAGGGTTGTTGGGGGTGGGATGAGTGGTGAGGGGCCGGAGGAGGAGGATGGCGGTGGACTTGCCGGCGGATTGATGCTTGGTGAGCCGGTTGGTGAGGTCGGTGAGGCTTGGGTCGGGGTCGTCGGGGTTGGTGTCGGTTAGGGCGTCCAGGAGGCGTTGGTTGCCGATGGCGGCTTCGAATTGTTGGCCACTGGTGTTTGTGGTGGTGGTGAGGGTGAAGGTGCCCTTCATGCCTTGGCCGGAGAGTTCCTCGATCTCGTCGACGCGGCAGACTTGGGTGGATGGCTTCTTCTCGCGGCAGAAGTTCGAGATGGCCCGGGCGATGGGGTGGTTGCTGCTCTCTTCGAGCTTGCGGGTGACGGTCCAGGCAATGGATATCAGGTCTGGGTCGGTGATGAGCTCTTCATGATCGGAGACCTGCAGGCTGCCTCCTTCGGTGAGGGTCCCGGTCTTGTCGAACACGATGGCGTCGAGACGACTCGCTTCTTGGAAGGCTTCGCCGCCGCCCTTCACCAAAATCCCCTGGCGAGCAGCCAGGCCGCCGCCAACGAAGAGCGCGGTGGGCGCGGCGAGGGCGAGGCCGCAGGGACAGGCGACGACAAAAACCGCGATCGCGAACTCCAGGCTCCAGAACGTCCAACCGCCGCGGCTGACGTCGAGGTAATCCTCGGGAAGCGTTCCAGATAGTCCCAGGGAGAGCCATATGACGAAGGTCAGGATGGCGATGAGGGTGATAGTCGGGACAAAGTGAGAGGTCAGGAGGTCTGCCACCCGCTCGAGCGGTGCTCGTCTGCTCTGGCCTTCTCGCACTACCGAGATGATTTGATCCAACATGGAAGAACTTCCAAGTGCAGTGACCTTGACATCGACGGGCTGTCCCATATTGACAGAGCCAGTATACACAGGGTCGCCCGCTGACTTGTGCACGGGTTTCGATTCGCCGGTCAATGAACTTTCGTCGAACTGATAGGAGCCGGTTCCGACTACCACTCCGTCGGCTGGGGGCGAGGTTCCGTGGGGGATGCTGACCACATCACCGATTTCCAGCATGTCGACACTGATCCGCTGGTAACCGCCGTCTTTGGGGTCGGCTCCTGTGTCTGCGCCTCCCTCAACACTTTCGGAGGCCTTGAGCAAGGCCTCACTTGGTCGCAGCTTTCCCAGCGATGCAACTGCGTCACCCGTCTTGGCCTTGCTGTATGCCTCCATGAAGCGCCCAGCAAGGATGAACATAGTCAAGAAGACCACCGTATCGAAGTAGGTGGAGCTATGAGTGTTGGATGAAGACCCCATCGAGGCATCCATGATCAGCACAGCCAGGGAGGAGACATACGCCACCGTGGTTCCAGCGGAGATCAGAAGATTCATACTACCAAAGCGATAGAACCTCCGCAGGGTCGGTACACGACTGCCCGGCCGCCAAAGCGAGTAGATCTCTTTCATCGCTCGCACGTGGAAAATGTCCGCCCCATAGAACATCACAGGTGTTGTCATGATGAAAAGTGCCCACTCGAGGCGCGACGCATCGCCCGCCCACATTGGCTCTTCGAGGTACTTGCGAGTGGGATTGTTCGACGACACCAAAGTCATGAATACGATCCCGAGTAAGAAAGTGGGGATAGCCACTGCCAAAACAAAGATGAACCGAGTAAGGAGGCGCCGTCTTTCGTGCCGTTGCATCGCTCGAGACCGATCCTCCACACTCGGCGGATGGTATACGGTGGCTGTGAATGACTCGTGCGATTTCCCAATGGTTTGCAGTATCGTTCTTATGGTGAGGGAGGGGGGTTTGGGCGTGTATGTTACGGTGAGAATGGGGTTATTGACGGAGAGCGCACCCTGCACCTTGACATTTGGCAGGTCTTCGACGGATTTGAAGATCTTCTCCGGGCAATGGCGACAGAACATGCCATCCACATGAACAGAAACCGTTCTTTCTTCAACGATCTCGCTCTCCTGAGATGAGCCCTTGGGAGAAACACTGTTGATCGAAGCATCGTACCCTAAGTCTTCGATCTTCTCCACGATAGCGTCAATATTGGTACGGTCCTGGAATTCGACTCTTCCGCTGTGGGTGAGGAGGTTGATGGAAACTTCTACCACGAAAGGCAGTTCTTCGAGCCCGCGAGCGACCGCGCCCGAGCAAGATCCACACGTCATGCCGCTGATGGCAATCTCTGCGATGTAAGTCGACGTAGGCCCCTTGCGTTTCGGAGGAACAGTCAGGCTCTGGACCTCATCGAGCGACGCTTCAAACCCGATATCCTCGATCTGCTCCACAATCTTCTCGGCATTTGCTCGCGGGCCACCAAAGACGATAGCCGCACTGTTCGTGAGTAGGTTGACGGTGATATCCTGAACAAAGTCGAGCTGCTTGACTTCGTCGGTGATGCTGTTTGCACACGAAGCACAGCTCATGCCGCCAATGCTCACGCGCGCATTGAATTTCTCTTCTGGTGACTGTGAAGCGCCATTCGCCGGAGAGGGTGACTGCGACGCCACCCTCTCTGTACAACTCCCAGGCACTGGCCGCTGGGACACGCGCCCGGCGACCTTGTCGTTCGACGGGTCGGTGCTAGAATCCGCGCTGGACTGGTCGCGCAGATTACCATTCGACAGATCGGCCTCAGCGGCAAGCCTCTCGAGCTCCTCCTGCCGGCAGGCATCGCAGTTCTCGATGTGTCGATTGCCCGGGGCCAAGGTTGCAGCATGCGCACCACCGGGTGGCTGTTGACTGGCCCCGGCAAAGATCGAGTCGCGGGATAGCCACGCGGTCGTGTCAAAGTCCGCGACGACGGAGCCCTTCGGTTCGTAGCTTGTAGCATGATGCACGTCGAAAGAGGCGTCAATCAGCGCTTTGGCCAGATCGGGCGGCTCCACGCCTGCGGTGTGCATGACGCGGACTTCGTGCGTGAGGACGGACACATCGACCTTGATCACGCCCGCAATGCCAGAAAGGACTTCATCGATGTAGGCGACGCAGGAGGCGCAGTGGATGTTGCTAACGAGGAATGTGCTTTTCAGTGACCGGGCGCTGAGTCCGGTCAGAGCGATGGCTCCGTTCCTCGTGGTGGGCTGCGACATGATTCATTCAACCACGAGGTGGCTGAAAAGGGATGGGATCTGAATAATGTTTGCCAGGAATGTTTGCGGCTGGTCCGGGGGACAGTGAGTTAGTCAGTCCATTCGTAATTCTCCGTGGTTGTCCTTGGCTCTTGGCTTGAATTGGAGGGAGATCGTGGGTATGGGCGAAGTTAAGTAAGGGGGGAAAGAATTTTCGAAAATTAGAGGGAGACGATGAAGAGCGACGGATGGTATCAGTAGCTGTGTTAGTTGAGTGATATCATTTATAATCATGGTTGGGGAGCAGGAGGCAACCTTGCGCGTTTTGTGCGCGAAAGACTCTGAAGCTCTAAAGAACGCACAAATCGCGCATTCCAGAACGAAGCCCGGATGAGTAAGGAAAACTTCTATGCTGCAAGGCTGATTTGACCCGACAAACAGGTCAATTAGTTAGAACTATACACCGGGCTCAGTAGGCTATGCATCATGAACAAAAAGCAGAGCCTGATTCTACAATTTGCGTCTTAGAGATGATGTTGAGGCAATGAGGTTCCTTAGGCTGTTCCAGAGTGCGGAGGACTGAGTGGCAAAAAGCTTGAATGCATCGAGATCTCATTAGAATATGCCTACTCGTTCGTAGTACTAGGCAGTCTATACAGTCCACCGCAACGTATCCTACCATACTACTGCCCATTATCTTTTTGCTCGCTCGACAATGCTGTAGACTAGATCGTAATTCCATAGAACATTGAAATAATCAAACTCGCCCGCAAACGGCAGAAGGTGGGTCGCTTCGACCAAGAAAGCCCCTTCACAAATCAGCGCCATTGTAGAGTGTCATGCAGGCTGGAGAACAGGAAAGCCGAGACAGACATGATTCCCAGGTAGCAATGAGAGGGGTAGAATGGAGAGAAGAGAAAGACGAGAGAGACGATACGCATGGTGGAAAATGCAAAAGAAGAAGAAGAGAGCGGAAGGAGGATCGAACGGGAGTCATGGGAGAGTTTCACAACTCTCTACGCGTGGACGCGACACGTGACCTTTCCGCTGGGCCACCGCGTCCTCCCCATCGCAATTTTCACCTCACTCTTTCTCCCCCTCCATCTTCCTTCCATCTCCAACCAAAAAAAACACTTATCGCGACTTTCACCACTTTACAACGCGTGTCGACACGTCTTATCTTTTTCGCGATCTTACAGAGACATTCAACACCACCACTCTTCCTCCCTGACTATTCGCACCAGAGTAACATAGTCATCGGTGCAGCTGCAAGATCTGCGCGGAGTTACCCCGCACCTCCCCTTTCATTGTCATCCCTTATTATCCATTTTTCCCAAGCTCTCTCTCTCTACCTACTCTTTCATACTCTCGATATCCCCGAACTCCGGCTTTGGTTCGGAACTCCCGCCGATCTCATCTCAACCATTTATCTACGCCAATTCAAGCATATGGCGTAACATCTAGCGCAATTATCGACCTCATTTCAAGCCCCTTGTCCCTTCTTCGCGGGGCAATCCCCTCACGCTTATTTTCATCATGTCCGTCCCAAGACCTGGAATGCGGCCTATGCCGCCCAGAACTGGCCCCAGAGCGCCCCCAATGGGACGTCTGGCCAGTCTCAAGCCAACAGGCTCAACCCCTATCAGGCGGCCACAGCCGATTTCCCGGCCTCAACCGGTCAGGCCGACTACCCATCCCAAGACGACTACCTGTCCTAACCCAGGCTGTCCGGCCCCTCATATCGTCGAGGATGAGGGCCAGAAGGTCTGTTCCGGGTGTGGTACTGTCATTAGTGAGGCAAACATTGTCTCCGAAGTCACCTTCGGTGAAACGTCCTCCGGTGCTGCCGTCGTTCAGGGAACATTTGTCGGTGAAGATCAGTCCCATGTTCGCAGCACGGGCCCTGGCCGATTCCATGGAGGCACAGAGAGCCGTGAGCTTACTGAAGCCAACGGTAATCGGTACATCACGCAGCTGTCTCGCGCCTTGATGATCCCAGAGAGTGCCTCAAAGGCAGCCACTCAGGTGTTCAAGCTGGCCGTCGGCCTGAATTTCATTCAAGGTCGTAGAACCAAGACTGTCGCCGCGGTCAGCTTGTACATCGCCTGCCGTCGACAGGACGGCAACACGGTCATGCTCATCGATTTTGCTGATGTGCTCATGCTGAACGTCTTCAAGTTAGGTCGGACGTACAAGGCCTTGTTGGAGGAGCTACGCCTCGGAGGCACCATCTTCCTCATGAACCCCATTGATCCCGAGAGTCTGATTTATAGATTTGCCAAACAACTTGAATTCGGACCTAGCACGATGCAGGTCGCTAGCGAAGCTGTGCGCATTGTGCAGCGCATGAACCGCGACTGGATGACTACAGGTCGTCGTCCTGCTGGTATCTGTGGTGCAGCGCTGATTCTTGCTGCCCGCATGAACAACTTTCGCCGCACAGTCCGGGAAGTTGTCTACGTGGTGAAAGTCACCGAGATCACGATCAGTCAACGACTCAACGAATTTAGCTCGACCGAGAGTGGTGAGCTAACCGTCGATCAATTCCGTTCGGTTCAACTGGAAAACGCACACGACCCGCCCTCATTTGCTCGATCCAGAGAGGGTCGGAAACCATCGCGGTCCTTCAAGAGAAAACCCGCCGAGACTGCGGCTGAAATCGAGGGCGACGTACCGGAGGCGCAGCAGCCCAGACGGGTCGACTCCGATGGCTTCGCGATCCCCAACCTTCCCATTGACCCGGCGTTGATGGCAACCAATCTCAGCCAAAGACGGCAGTCGACTGCCTCCGTCACCAGCGATGCGACGTCCGAATTCGGAGAAGACGCCCCGGCAGGTCGCCCCAAGGGGAAAAGACCTCAACTCCCCCTTCCATCGCCCGAACAGGTTGCGTCTGAAGAGGCGCTTGAAAATGAAATGGCCTCCTATTTGACACAGGGCTCGAATATGGTCGAAAGCACTGTCATTCCGCCCAAGCCAGCAGTGTCGGACAGCACAGAAATTGATGCTGCCGAGTTCGAGTCAGACCCAGAAGTGGCCCATTGCTTGCTGACTCCCGCCGAAGTCGAAATCAAGGAGCGAATTTGGGTGCATGAAAACAAAGATTACCTACGAGCACAGCAGGCCAAAGCCTTGAAACGCGCCCTAGCAGAAGCTGAAAACCAGCCTGGCGCCGACGGCCGAGTCAACAAGCCCCGGAAACGCCGCAAGGGAAGATTGGGAGATGTCACGTATCTCGAAGGAGAAGGAGAAGATGGCGATGGACGAAGTACTCGTGCCTCCACCCCTGCTGAAGCGACTCGGCGAATGTTGGAACGCAGAGGGTTCAGTAAAAAGATCAACTACCGACTTTTGGATTCTCTTTTCGACGATGGAGGCGCTGACGAATCTTCGAAAGCGAAGGCCGAGAGTCTCAGTCGAAGCCGAAGTCGTAGTCAGAGTGTGTTTTCGAGGCGCAGCGCTAGTATCGAACCTGAAGCGGTCACTCGGCGAGCTGGACTTGCAACCGCTTCGACAGCATCGCCTTCTGTGCCTGCGGTGTCGTCCACGGTGCCACCTGCAGTGCGTGAACCCGCACAGCAAGGAGCTCAGCCCGGCCCCACAACCACCACAACAGAGAGACCGGCTGCGAACGAGGAGGCCCTGGGCCCTGCTGCCGGTGAGAAAAGTGGTTATTCAGACGATGAACAGGAGGAAGACGACTATGACGACGACGAGGACGCGGAGGACGGTGTTGAGGCGGCTTTCGCAGGACACTACGGAGACTACTACGATGAAGGAAGTGATTACTATGATAGTGACTGAGTTTAGAGTCAGAAGCAGATCATCTTGGAAACCGATAAGATCTCCAGGGCATGTATATATAGCTAAAACATAGCTTCCACTAGCTGACAACGAACTAATAACTACCATTCCAGGTTTGATCGACCTTTCAATAAACAGTAAGAACCGATTCCAAGCCTAAGCTGAGCTGACGACCTCAACGGATTGAATGAATTTCAAAGCCCCTACTTTGGCCTAATATGGACTGAGCTGAGGATTTGACCACCTTCCTGTTATGTGAATATCACGTGAGACCGGATAGTCTTGACAACAACCGCCTCGATATTTCGTCTGTCTTGCTTGAGTCTGGCCAGTTCTTGAAATCAGCCTTAGAACTCTGAGGCTTGCAGCATACATGGGCGCAGTCTCAGCCTGGACGCCTCAAACGATAAGAGAGCAGCTCCTCGCCCATGACCGTCATCAAAGCGCCCCAGAACTACAACGCTGGCTTCTCGGCAATGAGAGGAGGCTTCTTCAGGCAGAGGGACTCCCCAGAACCTTCTAAGCTCTAGTCAATAACAAGGCAAGGGGTATTTGACCTTGTTGGACTCTGAAAGATGCTGCCAAGGTTCACATTTAGGCAGCTGCTCCATGGAAACCCCTGCTAGAGCTATACCTTCGCTCACCACCTCCCCACTCGAAAGATTTACACTTCAAGTACAACGTCAATTCTGAATCGGATGACCACGATACCTTGCTGGTGATCTTTGGTTACACCCTCGCCTCCTTGAAACCGCGACTCCATGTCCAGATATAGCGTCGTTCCCAGTCGGAAGTCAACCTTCCGTGAGCCATGAGGAATGTGTGAGGCAGGGTTTCTCCCCGATACAGAATGCACGAGACAGCCGGATAGAATTACTGGATGTTACCATAATCGTCGTCTGACTCTGGGATCCTCGCACTATGGCTCCTGCCCACCGTACTTTTGTGGTAACTCCGGTATAGAGCCGAAGCCTTTGGTATGGAGGGTCGTCGCTTGGTCTCTAAGAGGTTAGTATGGCTTCAGCTATCGGTCCCAGATTAGCTACTTGCTCCAGGGAAGTCGGCCAGCAAGTCGTCATGCTACGTTGGCTCTCGTGCACCAAGTCCATGTGTCCCGGATCCACAGCCAGCCCACTCCGCGTTGAGCCCCCTTACTATCGTCGTCAATGGCAATCCAGTTCTTCAGGACTACATACGTATAAATACTGCCTGAGATATTGACGGTTGTGCCGATTATCTGCGCTTGCTCAAGCTTGCCCCATACCTATTCTTCTGACGGGGATAATGGCGAAGCTCAACATTTATGGCCGAGGCTTCGGCCTTCGCATGGCTATCTTGTTCACTTGCCAGTTAGCGTTTGTTCTTTTCGGTGGGTTACTTCGAACTGGTCTCAAAAAGTGCGGTGCGGCTGACTTGGTTCTTGGTGTTTTACAGGTTACAATCAGGGGATATACTCGGGGATTGTGTCAAATGAGGATTTCCTTGCCGTGGTGGACAACCCTGGTTCGGGCATGGTGGGATTCATAGTTGGCATATACAACCTGGGATGTCTGGTTGGGACGGTGATCTCCTTCCTACGGAGTGATAAGCTTGGATTTCGAAGGTCGATGTGGTTCTCGATGGCTGTGATTATGGTGTGTAAGTGTCTATATGTCAGTGACGAGGACTATGCTAACACGGACGAATTCCTTGTCGTGCAGATTGGAGGCACAGCCCAAACCTGTTCCTTTTCTAGGACTCAGATACTCGTGACCCGCTTCTTCACGGGCATTGGAACCGGTGTGATGACAGCAGCCGTGCCGGTGTATCAATCGGAATTATGTGATGCACGGAAACGAGGAATGTATGTCTGCAGCCAGCCTCTTGCAGTCAGTATCGGCATTTGCGTGGCCTACTGGTTCGACTACGGGTTGAGCTATGTCAACGGCTCTATCAGCTGGAGACTCCCGATTGCTTGCCAGCTTCTCCTCGCAGCTGGTGTGTCTGTTCTTATCCTTGGGTAAGCTCCCACTTCGTTAGACGTAGTTGGTGATCACAGTGCATCTGACGATAGCTAGCCTCCCTGAGAGTCCCCGATGGCTGTATCGCCATAAAAAGGAGGACGCAGCATTGCGTGTGCTCTGCGACTTCTACGACCGGCAAGCGGATGACCCGAAAGTCATCCAGGAAGCAGAAGGAATCCGCCGAGCCATCGAAGCTGACAACGCTCGAGGGGAGTACAAATGGTCTCAGATCTTCAAGAAGGATGAGCTTCACACCGGTCGACGAGTCTTGCTGGCCTATGGGCTGCAATTTATTAACCAGATGGGTGGTGTCAACCTGATAGTCGTAAGTTGAGACAGCTCGAGACAACCACCATCACTACTGACATCTTGCTAGACCTATTCGACAATAGGTAGAAGCCCAACATTCACCACCCACCCGCGCGATGGCTACTGACACTTTGCCGCCTTAGTTCTCCAATACAACGTGGGCCTCGATGCCAAGCTCAGTCTATTACTGGGCGGAGTGATCGAACTCATGTTTGTCATAGGTATGTTCTCTCCTTTGAGACCATGATTGGATCATCGGGACGAGGACCGTTAACCACCTGCACCCCAGGCTCCTTTTATCCCACCTTCTACGCCGATCGCCTGGGACGTCGTGGCCCAATGATGTGGGGATCATTTGGCCAGTTCCTGTGCATGCTTCTGATCTCCATTCTTCTATCGTTCAAAGGTAAAAATAAAAGTCCCAGCCTCTTCCGTTGTGGATTGCCAAATCAGGCAAATGGTCGAACTATCAGGGATCCTAAATTCCGTCTTCCCAGGAACCGATCTCGAAAGAGCAACGGCCACGGCGTCAGTGCCATTCTTCTTCCTCTTCATGCTCATCTTCGGAGCCTCCATCAACTGCATACCGTGGGTGTATGGACCGGAGATCCTTCCCCTGCATGTCCGCAACAAAGGGTACGAAATGCTCCCGCCCCCAACCTCAATGAAACTGCACCCACCACATTCCAGCCGGTGGCTCCCCTGCCAACTCAACTCCATCCCAGGAGAAAAGCTGGGAGAACGATAACGAGAGCTATTTTTAATTCCCGATTCTAGGTCCGCCATCGGTATCTCGGCAAATTGGCTTTGGAATTTCTTCGTCGCCATGATCGCGCCCGTCCTCATCAAGGATCTGGAATGGAAGGGGTATCTTATCTTCATGTGTTTCAACTTGCTGTTCGTGCCGGTGAGTTTGTTGATCTTTCCCTATGCTTCTGTGTGTTTGGCTTGCGTGGTGTCCAGTCTAATGCGGGAGGGGCTGGGCCAGATCATCTATTTCTACTACCCTGAGACGGCGAACATGAGTCTCGAAAACATCGACCAACTCTTCATGGATAAGAAGCCGTATCAACCGGAAGGATCGAGTGAGAATACTAAAGGATCGGTGACTTGCACGGAGGTTACGGAGATCAAGCCAGCGATTTAGGTGACATTGAGGTAAGATCCTCGAGGAGTGAATCGGATGTGAAAGGGCCTCTGTGTGGTGAGCAGAGACTCGATGAGGCGGTAGGAGGGATAGTTCGTTGGGATGGATGTGAATGTGAGACGATAGGATGTGCGTTGTTTGTGTGAAGGGTCAGAGTTGGTTTGTCGTAGTTCAAGACAGAATTTAGCAAATAGTTTATATCCTGTAGAGCCGAATACTAGACAAGTTAATCGTTCCACCACGGTATACACCGGAATAACAGTTGTGAGGATGAACCCCTTGAGACATGTACTTGGATGTGTTATCTGATTATATGGTGGGTTTTTCACTACTTATACTCAGTCGCTGGCTTCCTTAGTATCAGTCGCGTCCCATACTAGGTAGAGGTAGTCTCTCCTCGCTATGACCCCTCCACTCCTCAGCCACCTAAAGAGCCTGAACCAAACGCAGAAAGTAGTGCAGGAAGTCTATAGGCTCACCCTTTCCTTTATGATCTATAGGCCATACTCCGAAGCCCCGTCCATTATCCTGTAGTGCATGCATGACGCTGACCCTGCCTGCCCATCCATCCGCAAACTCACCTATCAGTTTTCTCTCTTGGAGTATAGCTATTATTCTCACAATAGAATAGTTCCCCTTCTCGCTTCTAGAAGAAAGAGAAAAAGAGCATGTTCTGACTATGTTTAGACTTGCCTACCTTGGGAATTTCAGTACATACACAACATCGCCCATAATTCCCACGCCCCCTCTGCAGGCAGGTCCAGAAACCAAAAAACAACAACAACGACACACGACCATGCTACGTTCTTGTAAACTAAGGCAGTTTGCACAGCACAGTACCGTCACTATCTATGCATGCGTTAACGCTGTACAGATGCCTGAACGAGAGTAGTCCCTTCTCCCTCCAGCTTCATGTTCGAACGATGGCCCTAGGGTACTGTACTGTACTGTACAGTATCAAGATGGATAACTTATAAGTTAGTAGGCACAGTTGGCATAGGCATGGGCATGGGAAGCTAAGAGCCAAGCCCTAACTAACCCCGCCGCTGCCGCTGGGGTTGCGGACGCAGGGGTACAACAGTATACTATACTGCAGTTATAGCAAGTAACGTCGATTTGCAGCCTCGAAGTCACTCATTATCTATAGGACCGTGCGTTCGTTTACATGGCCTGAGAGAGAGACTCGGGCGATGATGTCGGTTGATTTACGGGGTTGTTGATTGCGGGGGAGGGAGGGTACGGTGCAGTACATACGGTAAGTACAGTAAGGATCACGGTTCCTGGGGTGTTCTTGAACTTCATAGGCTAGAAAACCAGCGTTGATACTGACTTATCCATAGGCAGACAAGCCTCAACAGAAAGAAAAAGAACGCAACACAGAAAGAGAGGTCGAGCAGGGCCAACTGCTGCTGCTGCTGCTGCTGCTGCTGCTGGTTCTTGTTCAGCATTCGGCATGACATCCATGGGAGAAGGATGCTCGGTCGGACCGGGCAGTAACTGCCATCTCGATTACGCGGACCACAACTGCTTAACTTATCATATATCTTCCTTTATGAGAGAGGAGTGTTCTGAGGACGGGGTTAAATTGAAGCGAGAGAACGAATTGGCAGTACTGCGAGATCTACCCTAGGGCAGGGGAGTATGGAGTAGCGGAGAAAGACGGACTGACCGCTCTTTCGATCTCGCCTCGACCCAACCATTCCAACCCAACCAACTTCCCCTCTTTCATTTTCTACACAACTTGACACTCTGCTCACTTTCGTCATTTCTCTATCTTTTCATATTTTCTTTCTGCTTTTTTCTTATATCAAAAAATGTTAAGATCATGTCGGATGTTGCATCAAAGACATGTCAAGGAAATATCAACAAACGAGAAGGAAACGAAAAGAAACCAAAGGCAAATATGAAAAATACAGAGTCGAAATGCCCATAACGGTCTCCCAATCCATGAGACAAGCCTTAACCCACCATGTCCCATACCGCCCAGTCCCGATACGCCGATGTCCAAGAAGAGAGAGAGAAAAAAAAAAGGAAAAGATTTCACAAACATATATCAATGAGATACGGACGGGCGTGATCGAAGAGAGGAATATGAAGTGCTGCCCGAAAACATGAGAATTAGGTTAGTCCGTCCGTGGTGCTTTTGCGTTCGCCTATGATCGAGGTCGTTGGATCGGTCTTTTGTCGGTTTGTACGCAAACTTTTGAAGATGTTGTCGTGGTTGCTGACCGGATGCTGCGCTGGCTTTACGTGTCAATCTCCATCCCCGTCCCCATTCCTACGCTGTTGTTCAACCCAGCACCAAGGCCGGTCTCAACCATGGTGGGCTGGGCACAGAGGGTTTGCAAGAGAGGTAGACCAGGCTCCTGCTGAGCGGCCCCAAGGAGATTCTGCGGGGCCGCGGAGGGAAGGCTCTGAGCAGGCCTGTCGGAAGCGCTAAGAATCTGGGTTCCTTCGAAGACAATAGGGTTGGACCGCAGATTTTGGAGGCAGAGGTCCCAGTTAGAGCCCACCAGTTGAGCCTGAGTGAGGTCATCGCTGAAGAGGAAGAAGGCAGGCACGAATGCAGGACCCATGGGCGTGACAGGACGTGCGGTCACGAGGTAGGCGTTCAATGCTCGGTTCTTCATGAGGATCTCGGAATCCATGAGGTATGCGGAAAACTGACGGTCGATGTACTTCTTCCAACCGCGCACAGCCGCCGCCATGTCTGAGTCTTCAGTCACGATCCGCTGCCAACTGATCCCCAACATGCGGGTAGCGTCGTCGACTGTGGGCTCCTCCGGAGAAAGGCGCGAGCTTGCGGGAAGAATGCGACGATTGTCATCAGTGTTGCTGGTATCGTTAAGCCGGCTCTGTATGGAGGAAAGGGTGATGTCGTCCACAGTCGGGGCGGAAGGATCGAGGCGCTGAGACTTGCGACTGAGAGGATCAGCCGCGCCGGATTGGAGCATCTGAGATCGAGAGGACACCGGAGCAGAATTGTTGACAGTTTTCTCCGCCGTCTCCTCGTACCACGTGCCGGTTTGACTTTCGGCAGAGATAGCCATCTTGGTACGAGGATTCAGCAGAACCATACCCGGGCCGTAAATGGGGTTTTCTGCTTCCTGCTTCGCAAGGGCTGGAGCTGGTACAACAGGTCCGCCCGAGCTTGGAACCTCATCGTCATACCCGACATCATCTCGCGACCTCTTGCGGGAGGGTCTGGCAGTGAAGGTATTGGATGACGTTGCAAACGCACGGGTGCCATTCGCGAAAAATGGCCCTCGGTGTGCATCAGCGCCAGGGCTGAAGCGGGACTGATGAGGATATTGAATAAAAGCGTGTTCCTGGGGGGGGGACAGGACCATGGCCGGGCCGTCGGAGAGGCTGTTGAGCATCATGGGACACATGACGAGCAGGGATTCGCCGCGGAACGCAGGAGACTACGAAAAGAGCTGGAAGACGGAATCTGTTCTGTCTAGTGAGCTGGACACAATAAGCTAGAACCACCTGTTTGAGCGCAAAGATCCGAGCTGTGAAGGGATCTAGCCCTAAGTGAAGGAGGTAAGATCGAACAGGTAGGCCACGAGGAGATGGTGTAAGGAAGAGACAGGATGAGAAGAGGATTGAAGGATTCAATCAGAGTAAAGCGAGATTGAAAGGGTGCGGGTGAATGTTGTAAATGATGTGATGAGGTGAGAAAGGGAAAAAGAGATGGATGGAGGAAGGAAGAGTAAGAGGAGAAGAGGAAGAGAAGACGGGAAGAGATAACAGAAGAGAAAGAGGGAGAAGGTAGGGTTATGCGAGACGGAGACAGGCAGCCAACAAGAGACGAAGAATCACGGGGTAGAGGAGGAGAAGGAAGACGATGAATGGATGAGTGGATGAAAGGGTTAAGCGACGCGTGAGAAACCCAAGAAAGAGAAGAGAGAGAGGGAGAGCTGAGAGGAATTGGCAGTGCACGGGAGGAAGAAAGATGGAGTGCTGCAAGTCAGTGTGGTGAGTGCAGGTAAGTGCAGGTGAGAGCTGACTGCTGACGGATGCGGAACCAGCGATTGCGATGCGGAGAGATTCCACGAAGAGCAGGATTTGCCTTGTCTCAGTTACTGCACAATACTGTAACTTGGGGGTAACTTACCCTCTCTGATTGGGGGTGGTCGGCTGGGATCAGCGCTGGTCGGATCCGCGTGTGACCGTACGGTACGGCGACAGAGTCAGGGCTGAGGCTAGGAGGCCTGAGGGATCCACCCACCCTCGGATCAAGCAGCACAGCAGCAGTAAGGACGGAGCCATTATTGGTCAATGGACGATTGCCTGGGGCAACCCATCCATGCAACTTGGGAGTGGAGATCGAGAGTGTTGGCTGTTCGTGATTGGATGACAGCGGCTGCTCCAAGAAAAGACCAGTCCGCGCGTCGCAGCCCTGACCTGAGGTCCTTGCCGACGCCACCGCCTACCATTATTGGCTTGTGCCCCCAAAAGACCTGATTGGTCCACAGCCAAGTGCGGACAATCCACCGAGACACTCTCCGGCTCGGAGAAATTCTCCCCGCCGATCACTATCACCATCACCATGACAATCTGCTCAACACGAAAAATGGAACGTCTATTTGGCTTGTATAACAGGGTGATGCTTCATCAGGTAGTAAAATATCGGGGGTGTCAAAAAAAGAAGAAAAGTGAAAAAAAGGTATAGTCACAAGAAGGTGGTGTCAAACACAACATAGATATCGAAGGGGAATATGAAGCACAAGAGGTGATGACCAGACAGATAAGCATCCAACTCCAGTCCCTCCTGCATATTAGGCATTTCGCAAACATTTGTTCATCATCGCAGCCCACGAAACAATACACCAGCAAATTCCCTCTAAGATTTGAAACACCGGGATTCAGAAAAATGTAAGGAAAAAAAAAAAAAAGGAAAGACCGAAGGAATAGTTCAAAGGCACCGGAAGATGAGCGCTTCCGAGCCCTGAGCTTGACTAGGCACAAGCTACATTCCCCGCATGTGGCCGGCCCAGACAACCCCATCACCCTCCGGAATCTCCATCCCAAAGGGGAACATTATCTTAGGCCAATCGAAGCCCTGCATATCCAAACATGATTTTTTTTTCAACAAACAGATGATACCGGGAAACTTTTGGCCTCCGTTTCATCGTCCCACAATCAGTCCGCGAGCACCGCATCGTAGATTGAATAACGGACTCAGCGAGCCCAAGCGATACCACTAGCATAGGGGCAGGCGAGAAACTGCGCGCGAGCCCCTCTAAGCATTGCCGGCAGTGGCTCCACCGAGCATTCCCTTTACACTGGCGACCTGCTCGGGAGCATAGCTGGGAGCCATGGATCCCATGAGCAGGAAGAAGATCAGTAGACCGGCACCAATAATGATGAACTTGCGCTGGGCGGGATGAGTGACACCATACTCGGCCCAGGCGCGGTTGGCCTGACCAGCATACTCCTTGATCTTGTCACCGCCAAGCTTGTAGTAGACGAGACCGACGAGGGCGATGGAGTAACCGAAGAACTGGAGGCCAGTAACGGGAGTCTGCCAGATCATCATGGAGGCGACGACGAGGAGGATATCCTTGAGGACACCGCAAAGCGTCATCACAAGCGAAGAGGTCTTGCCAATCTATAGGCGGGTGTTAGTAGCTAGACCAGATCGACAAAAGGACGATCGCGACTTACCAGGAAGACAACGGAAACGTTGAGGAGGAAAGCAACGACAGCATTGGCCAGCAAGGTCCACACACCAACGTTGTAGACGTGGGCCATGGTCAGGTTGGGAACCTCAAGGAACAAAGCGGTGACACCATTCATGACAGCACACACAGGAGCGAAGTAGTAGAGAGACACGAGAGGATCCATCTTGTACTCGGCAGAGCTGAGCAGGCGCTGGACCATGACCAGACGAGTAGCCTCGAAGATGATACCGCCAATCTGGAACAGGAAACCAATCATGACGAACTTGATCTCACCGAAAGAGGCAATGACGACACCAACAACAATGATGCTCACGTTCATGAGCACCTTGTAGTTCACAGGAGCCATGCCCATACCCCAGGTAGCGAACAGAACAGCAACGGGTGTGGTGGCCTGGAAAATTCAATCAGCAATCTGATCGACCAAAGATGAAGTATAATCAACGAACCTTGAGCATCTGGATAAAAGCAACACTCAGGTACAAGTATGTCACGTTACCGCAAATCAAGCTCAGACTGAAGAACAAGCCGATGGGAACGATAGCGCGGAGATAGACGCGACCAGTCATCTTGACCGTCTTGCGGCCGTCGAGCAGAGTGGTGGTGCGAGCGAGGAGTTGGGTCATGAAGGTCGCAAAGGCCAAGTGCCATGTCGTAAGGATGATAGGGAAACCTATGATGGCGCAAGTCCAGAGATTAGTCGGGGAAGTGCAGTGGGGAAGAAATCAAGGTAAACTCACGAAATTGAGCATAGTCAAGGATATGCTTGTTGAACAAGATGACACTGGAACTCAAGGCGATCCAGACGCTGATTGTTCATGAGTACCACTACGTAGTAACAGCTTGAAGTAGTTTTTGAGCAACTTACCTGACATAGACGGCTGGGTGGAAGGCAGGCTTGGGAGGCTCCGACTTATCAACGGCAGGGTTGACAGTGGGCAGAGTAGGCTCCGGACGAGAGACCTCACCGGAGGTTCTAACCTTTTCACCTTCGGAACTCATGGTGAAGATTGGAGTCTGGTCGGATAAGAAGCGTTGGAAGTCGAATGGGCGCGGCCGTAAAAGGCTGCTTTGTCCAAATTTCGCAGATGCCAGGAGTGATAATTAAAACAAGGGAAAAAGAAAAAGAGGTGAGCGAGGGCAGCAGGGAGAGGGTCTGTGGTCAAGATGATGGTTAACGAGTGAGATTGGAGTTGGTCCGAATAACGATAAGAAGAAAGACAAAAGAACTGAAAGGCAAGGGGAAGGACGATAGAGGTGTGAAACTCAATGTCTGAGGATGGAGGGAAGAAAAGAAGAAGAGCGTGGAGGAAGAGGGGAGAGGAAGCAGGGAAGGAGAGAGGGGGGTAGTGGACGAGAGGAAGAGGGCTGATCAAACCGATCGGATGGATTGGGGTACGTATGTGTCTGGCTTGTCCGTCGAATAATAAGGATGATATGGGATGGGTGGTTCGGAACTGGTTCGGGATGGGGGTAGATTCAGGAAGAGGGGGGGCACCTACGGATTGTTTCTTGTTGGTTCGCTCCCAGGGTAGGGGTGAAGCTGTGAACACGGCACGGATAATTGAATCTTAGGAGGGGCGAAAGAGTAGAGCAGAAGAGAAGAAGAATAGACAAGGAAGAAGACGAAAGAAGAAGAGCACGGAGACCGAGAGCAGAGAGGGTGGTTGGCTGGGGATTCCGCCTCCACTAAGTTGTTGTTCGGTGAAGTGAAGTTGGAGAGCAGAGAGGGAACGGATGGAAAAGGGAAAGTGAAGGGAAGGATGGGGCGGACCAGTACCTTGTCGGGGGTCCAGTTAGTGTTAGACTGTTAGAGTGAGGGAAGTCAAGCTTCCCATCCAGTTCCATCCACTGCCCGGCACCCACTCTTCCCTTCCCAAGTTTAGCGGCCGGCCCTGCAGTCTCCGTTCCTCGTCGCTGCAAGCATCCTGCCGGAACTGCAACTGTTCCTGATTTACTACCTACTAAGTCACCGCCTATACTACCATGCAGTCACAATACATCTATCTCTAACTATCGGCGATGTTCCTCTTAATGAAACCTATCAATCACATTGAAATGTTACCATCATCATCCTGATTCCGGGTGGATAAAGAAGCACACACACACACACACACACACACACACACACACAAAGCCTTGATCGAATCAGAGGCCTGGACAATATAATCAAGTTAATCAAATATTAAATGAATAATGAACGACCCAGGCGGCTGGTGGTGGTCGGCCTTTTTTTCTGATAGACTGGTACCCTAATGTAAGCCACCAGGATTTATTATTAGATCTCCAGTCCCAGGCTCTCAGTCTATCACGGTCTATCACTTGTTTCCCATGACTACCTCATTCATCTCACTGGTTCTGACGGGCGATTTCGAGTTCTGGCCTGAGTTGAAGTAGAACAATTGAGGGGCCAAAAGAGAGAAAGTGGAGTGTGTGGATGGACTGGGTCCAACTCACTGCACTGGGAAAGGATCAATACCCGAGGAGGAAAGGTGGCGTGTACTAAATAATACTATTACTGTTTTCTACATCGTTACCCCTAGATTTCCCAGTCTGGGATCGGTGCTAGCTACGTACCAATACCTGTATCGTAGATACAAGTACTGTATCTCTCTCTCCTCCGCAGTCTGAGGGTCTCGATCTCCTGGAGTGCATCTCCATCGATTCTACATTTCTTCGACAGAACCATTTCTGGCACATCCAGGGTATTGCAGCCTTCGGCAAATGTTCCTTACCTTTCTACCATCAGTCTCTACCATGTCCAAGAATACGAAAATTAACGGGGTCTCGATTGATTGTCCAACCACCCCGGTGGGCAGGCGATCCATGAAACCGCTGTGGGGCGAGGCAATTGTTCATCTCTCGTGGCGATAGCTGGCGGCGAGGACCACTGGTGGTTGGTGTCAATCTCCAGGTCCCCACACTCCATCAGTAGCCCCTTTTTCATTCGCCTTCTCTTCATGTCTGAGAAAGCGATTCGAATTCCAATGTTCAGGACAGTCAGCCATGAGCCATCCAATACGAAACGAGATGGAGAAGTGGCTGCGACAAAGTTTTCTTCCCTTTTTAAGGCGCGCTTACTTTCGATCTGACTTGCGTCGTGCCTTGGGTGAGGGTGTGAGATAGGCCACCGATGCTCGTCACGACGGCTACAGGGCAAAAGACGTTACCCTCCCTGAAACAATACAGGGTAAGTAGGGTTGTGTCAGATAGAGGTTGCAGGAGGATCCAATCGAAGCAAGAACATCAACTGAATGCTGATCAAAATTTATGGCTTCTGGTTTGGCACCGGCCGCATTACGCAAGCAGCCCACTAGCCAAGCACTGTCTTACCCGCGTTCAGCGGCCACTTGTCCATAGCGCCGCCGCGAAGGTCCCTTGCCGGTGGAGAATGCGGCGATCGGATGGCTGAGAGCCTGACGACATCGTCATGGTTCAATGGCGTGGGTTGGAGACGGGAGCCACCGGCGACTTGGCTCCCTCACCCACGAGGGTCCTGTTGTATACTACTCAGTATAGCAAGACAGGACAGTAACTGCTGCAATTCTGACTACAATGACTGTCACTAGCTTTGCTATGCCTACGGGCTGTGAGATGTGCACGCGGAAAGTTCGTTCATGTGCCGTTCCGCCCCAAAGCCACGATCCTGTCGCGGCTCTTCTGGCGACAACAGGCGGAGAGAAGAGCGCCCCGGCGTACGTCAGACAGACAACGAGATCAACGCCAAACGGGCGAGTTGTACCCGCGGGAGGGGCCCAAAATGAAGCTTTTCTCTAGTGCATTGAACCCTGGGGCTCTGGGTGGATGAGAACTCCGTTGGCTTCCCTGGGGTCCGCGACAGGTTCTCGAAATTTTGAGATGTGTATCCATTGCACGGTGTATACTGTATAGGAGTGATGACCGTTAACCTTCAGTTCTGGTAGAAGATCCCCATGGTCCTTTCCTTTCTCAGCAGGCCCCATCAGTGGACCCTGCCAGATTTGCCGGTCTCTGGTTCAGCTAACGTGTCGAGTCCAAAGGGACCGAATAGGGGACAATCCCATTGCCGATGTCTATCGATGACATCCGTGTTCCTCTCCCGGCTCTACCTAAAGTACCGTCCGTACTGGACGTCGTGGACTAGCCCTGAGTAGTGATTGACCGTAGGTAGTACCCGACGGGGCCCTCTTGTCACTCATGCGTGGTTGTCCCATACATCAGGGCTTTAGGAGGGGGGATACAGATCACTACTCTTCGGGGTAGTTGCATGCTGATCGGATGCTCATCGCTGGTAAACAACCGTGCTTTTGGTGACCTCCGTGGAGGTCTCTCCAGCAGGACAGATCGGAAAGGATGTGATGAAGGGCCGATATTCGTCACATTCTTTATACTCCGTACATAGTGTGTATGTGCTACGAGTCAGGAACATGTATCAGAGCGTCCACCTCGACAGACAATGATGGTGACCTAAACGTGGTCTGTGATTTGTCCGGGAAGCATATCACTCTTGACAGGGGTGATTCTTAGATGGTCTAGTAAGATAATATAGACTAAGTGATTACGTCGAATTCGTTCGATCCTGAAACCCAGATCCGTATATCGTAGCTACTGGGTAGTTATATTAACTTGTTTTATCTCGGGAATGAAGATTACCGGGCTATGGGGCACGCCTTCAGTGGGATCGATGTCATTAGTAGATTAGCCAATTTGCATGGTAGGGATTAATATCGACGGATGAAGTCGGGGCCTGCCGAGACAATGCTTGGAAAGAGCGAGGGCGGGAAGCTTGGACGATAGTTAGATCAGGGCACGGAGTACTCCTCCTCCTCCTCCTCCTCCTCCTCCTAGTACTGAGCACTCCGTAGTCCAGGACTGCCAGGTGTATCATGGATCGGGCTCAAATTGCTGATAAGAATTGCAGATAGACAGGCCAATTGCATGATTGACATCTAATTGCATGTCTTACATGGACTCGCAATTTCTGCCCCCCAGCTTGCGACGACTGGGTGGGAAGAGTGGAAGAGTGGAAGAGTGATAATACTGGAGTGCACCTAGTAATATGAGTATCAGCATGGGTGTATCCATATCAGCATATGATGGTTGTCTGTTTGGCGACGAACCGTAGGACGGACCAGGCACACTAACCTCGAACCAGAACAAGTGAGCGGAGCTTCCCCCTTTTTTTCGATCTTCCTTCGCCTTTTGCCCCTTTCTCAAGTTTGACGGAAATGGGTCCAGCCCGTTCGTTCCATTTGCCATTGATGTCCCATTCGTTGCAATCTCTCATTAACCTCTCATTATTTTAGATATTTATGTATTTTTATTTAGGGCCTAAACTTGAAACAGATCCTTCCCGGCAGCCTGAGCCTTGAGGCCTCTTTCCTCTTTCCCTCCCCCCACTCCACCCAAACCCACCCACGGCTCACTTTGTCACGTTTCGTGTTCCCCGACCGGCGGCGTTGCGTTTTGATAACAGCTACCTATACCTTCCCCTCCCCGCCTCGCTCTCCCTCACCGTCTTCTTCTTCTCCCCTTCTCTCTTCTCTCTTCAACCCTCCCCTCCCCCTCCATTCTCTCGGCATTCCCTCCCTTCTCCCTTAAATTCAAACTGCAGTACTTTCCCTGCAGCTTCACGATTCCTCTTCTATGCTGAGCCTCGCCCGCAAGACTTTGAACCGCGTCCCCAGCTTCCAGGATATTCTACAAGGCAGGATGACCCACCCAGACATGTAAGTCCTCCATGAGCTTTCCAGCTCTCCGTCTTTTTTCCGCAACTGGATTCTTGAAGCTATATACTTACACATGGTTTTCCGTATTACAGTTCCGTTGACGTTCTCGTCATTGGTGCCGGTCCTACTGGTCTCGGTGCCGCCAAGCGTCTTAACCAGATCGTACGAACTTCCGCATTCCACCACCAAGCAACGAAACCGCCAATGCTGATGCGAAATACAGGATGGTCCCTCTTGGTTGATTGTTGACAGCAACGAGATTCCTGGTGGTCTTGCTTCTACCGATGTGACCCCCGAAGGCTTCGTATGTACTCCGTTAGGAACTTCCTACGCCCTTTCGTGCAACGTCCTCGACTAACCGCGATGGCAGCTCTTCGATGTCGGTGGCCACGTTATCTTCTCCCACTACAAGTACTTCGATGACTGCATCAACGAGGCTCTTCCCAAGGACGACGACTGGTACACCCACCAGCGTATCTCCTACGTCCGTTGCAAGGAACAATGGGTTCCCTACCCCTTCCAGAACAACATTTCCATGCTGCCCAAGGAGGAGCAGGTGAAGTGTATCGATGGTCTGATTGACGCTGCTCTCGAGGCTCGTGTGGCCAATACCAAGCCCGCCAACTTCGATGAGTGGATCGTCCGCCAGATGGGTGTCGGCATTGCCGACCTTTTCATGAGACCTTACAACTACAAGGTCTGGGCTGTGCCCACCACTAAGGTGAGTCAACGCATCTGATCGCGCCAGTAAATTCGATTGCTGACAGTTGAGAACAGATGCAATGCGCTTGGTTGGGTGAGCGTGTCGCTGCTCCCAATGTCAAGGCTGTGACGACCAATGTCATCCTCAACAAGACCGCTGGTAACTGGGGTCCCAACGCTACTTTCCGTTTCCCCGCTCGTGATGGTACCGGTGGTATCTGGATTGCCGTTGCCAACACTCTCCCCAAGGAGAAGACTCGCTTCGGTGAGAAGGGCAAGGTTGTCAAGGTCAACGCCAACAACAAGACTGTTACCCTCGGCGATGGCACCACCGTCGGCTACAACAAGCTCGTTTCGACCATGGCTGTCGACTACCTTGCTGAGCAGATCGGCGACCAGGAGTTGATCGGCCTTACCAAGGAGCTCTTCTACTCCTCCACTCACGTCATTGGTGTCGGTATCCGTGGTGAACGCCCTGAGAGAATCGGTGACAAGTGCTGGGTAAGAGATTCACAGTTGACCAAAAAAAAAAAAAAAAAAGGAAATTTGTGCTAACAAGGATTTCCGCAGCTCTACTTCCCCGAGGACAACTGCCCCTTCTACCGTGCCACTATCTTTTCCAACTACTCCCCTTACAACCAGCCCGAGTCCTCCAAGAAGCTGGCTACCCAGCAGCTTGCCGATGGCTCCAAGCCCAAGAACACCGAGCCCCAGGATGGTCCCTACTGGTCCATCATGTTGGAGGTTTCCGAGTCCTCTATGAAGGCCGTGAACCACGAGACCCTTTTGGCCGACTGTATCCAGGGTCTTGTCAACACTGAGATGCTCAAGCCCACCGATGAGATCGTCTCCACCTACCACCGCCGTTTCGACCACGGCTACCCCACTCCCAGTCTGGAGCGTGAGGGTGCTCTTACCCAGATCCTGCCCAAGCTTCAGGCCAAGGACATCTGGACCCGTGGTCGCTTCGGTAGCTGGCGCTACGAGGTCGGCAACCAGGACCACTCCTTCATGCTGGGTGTGGAGGCTGTTGACAACATTGTCAACGGTTCTGTTGAGCTGACCCTCAACTACCCCGACTTTGTCAACGGTAGACAGAACACTGAGCGCCGCCTGGTTGACGGTGCCCAGGTCTTCGCCAAGAAGAACTAAACGTGCGCGGAGTGATTATAGACGACACATATTTAATATTTTGAAATGACCGGGGGATCAAAAATGATACACAGGGAGTCTGATTTTTTTTTCGCCCATAAACCCGCTGTTTTGTCCCCATTTCATATTCCCCTTTTCCTTACCTTTTTCTGTCTGCTTGAGAGCGATGTACGGGAGATATCTGTGCTGGCATCTTTCTTGTTCTGAGTGATGGTGAAACAACCAGCTTTTCTCTTCTTCTACATGATTTGCTAGAATATCCCAAGATTTATAAATGAGCAAGAATTCTTAGACTGTGTTATGTTCCCGAAATGAGCTGTGCTTTGCGACAGGTGCTTGTGATCTCGCCCATCTATATTTGGATGCATGTCATTGCCACTGGCCACCTCCGGCTAGGCCCCGATCGGCCTTGATTTCAGGACCGATATGAAACATCAGTCGGGCGGACATGAGCTTGTCATTCGCGTGTCTCATGTGAGACATCTTTTGCTATTCTCAGCTCAACTGCGGTGCCTCGATGCACCGATAGATGTTTCGCATCCGGCTTGCCCGATCAAGGCATCTAGTGTGATGTAGTGAGTCGGTGGTCTGTAAACACCGCGACCCGAATCCCTTACCGTGACTCTTAGGGAGGTGTATCAATCTATCTATATCAAACCAATCGGCCTTACTACCCATAGTCAGTTGCAGAGACCCGGGCTACTGCACTGATGGATCGTGGATCGACCCCCAGTGAGCGAGGCCTGACCCTGCAACAAAACAAAACCCACAGATGTTTCACCGAGAATCTAGCCTCAATTATCTGTAAGGCTGACCCTCCCCCCAAGACCGCGCAGCTCTAGCCCCAAGTTTTAGCCCAGCGCCGCTCAGCTCAACTCTTTTGGTCGGTATCATGCCATGCGTCCGTCATGTGTACTTTGCCGCTTCTTTGCGTGGCGTGGCTTGGGAGGTTTAGCTTGTAGACTAGGTAGGTGTTGGCTGGATTGGTTGTTTTGGCTGTGCGGTGCGGTGCGGTGCGGTGCGGTGCGGTGCGGTGCGGTGCGGTGCGGTGTTGTGTTGTTGGTCTTGATTATGAATGTGAAAGGAGCTGGGACGGTGGGTGGGTGGTTGTGGTTGTAGTTGTGGCTAGTTAATGCAGATGAGGTAGTATGCTTTTCCCTGCTGTATGGGTCTAGGAGGAAGATGATACTAACCCGTACTCCATGAAAATTAGGTTATATCCTACAAAGTCTCATGGATTCGAGACTAGAGATTAATCTATTCTGTTTCCTTGTAAGTTGATCGAGACCTTTTTACCTATTTGACGCTGAACTCCACCGTACAGTACCGGTATACCTAAGGTTACTCGTAGAGAGTTGTTAGCCTCAGGTGGTTATTCAGGCACCAACCCACCAACCCACCCAAACCGTCCAGTAAACCAGACTATCCCAAACCCAAACGAACCTTAGCCCGGCTCCACCGCCGACACGGACACGGTGGACCAAACAATCAGGAACCCGAACTCTGCACCAGTCCTACTCGTAGCAGGCTAGCAGCCCACCGGGGACGCGTAAGTGCTTTGCCATCGGCATCAAGACAAAACTGAAAGTGCATAGTCTAGGAGGAGCAGAGGAGCAGTGTTGACGACACCACAGCCTGCGATGGCGAAAGATTGGGGCCATTGTCTTTACTTCTTATTATCTTTTTTTTTGTTCAATAAGATATTCGTTTTTTTGTTCAATAAGATATTCGGAAAACATTTCTTACTAGTCATCTAGATTGAGAGATTGCTGTCGTGGCCTGATAACGTGGACTTGGAACCACACTCACTACAGTCCGTCCCCGAGTCGTGGCCTCAGCACCAAAGATAGAAATGGGGCAATCCCTGGACAACTGCTGGGCAGTGGGCACAACTGTGCCTGTTATTATAAGGCAGTGCACCAAACCAAATCTAGCATGACAAATCTAGCATGACATAGTTACTGATACATCTCCTGTTTGCTACTGAGTACTTCGCATTGACAATTTCATTGCCAGGATCTGCACAAGTTGAGTGTTCGCACATTGTCCCAACCAACGCCTTTCCTCTTATGTATGCTGCACTGTACCATACCATCTGAACGAATTATTGCATGCCAGTAGCTGCACCTTCAAGCTGACGTGCCTCTCCGCCCACTGTTTCCATACTCGACAGCCAAAGGAGCGCATCCGACTGGTCAGCCACGAGCTTGTTGAGAGACATGGCTCCGCTCTTCCGAGGGGCAAGGTACTCGTAGCTCTCACTCCACCAAATCTTTGAATTCCTCTGACTCTGAGCTCGCGAGCATCTCGTACATCGCCATGTTGACGTACTTTTCGAAATTTGCCGCCTCCACCTCAATCGAGTGGAGGGCCGCTTCCCGATGCTGTCCAATGGGAATTCCCATCAGAGGTCTTCTTAGCGAACGCCAGAGTGCGAGAATACGTACATCTTCCCCCTCGCAAGGGTGGGCTTGTGTGGCAGACATTCTCGCACTCATTGGTTGCATCAAAGTATGTGAGTTCTCATTGCCAGAAAGGGCCAATGATTGAGCGAGTGCTGTGGGCGTCGCGAATGCAGACCTTGTTGGCTGATTTTCCTGACGAAACTGGTGGAAACAGAGAAATCAGCCCTGCGGCTGTACAGACTCCTTAGCTTCCCCATTGATAGACCTCTACTTACCTCATGTTTGCCAGCAATGGTCTTGGGTGGATCCCCGTAGCCTTGGCAGGAACCGGTTCCAGGATCTCGGTCTGGCACTCGGAGCGATTGGCCTATGTCTGTCTGGGCACTGGGTGACAGCTTGTCAATAACAGCAAGGTTGATTCCTTTCAGTTTCACCAGCTTGGTTGGACGTTGGGTATTCTTAGCGCCACCATTGTCAACCGGACAACCGTGCAAGCGTGCTTCTGTCAATCGAGAATGTGAACGAGAATCATGCTGCGATTCAGTGACGGAAGTTGCCTTATCATCTAGAGGTGTGGGATTGTGGGCTCCCCCCGCGCAACTGTCACAGCTCGGCACAACATCACCCAAGAGGTTACTGGCCCGCTGGCCGCGTGTTGATTTTTTTGAGGATTGCAACTTGGTCTTGCCACCATCGACCATTGTGTCTGTGATCGATGTGCTTCTGAACTCCTCTTTGTCTGTCAGACAAGGTGAGAGAGGCTTTGTGCTTCGTCCCGGTGGAATCGTTACCAAGGAACGTGGATGATTCTCGATATCAGATTTTGTGCCACGTTCTTCGTCTGCTGCGTCCAGGTTCGTATGGGTCCGATTCAGTTCCACTACATCTCAGCGGCACATCAGCCTCATTCTCTGAACAGGCCACGAATTGTGGTCCGCTCATTCATACCTGACTGCTGCGTTGGCTGTTTCTCGAGCAATAGATCGGTGAGAAGGTTGGTGAGAAGCACAGCACGAGTGTCTAGCGGCTCTGGAAGAGAAGTTGTAGACAATGAGCCCGATCGATGGTTCAGAGAACAAGAATCAAATGAGACAGGAGTCTGAGAGCAAGGCCTGGGAGGATGCGTTTCACTTGTGACATCACCCCTAACACTGTTAAACACCGCTGTGGGTTGTGTTAAACAGTCAGACAAAGAGGTATCTGGAAAGTCATAACAGCCCGGCGAATATCGATTTGCTTCTCCATTTCGACCCCCTGAGGGGGTGTCCTGACCTTCCATTGAAAGCTGACATTCACCGTGCACATCCACATTTTTCTCAGCGGACCTTGCCGTCTCTAATGACAAAGCGGATGGCTGAACAATGACCGGCGAGCCTGTGCCTTTTGTCGACGAAGGGGAAGTGGATGCCTCTGGTGGGCACTCAGTCCTGGTGTTATGGTCTCCTCCTCCTCTGCCACGCGGTGACGAGCCGTCTTCAAAAGCCTCGTCTGGAGCCGAATAACAGATAGAATCTGGCGGCGACACGGACGGTGCGGAGAAGAGGTCCGAGTCGGACTCAAGAAAGGCATCGTCCTCGCCACCATCAAAGCTGCTGTCATTCAGGAATTGATCGTGTTGGTGCCATTCCGTCAGGCGACTATGGCGGTTGAGAAGCCGCTGGAGGTGATAGCGCAGGTCTCCGTCCCCGAGGGTTATCCGAGTGGGCTGGTATCGGATCATGGTTCTACCTTGGAGAATTCCGATTATTTGGTGTAATTCTCACCTCGTTCTTCTTCGGGGATGCTCGGATTCAACTTCCGATGTGAGATTAGGCTGGGGGGGGGGTGTTGTGTGCTACATAGTAATCCCTTTTTTTGGGGTGAGATTATTTCCTAGGTATACTATCATCTAGTCTGCGGAAAGTACTGAGTGAGAGATAAAGCATGAATCAAGGAAGGAGCGATGTGGTGAATGGGTGGTTACTGCCTCAGATGGTAAGTCATGGTTGTGGCTGAGTGTGTGTAGTGTGAGTAGTTCAGATAACTAGATGTCTTGAATCTTGGATAAATAGGCACCAGTCCGACGATCCGGCGATGTATCGAGCAGCACAGGAATGGAATCTATTTTTAAAACTCCAACTTATGAACGTTACGAGCCCTGCGACAGAAAATGTGGTCGCATTGACTTGTGGACTCTGAAGAACCTGGAACTTGTTCATTAGTAGCTGTCATTGCGGACTGGTGGGGATATTACTGCGTTACCTAAAACTTACCCTGGTATTTATATATAGACCGGCGCAGAGAATCATCTATGATGAACTTCCGGGCAAAGCCACGAGTCGTTGATCATCTTAATGGCTTATCGAATAGGGTCTACCAAAGAGGATCAAATAGGTGCGCATCTAGTATCAAGCACAATGGATTGGTTTGGAGATTGACCGTTGTGGACTTTTCTGCCTAATTAAAGATGGACTGACTGGGACTTCGTCCGATATCATTATGGACAAAATGAGAGGGTTACTAGACAAGAAGATAATCTAAGTTTAGGTAACAAAAGTCATGTTCAATAAGATTAAGAATGGTAGTTGTCGAGCAGGTGCAAGAATCTATAATTGCAGAGCAATTCGTAGTTGAGCGACAGAGTCAAATTAAGGTGAGGTGGTGTTGATGATAAGTAGGATGTATATTCCTGAGGCTACCATCATCACCGTTGCTGTCAGCCTCACCCATCATCATCCATCCTCCATCATCCTCCATCATCTTCCCATCTCTCTCTTCCTCTTCCTCATCCTCTTCCTCTTTTCCGTCCCTCTCAACCTTCAACAACCTCCTCTCCCTCCCTTCTCTTCTCCTCCACACCACTATCCGAACCTCTTCTCTCGTTCTTCCATTCCTCTTCTCTGGCGCAGATCTCTCGCTTGTTGTGCCTCGATGCCTCCCCGTCCGTATCTTCTCCGACCGCCGCCATAGTTCACTCACCATCCCCTTCCCTCGGCCGCCCTCCCCCCCCCTCCTCTCTCGCTATCTCCCTCTTGCTCTCGTCCACTCTTTTTATTTTTCTGGACCTTCTCCTGCTGCTTCCTTTCCTCTCCTCTGGCCTTCCCCCTCTTCCTGTTTTATCCTCTTCATTCTCTGTTTCATCTTGTTGGTGGTGGGTGCCACGGTGGTGCCTGATCCAGAACATAGTGACTGTTCCCCCTCTTCTCCGTCTTCTATCTCCATCTTCGCTTTCCCCCCCTCTTCTTCCTCCCCAAACTTCACCTTCCCCAATTCCCTTCTTCCCGCCCGCAACCCCCTTTCATTCCGCAACACCTT